>NC_139521.1:16890728-17443228 GCF_947247035.1 Vipera ursinii
AAAAAAACACACACAAACCGCTATCTGAACGCACTCTCACACCACCACCCAGCACAGATCAACTCCGTAGCCGAGACACTCATCTCCAGAACAAAACACCTAGCTGACGAACAAAACCTAAAAACCGAACTACACACTCTCACTAATGTACTAACAGCCAATGGATTCCAAAGAAACACGATTACCAACTTAATCCGAAGAGAGACACCCACAAAAACCCAAGACAGAGAACAAGAAAATGGCAAAGACCTCCTCCCATACTTAAAAGGGAGCACAGACAGAATCAGCAAGGTCCTCCAAAAACACAACATCAAAACAGCATTCTACACAGACAGAAAAATATCCACCATCCTAAGAAACCCCAAGGACATAATTGGGTTAGAAAACCAAGGAGTATACGAAATCCCATGCACCACCTGCCCCACCACATACATCGGACAGACCAACAGAAGAATAAGTGCACGCATTGAAGAGCACAAAAACTCACTCAGAAAGGGAGAACAAACTTCATCCCTGGTCCAACACTTTGAAGCCACGGGACATGAAATTGATTTTAAAAAACCAAAACTATCGCCAAAATTGAACATTTTAACAACAGAATAATCAGAGAAGCCATTGAGATAGAAAAACGCCCCCACAGCATGAATACACGAGATGATACCTCTCGTCTACCAGCCATTTGGAAACCCGCCTTGATTGACAGACGAGGCCCAACCACCAAGAATGATACCAGACCCAAACTCATGATAACATCACATGACATCACCACCACACAACCATTCAAAAAGCAAATCCGAACCCACAACGATAAAGACACACAACCACAAAACAGAAACCTAACTACAGCTGCAACATCAGCCACTTTAAACCCCTCCAAACCACACAATAAGCAAACTGACACCCACTATAAAAACATGGCACCACCACAAACACGAAGCCGAACAAAAGCAGCACAACTCACCAGCTCAGTTCTGGAGCTGGCAGCTGAGACCAGCCCATCCACTCAGAACACCCCCCCACCCAATCAGAACACACCCACCATTCAAAACACACTCCCACCCAATCAGAACACACTTGGTCCCCTACCCAATCAGAGCACACCTCCACAGAACACACCCCCTCTGGCAGTTTAAAAAAGAGGAACTAACAGCCACATGGTTCTCCCAGAAGAAGGAAGCTAAAGCCTGATGATGACGGATGGGACTCCGTCGAAACGTTGCGCCCACACCTTTAGTTCTACGTGGGGGAAAAACCCGAAAAACCAAGGAGATATATATATATATATATATATATATATATATATATATATATATATATATATATATATATATATATATATATATATATATATATATATATATATATACACACACACACACACACTGCTCAAAAAATAATAAAGGGAACAGAAAACAAGACATCCTACTATTAAATACAGTACATTGAGTTAAGTGTTCCCTAGAGAGAGAGAGAGAGAGAGGGAGAGAGAGAGAGAGAGAGAGAGAGAGAGAGAGAGAGAGAGAGAGAGAGAGAGAGAGAGAGAGATATCCAGATGATTTAACAGAGGACTTTGGTCTCTCATCTCCTACTGCTGAAAAGCTTATCATTACAAGTAGTCCTCTACGTACGACCATAATTGAGCCTGGCAACTATGGCTGTATGTCATGATGGTTGTAAAGCAGATCAGCACTTGACCAACTTTATTTTATGACCTTTTCTTGGTGATCCTTAAGCAAATATGGCAGTTATAAATGCTGCACTCGTTAAGTATACCTATTATTTGATCAGTTTTTGCTAGGAATTGGAAATAAATGCCAGTTTCTGGCAAAAAATGTCATAAATATGACTGTAGGTTGCAGCAAACAGCTGTAAACATAGGCCAGTTGCTGAGCATCCAAAATACAGTCATATGATTGGGGGAGTGGCATCTGAACCAGGTTATAAGTAGCTTTGGGAGGCTTGGTCATAAAATCAAACATTTGCTAATTTTATTCATTCATCCAGCCAACCAGCCCTTCTATCTACATATCATCAAATCAATACTTACAGCCATTTATAGCAATCCATTAAAAGGATACAACCAATTAAAATGCCCCCAGAAAGTATCATAAAACCAAAATTGCAAATGCAAAATTTTAATAAGTATTAATAACACAACCAAAGTACTAAGCAAAAATTGAATCTAATATTTAAATTGCTCAGAATGCTCTTAGAAAACACCATAATCTTGAGTTCTATACAGCATCTCATAGCAGTTTATTGTCAGCAAAGTAGGCTGTTCCAGCAAAAATGAATTATACATTTGCAAAAGCTTCAGTTCATTGGAGAACATGCAATATAATTTGGCTGTAATCCCATTTACTGAATTCAATCAACTAAGATATTAACATTCTTCTCAGTAGGGTTAATAACTACTACTGGATAATTTTCATTTTCTTGAAAGACATCCTGAGAAAGGAAGTTTCTAGCCTAACAATGTGATCCAGAGTTTAGTGTAAAGCAGAGGTCATCAACCTTTTCATGCTGGTGGCCCGGAAGGAAAGGGAGCAGCTGAGAAATTTGGGCAAGTGCATGTGTGGAAACAAGGCCGTGCGCACCCACATGGCACTAACAGTCCCGTTTCTGTAGGCATGCAGGTGCTAGCCACTGCTGCTAGCCCCCGCACGCATGCGCAAATGGGCTGCAAAACCCACATAGCATTAGCAGGCCCCATTTGCACATGTGTGCAGGCTCTAGCCGCCACTGCTGCTAGCCCCACGTGCATGCACAAATGGGCTTTTGAACCTGCGCGTGCACTAGTGGCCCCATTTGTGCAGGTGTGTAGGTGCTAGCCACTAGCCACATGCATGCGCAAATGGGTCCACAGGGACTAGAATGAGTGGGGGTGAGTGCACGCACATGTCAATTCTGTCTCTCACTGTTAAAATAAACTTACCATTAAAATTATAGAGTGATCATTTCTTTGTCAGTGGGCAAACCTACATAATCAGCAGGGAATTAAATATTTTTCCCCTCACTGTATGTGTATCCAAAAAAGGACCTTTTCAGGTCCACAGATGACTATTATTTCAGTAAACATTGAGGGTTTGTCCATATGTAAAGAAGAACTGTTGCAAGACTTGTGCCAAAAGTAAAACTGCAATGTCCTGTGTATACATGAGACCCACAGAGACAACCATCAGAGAAGACCAAAAATATAGATCATGTGGCTTTAGCAGAGAGGTCCCACTAAATTATGGCAGTGCAGTTTTTGTGAAGCCTGGTATCCAAATTCAGTCCACAACAATATCACAAATAAATAACATAGAAATAATAACTAGAGCCAAGCAACTATATGGTCACTTGAGTGTATCAACCATCATTAACTGAGATCAAGGGTGACAAATTTAATACATTTAATAAGGATAAAACAAAACATTACTGGTGATTTTAATTGTCACAGCAGCATCTGGGGGTATCCTAATGATGACAGAAATCGGGAGGCTGTTATACAGTGGGCAGATTTGAATAAACTGGCTCTTTTACATGACAACAAATTACCAGCTTCATTTGACAGTGGAAGATGGCACAGGGAATATAACCAAGACTTAATATTTGTGAGTAACTCTATAATCCAGCAATGTGTCTAAGTAGTTTGCTCACCTATCCCAAATTCCTACCACACACCAATTATGTGTCATGTTACTGCTATACGGTGCTTTTTTGTAAAAAACAAAACAAAAAAACAATGGTGCCGGAACTCACGCACAGCTCCGGCTCCAGTCGAAAGACGTTTACGGAGTGGGAGGGGGAGAGAGAAGCCGCTTTAGGGAGTGATTTTGAGGCTCCCAAGCGGCCTAATCTGGGCTCTAGAGGCCTCTTCCAAGCCTCTGGAGCCCGGATCGGGCCATTGGAGAGCCACAAAATCGCTCTGTGACCATGGATCCGGCCTCTGGAGGTTTGGAAAAAGCCTCTGGAGCCCAGATCAGCCATGGGGGGGGGGGGTAGAAAATGGCTCTGCAGCCATAGTTCCTGGCGACAGAGGCCTTTTCCAGGCCTCTGGGGATCCGCAAAATCACTCTACAGGCATACCTGGACTCGCACTGGCAGCTTAGAAGGAACTGGTTCTTCAGTTCATAAAAAGGTCCCGGAATGCCACTCCGTGTGTTCTATGACAAAAAAAAGCCCTGCTGCTACAGTTCAACCTCACAATATCCACCTTTTGACACAGATATAACTTTTTAAAAGCTGACTGGCCTAAATTTCTAGGACAGTGCTGGACATTGTTGTTAATCAATTAATACCTAAACCAAACTATTACAACAGATTTGTGGAGGCCACTAAAAATGTTCCCAATTATCAATCCCAACTATATCCAAGGCCTTACAACAGAAACAAAGGACAAATTGCAACAGAATCTCAATCTTTTTGAGCCTGATCTTATGGCAGAAGACACAGTGAATGCAGGATCACAGTTAATTACTTCCATATTTGAAGCTAAGAGAGAAAGCTGGATTAAAACAATGGAAGAACTGGACATGAACACAAGTAGCCACAAAGTGTGAAGATTGTTGAGCTGCCTGAATAGTGCTCAAAGTTCTTGGAGCACCGGAAAACTACCTGAGGACTGGAAAAGAGCTGATGCAGTTCCCATGTTCCAAAAGGGGGGGGGACAGATCCAGGAAATTACGGACCAATCATCCTGCCATCAATATCTGGGTGGAACTTGCAAAAGATAATCAAGCAACAAATCTGCAAACACCTACATGCCAACAAAGTTATAACCAGTAGCCAACAAGACTTCATCAAAAACAGATCATGCTAAAGAAATCTTATTTCATTCTTCAACCAAGTGACTAAATTAGTGGGTCAGCAAAATGCTATGAACTTACTATACTCATATTTCAGTAAAGCAGTTGATAAGGTAGACCACAATCTACTTCTTGGCAAGCTAGAAAAATGTGGGATAGACAGCACCACCATCAGATGGGTTTGTAACTGGTTGACAAATCATAGTCGTCATGTAGTCATCAATGAAACTACATCTATATAAGTAAGCAGTGGGTATCCCAAGGTTCTGTTTGGGGCCCAATACTGTTCAACATCTTCATAAATGATCTAGATGAAGGAACAGAAGGGGAACTCATCCAATTTGCAGATGACACTAAGCTAACAGGAATAGCCAACACCCCAGAAGACAAACTCAAAATCCAAAAAAATCTTGACAGACTTAAACACCAGACCCTATTCTAACAAAATGAAATTCAACGTAGATAAAAGTAAGGTTAAAGACTTAGGCAAGGAAAATCAACTGTATAAGGTACAGGCTAGGTGAAATTGTGAAAGTGATCTTGGAGTCCTAGTGCACAATCACTTAAATGTGAGCCATCTATCCTTGCTCTTCTGGACTTATCATCAGCTTTCAATACCATTGATCATACTACCCTTCTGGACCAGTTTTGGGTACAGAGGTGGGTGGCACAATGTTGTGCTGATTTTCTTCTTTCCCTTGGGGCTGATTCCAAGCATGTTGATAAGGAAGGAGAGGTCCAGTCCGTGGCTCTTGATATGTAGGATATTGTAGTGTTCAGTGCTCTTTCCTCTCCTGTTTAATATCTAAGTGAAGCCACTGGATGTGGTCTTCCACTGGTTTAGGGTAAGCTATATATTTCAATATAAGGGACGCGGCGGCTCAGTGGGTTAGGACGCTGAGCTTGTCGATCAGAAGGTCGACAGTTTGGCGGGTCGAATCCCGAGTGCCGCGTAACAGAGTGAGCGCCTGTTACTCGTCCCAGCTTCTGCCAACCTAGCAGTTCGAACGCATGTAAAAATGCAAGTAGAAAAATAGGGACCACTACGGTGGGAAGGTAACAGCGTTCCGTGCGCCTTTGGCGTCTAGTCATGCCGGCCACATGACCACGGAGACGTCCTCGGACAAGCGCTGGCTCTTCGGCTTTGAAATGGAGATGAGCACCGGCCCCTAGAGTTGGAAACGACTAGCACGCATGTGCGGGGGAACCGTTACCTTTTACCTTTTTATATATTTCTATCACAATGCCATGGAGGTCCTATCTGATCATTTGGAGGTTGGGGGGGGCGGGTGTTCCTGGATAGAGAACAGGCTTCGGCTCAATCCTAGGAAGACTGAGTAACTTTGGATCCCCTGGTTCTGGGCTATCTCTTGTTCTGGATGACATTGCACTACCTCAGGCAATTCTGTACTCAATTTGGGGTGCCTCCTAGACTTCAAATCCTTCTCAAACAGTAGATAGCAGCCATAGCTGGGGGGGGGCCCTCTGCTGAATTTCATGTTGCAGTATTTTAAAGTTAATAGGTACAGTCCAGAAGAAATGCAATCTACATTTTATATATTTAGATAGTAGTGATTATATTACAAGTTTGGAGTTGATGTGTTGGTATTTTATATTCCCATTAGTAAATATACATTTTATTATAAAACGAATATGAACTAGTATCATGTATAAAATCATAATTCAGGTAGAGTTTCAGTTCAAGTTTTGAAAAAGAAAAAATTGTGTCTACATACTAACATCCAAACTAGATTTTGTGTTCTGTATCAGAAGCTGCCTACGTGTTTAAAATGTTCTGTTGTATTTTCAGTGGGATACACTTTTAGATATATGTTCCTATCAACTGGAAACACAGTTGTAAATATTCTATGCAAATCTGCAGTACTGGTAACTGATATATCTTTAAATATATAAATGCAACCAATTTCTTTTTAAATATTTAAACTAAAATGAATTCCAATCATACCTGCTCCTTGGAAGAAACATTGATTCTTTGATAAATACTGAACCAGACAGAAGGATATACCAACAGGTCCCAATATCATCAGGGCTGTTAAAAAATGAGAAAACTTTAGGATGTATGGTTTTAAAAGAAGAAAAAGAAGATGTGTCATGAAAGAAGACATACACAACAGTGCTGCAATTCACATAAGTACTAGTAATATGTTAGTTTTAACTGATGAAATTTTCTAAAGATGATATTTTTTTCACTATGTCTTATCACATACACTTCTATAGGATAAACAATTTACTTACCTACTTGTTTATTTATACTTTTTCTATCCTGACAAATCAGGAACTTATACCAGTTTATCAATAAAACCAAACACAACATCCTTACAGCAACAAAATCAATAAAACATCTTCATACCCTAACCTAGCATCCATACTAGCAACCATAAAAATGTTAAAATCATTGTTAGTTAAACTCTGTGGAAAAGCCATATTTTGAATGTCTTCTAAAATGCCATCTAGAAAGGTGGCATTTTACATCTCCAATAGTAAACTGCTTCATAAGAATGGAATACAAGCTGAAATGCATCAAACACTTGGTCTGTTCAATACTCATACTCAGCATCCATATTCGGTACAAACATACCAGATGGATTGGTTCTTCCAGAAGTAAGTAGTCCTCAGTTACCTGGATGCCGAGCCATAAAAGGCTTTATGGGTAATACTAATACTTTGACTTGTACTTAGAAGTCTACTGCCAGCCAATCCAGTGCCCACAAAACCAGTAAATAAGGCAAGTTATTTGTCCAGTATACTACTGAAAATCTAGTGTCTATAAATTAATTGGGCATAGAGCAAAACCAAGGTACTTCAAATGGGTTAAGTTACACAATGCATCCAAAATCCAGGACCCATGACTCCCATAGTACTGGAATTTTATAAAACAATTTTATAACATAAACATTCACCTAAAGCATTTCATGACATAATACAAAGAGTCATAAAATATGTCCTCTGGTCAACTCCTGATTTTTGACTGTGCTATGCAGTTCAACATGGCCTACTTTCAAAGCAAATACGTCTCTGAATGTCTTCCTGAATTTTTAAGAACTTTTCTAGTAAAGACAGCTCTGAAACTCTTAAATGCATTTAGGAATCTGGTACAGAAATATCTATGAAACAATGAACCAACAGGTCATCGGTTGCCCAGTAGTTTCTGTTTAGAGTATATCATTAAATGGAAAAAAAAATCTAATTTCTTTACTTTAGGATCAAAAATATTGATAAACTACAGAGGTCCTTAAAAGTTTATGAACCCTTTTAAATGTTCAATATTTTTGCATAAATATGTTCTACAACAGGGCTTTTCAACCAGTGGTACGGGTACCTGTTGTACATTGGCACCTGGCAGGTGGTACGCAACCATCCTAGAAAAGTGGTAGCGGGTGAGGGGAATGAGCTGAACCGGTGGCAGCACTGCACAAGCCTAAGCGAGAGACGGCTGGAGTTGCAGGGCTGTCAGGGCTCAGTGGAAGTGCCAGGATCAGTGCCAGGCTCCAGCTGGAGCTCGGTGCTGATCCTGGCACTTCTGAGCCCAGAAGAAGCACCAATCAGCTGGAATGTTGCAGGATCTCCAGGGTCTTGTGATTTACATTCAGATGCTTGGCAACTGATTCATATTTATGACGGTCACAGTGTCCCAGGGTCATGTGAAGTGACCAAAACCTGCTGTAACCACCCAGCAGACGGGGGGAATAAAAACCAAATACCTCCCCACCCCATCCCCACTGCCAATCCTCAACAGAAATGCTCACAATGAAAACCTCGGACAGGAGGAAGAGCGCTGACAGGTGTGCAGGCAGGTGTCTTGCTCGGATGTGGCTTGGGGAGCACTTTTTTCAGTGCCATTGTAACTTCAAACAGTCACTAAGCGAACTGTTGTAAGTCGAGGACTACCTGTACTTCATCACTTTTTTCCTTTTTTTTTTTGGTCCTCAAGTTTTTGACACCTTGCTAGGTTAGGTGGTACTCAGATGTTGCCATATCCTAAAAGTGGTACAATGGGTGAAAAGGTTGAAAAGCCCTGTTCTACAAGATGACTTAGAAGACACAAGTCCTAGAACTTTATAAAAAGAAATCAAATCAACAAATTAGTCAACTGCATGACAGCAATGCTTTGTTCATTTATTCATTGAGGAAAGTGATCCAAAGTTACATACTTCTCTATGGCAAAAGAATGTGAATCTAACTAACCTGCCATATTGGTCAGAAATAATTGCAACTAAACATTTACAATAACTGTTGATCAATCCTGCACATTGACTTGGAGGTATTTTAGCCTACCCTTCTTTAAAAACAACTTCAACTTAGGTGTCAGGATTGCCATCCTGCTGCACCAGCTAATTCTTTGCCAGATGCCAGTTTGCCGTAACTGACGAGGGGAGGGATCTGCAGGGAGGAAGAAGGGGGGCTGGGAAAAGGGGAATAGAAACTACTCATCATGCCATCGCATGAGAGCCACTGACCATTCCAAGGTCATGGAATGGAATGCAACACCATCCCACCCTCCACGCCAGGGACCTCCACAACATTTCTACAGGATGAAGGTCAAAATTTTGATCTGGCCATCCCAAACATTAGCCTTTTTCTGCTTTAACCATTTTTTGGTTATACAACTTGTGCATGTTGGGATTGTTGTCTTGCTTCATGATAGACTTCCTCTTGAACTTTAATTCAGAGATACTTATCCTGACATTTTCCTGCTGCTGCAATTCAGAATTCATATTTCCATCAGTAACAACGAACTGTCCTGATCCAGAGACAACAAAGTTGGGGTTTTAAGTATACAGGGTTAATTTAATATTTTTTAATTTGGTTTTTTAACTTTTGTATGGTGGATTTTTTAATTCCCTGTAAACCGCCCTGAGTCCTCAGGGAATAGGGCGGTATATAAATGTAACTAAATAAATAAATAAATAAATAAAGTGTGCCCAAATCTAGGTACTGCCATCACCACGTTTCACAGATGGGATGAGGTCCTTATGCCAGAATTCAGTGTTTGCCTTTCGCCAGATATAACACTTTTCATTCAAGCCAAACATTTCTATCTATCCACAGATTATTCTTCCAATAACCTTCTGTCTTATCCATCTGGTCTTCTATAAACTGTAGACAGGAAGCAATGTTCTTTTTTTAAAAAGTAATGGCTTTCTCTTTGCAATTCTCCCATACACACCATTGTTCCATGTTCTCCCAGTGGTGGTCTCATGAACACTGGCATTTGCAAATGCAAGAGAAGCTTTTAATTCTTTAGGCATTACCCAGGAGTGGAAACATTATGGAGCATTAATACTATGCTCTTGGTTTGCTCTTGATCAATCATTTATGGGGAGGGTAACACTGACAGCTGAATTGTTTCCATTTGTACATGATCTGTTGAACCGTTGATTGGTAGAGTCCAAATTCTTTGGACTCCAGTTTTGTAATTTTGTCACCTTCTCCAGACTGGTGAGCATTAACAACATCTTCAGAAATCTCTTTTGTTGAAGCCATGACACACTTCCACACACTTGTGTCGTGATGATCAAACTTTAGTAGGGAATATCCAGCATTCTATTTTTTTTAAATAAAGTAGGACTCTCACACACACCTGATTATCATTCCATTGATTGAACATTTCCCCCTCAAATGAATTGATAATAAAGGTCCACATACTTTTGCCATTTGCAAATATGTACCTTTAGATCATTTTCTTCAACAAATAAATGAACAAGTGTATTGGTTTTTACACATTTGTTTATTTAGGCTTTCTTCTGTCTAATTTTAGGACCTGAGTGGAGAACATGTCATGTTTTAAGTCATATTTATGAAAAATATTGAAAATTCAATATTGACAAGTGTGCCTTAGGACTAACCGGCAATGAAGACAACAAATTATTTAAATGTTTATGCTTGAAATACATAGGATTGCAAACATCAAGTTTATGCTGCTCTGCCAGACAATCTGAAGAATGAACCACAAAATAATTCAACTAGCAGGTAAGACCAGAGAATGAAATTAAACTAGAACTAGTATTCTGAAATAGTTTACCTAAATATTGTTTTTATTTCTAAGTCTATAATCAGCGGTAGTCTTTGACTTAACACCATAACTGAGCCAACATTTCCATTTCTAAGCAAGATAGTTTTTAAGTGTGTTTGCCCCATTTTATGAACTTCCTCGCCACAGCTGTTAAGTGAATCACTGCAGTTGTTTAGCAAGCCAGTTGCTAATTGAATCTGGCTTCTCCATTGATTTTGCTTGTCAGGAGGTCACAAAAGGTGATCACATGACCCTGAGACACTGCAACTCTCATAAATGCATGTCAGCTGCCAAGCATCCAAATTTTGATCATGTGACCATGGGGATGCTGTAAGAGTTTAGGTGTGAAAAATGGTCATAAGTCACATTTTTCAGTGCCTTTATAACTTTGAATGGTCACTAAATGAATCGTTGTAAGACAAGGACTACCTGTAATGTCATGAAACTGTTGGGAAATTGTAGCCTTTTGCAAAGCAACCTAGTTATATGTAAGAAACAATCCAACAACATAATTCCCCTTCCTTCCTCTCCCCCACTTTCCAAATTTGGAATGATTACACATATTATAAGGAGTATATTTTTAAAATACCTGATAGCATACAATTATAAAATGCTTCTAAAACAAAGTGCAACAAACAATACTACAACTGCTTTAAACTATTTGTTTCAATTAGTAACATGGTTAAGAAATACATTTTTTCCAAAACTTATGGTTTGATGATTATAGAATACAAATAGCTAGAAAGCTTTTATGTTAATTTAAATGTGGCAATCTAGCATAATTTATAAGGCATTTGGATAATATTTCCTTCTATTCTCAGTACAGTTAAAGTCAACACAATGCTATTTGAAAAAGTAACCAAACATGAATATGCAAAGTTCCAAAATATAAAATTAAAAACAGTCAGACTCACTAGTATAAAACTTCATTGGCTTCATGCCTCTCATATCTCACAGTTTCACACATTATTCTGTAAAACAATAAAAAAGAAAGGTATTTATAATGAGATATAATTTAGCTAATTATTGCTATTAAGCATTAAGTTTCATAACTGCTTTAGCCATTAAGTTTCTTGTCTTCTCTACTTGCATTATTAAAGTCATATGGACCTGTTCAGGAGTGGCTAAACTTATAGCCTATACAATATTATGTGATCCTTTGCCTAATTTCAAAAACTATCTATTAGATATCTGAATTATTTTCCTTTGTGATCTGCAATATTAGCTGGGGGAGAGAAGACAAGAGGAAACAATGAGAAAAGAAAACAAAAAGACAATTTTGGTCCTTGCTTACCTTTCTTCAATCCCATATAATAAGGGCATACAGCATCCCCAGACAGATAAATTACTGTCAGTAATATTAAATTCTGCCACAGCAGTTCTACTGTAATTGGTTTCCACATATATATCAAAACAGATGAACAGAATGTAGATTTTGTATTTATTATATTCTGTCATATTTCATTTTGCATAATTGTTAACATAATAGAAGAAGCTATTTTATTGTAAATTAATCTCACTGAATATTAAGAAATGGTCAACTGAGAGAAAACACAATGAACTCTGTGCTTTATAAAAACATTTAAAATAATTCACAAAGTAGTGAGAACAAAATTATGTTATTTACAAAGACCTTGACAACATTGTGCAGAAATGTATTAAGAAGCATACAAAAGAACCAGATCAAAGTATTAATGAATCCTTTATTAATATATCAAAAAAGATATTCCAAAAAAGTGTGTTTATATGCAGATGTCTACACTACACACTTGATTGTGAATGATCAGATCATTACTGTAGGTGAAGCTTCTTCAAGAGACATCCTACATATACAATGGAAATAATTCCTCATGACTTGCTAATGAAGAACTGTATGTCGAGGCATTTTTTCCCATAAAAACATTATACTAAATAGTAAACTAAGCAGTATAATTGCCATAATTGTATATAACTTCAACTGAACTAATTATAGTACTAAAATGTACCAGAAACTGAAAATCATTATTATTTTTTAAAGATAGCAGTAAATTGTGTCTATCCTTTAATGTTGATATTTGAAATATTTATATATATATTTAGCACAGTATCCAGAGTATATCTTTTTCTTAATAAATCTACATTTAGATGAAATATAACTTCTCAGGTTATTAACTCCAATTAAAAGTAAAAATCATAGCATTCCTAAATGAAAATAGCCAAGATGAAAAATGAAGAAACCATCACTTTCATTTGGTTGCAAATACTTGATTTTTGCTCTAGAGCAATTGTCATGGTTAAATACAGTCATTTCTAACTTCCAGAAGTCACTTTTGTTATTTCATAATGATAATTAGCAAATTCTAGCTGTTCATGAAACAATGCTGTCAGAAATCTGATGGATACAAATTCCTCTCCCACATAGCTTACTCACAATAGTCTAATGGAGAACCATATTTTATCAAATAAGAGAGGTAAGTTTGAAGTAGATTTAGATGAAGTTACACCCTCTTTGAATGAACAGATTCACATCTTCCTTAATCCAGTTCTGCCACTTGAAATTTAGATAACATTGAGGGCTCATTTTTATTAAGAAACACTAGTTTACCAGCTGCATCCTGAATAGAAAAAGTCTACCCATGATCATTTGCATTATTATCCTTCAACCTTGTTAGTTTGTGAGACTGCATTTAAAGATAGTTCAGAGGCTGAATTTGATGCAAATCATAACGGAATATATTTGTTTATTTTATTTATTTATTACATTTATATACCGCCCTTTCCCGAAGGACTCAGGGCGGTTTACAAGGTGATCAAAAACAAAAATACAAAAGTTAAAAACAAATTTAAAAACATTATATTCGTCCCTGAATAAGTAAAACCCCAGTTAAAATTAAAATTAAAATTAAAATTCTCAGCCTGGACCAGAGAGCTCGAAGATATTTTTGCAATAATAAAACCCTGTTCCTGAAACCTGTTCTAAGTAAGCTCAGGTGAAAGTGCCAAGTTATGTTTAAACCTTCAACATATCTGAAAAATCATCCATTGACCCCTTTCTCTAAGTCTCTAAGAAGTCAACAACATTTTTCCAAATAAGGACCAGAGGCCATGTTTGTAACTAATAAATGAAGGTAATAATAATAATAATAATAATAATAATAATAATAATAATAATAATAATAATAATAATAATAATAATAGCAGCAGCAATAGCAATAGCACTTAGATATACCGCTTCATTGTGCTTTACAGCCCTCTCTAAGTGGTTTACAGAGTCAGCATATCACCCGCACAATCTGGGTCCTCATTTTACTAACCTAGGAAGGATGGAAGGCTGAGTCAACCTTGAGCAAGTCAGAATCATTTAGGATAATTAAGTATAACACCGCATATAATAATGCACCCAATTAAGTATAATACTGCATATTTATTTAAGTAATCTGTTATCTTAAAAATACAGCAAGCACCCACCCAGAACAATCAGAAAGCCATTCTCCCCCACTCTCATGTGTTGGCCAATTGACTATTTTTTAAGATTACAGGCCAAATGATTTCAGATGGCAGGCCACATCTGGGCCGCTGTAAGAATTTAAAGTATGTGTCAATTAATGAGTAGACTTATTTGGTTGTAGAACTCTGATCATCAGATTAAATGTTTTCCATAAGACAGGTCCCCAACCCACCAGGGCGTGGACTGGTACTGGTCCACAGTGTATTGGTAACTGGGCTGCAGAAGTGGCAGTTGAGTGTGTGAAGCTTCATTTGTGCATGCACAGAATCTAGGTTATGCTTGAGAAACCATCTCTTCCCCACAACCACTGCTTCCGCCACTGCAGGTCCATGGAACCAGAAAGGTTGGGAATCACTGCCATAAGGATTTTGCCAAGCACTAATGCTGCTTTCACCTAATGACAGATCATAAAATTTTTAAACTAATCCAGGAACTTGGCCGAGCTTTCTTTTGGTTTCTAATTTACTTTTACTAGAGCAACTTACACACATGTGATATATATGTGTGCACACCAAAAAAAATCCACATACTTATACTTTAATTTCAAATTTTGAAATTTCATATACTTGCAAACATTTAAATTTGAAATTTGGAAATGTTGTGATAAATCTTTTAAAATCTTTAAAAAAAAGATAAATATTTTACATTAACTTTATTAAGATTCTAGAAGATATTTATATAAATAAATATGATGGCCACATTTTTTCCATTCAAGGAAAACTGTCTAATAATTCATGATAGTCATGCAGAATAATAAAAGGTTAGTTTTATTTGATGAGTATGTACAGTTCCACCTAAACCATTATTTAGTTCAGGCTTGTGTTACTTTCCTTTAATGCTAATTTTATCTATAATAAAAATAATTATATAAAAAAATTGAAAGGCAGTAGCCAATTAACACAATACCTTGTAACAAAACTGTTTAGGCCTAAAAACAGAATAAAATACAGTAATTTATCAATTCAGCTTACCTGAGCTGATGTTCTCTTAAATTAGACAAAGCTTCCATTCCATGTAAATAAGAATATACTATCTCCAGATCCTGGAAAAAGAAGAGAATATTTAAAATAATATGAGAAAGTATGAGAAACAATGTAAAACAGTTCCTATTTGTATAATAAAAGGAACTCAAACCAAGTGATCTGATTTTATAGAATGTATTATTAGGACAACTGTATGTGAACAATTCTTAATTCCATAACCAAGGATTTTTTCTGAAAAAACTGATTCCCTGGACATATTTTCAATTTTAATTAAATAACATTTAATTAATGGATTTCATTTAGTACAAATCCTTCCCATTCCACATGCTATCATATATCTTCAATTTGCAAGTTACAGTGACTCTAAATTATAGCTGAAAAATATGCCAATCTCAGAGATATTCTGAAAGTTCACATACAATGCATGTCCAACGTACAAAGAAACCAAGCTGGAAAGGAGATTCACCAGTACAAATGAAAAATAGCATTATTTTGAAACTTTTTTCCTACTTAAAATATCTTTCTTTAAAAAATAGAGAATTGTTAAGAATTTATGAATCTAAATGATATGAAATTGTACCAATAATAAGAAATAAAATATGGAAGTAAATTGATGTATCTTGCTGAATGCTTAGACTTATAAACAAAAACAACACATATACGGTAAATAAGTAAGGAAATGATCCAGATAAATATAATTAAATTTATACTAAACATTCAAAACATACATTCTTCTATCAATTTTGAAATATTTTCCACTCACAAGACTCGCAAAGAATATCTCAGAGTTTCAGAGTTAATTTCAAAAAAATCTAAAAACAAATATATAAATATCACTAATAAACACACAAAAACTACGCCACACTATTATAAGGGGGAGGTAGTTTTCATTTTCATGAACTTGGATAGAATGAAAGGTAACACAGAAAATGACAAAAAAATATTTAACACTAATACTGAAAAGCAATGGCGGTAGCCTAAATTAATGGTTCACCTATTGTTTGAATTTAGAAGGGCACTGAAGGAGTGGCACTTGCAACCAGTGCCAATGGCTCCACAGTTACATGATCATGATTTGGATGCCTGATAATTGGCCACATTTACAATGGTTGCAGTGTCCTCAGAATCACATGATCATTATCACATGACCTTTCCTACTGGATCCCCAAAACAAAATCAAGGGGGAAGCTGGGAAGAGATGGTCACAAGTTACTCTGGTAAGTCATTGAGCAGCCACCATCCCCAGCCCTGACACACTTAGGACATGCCGACTACCTGTGCATCCTTGTGTTCGAAATTACAACGGTGCTGAATAAATGGAATTACAACCTGTGCCTGAAGTAACAGCTGCTAGAGCCCCCCACTCACATGATCAAAGTACACACACTTGGCAGCCAATTCCTTCCACCTACCTATCTCCCCCACCCCCACACACACAACTATGACCTTAAACACCAGGAAAGTTCCAACAGTGCAATGCAAAACACACACAACCCCCTTCTATGAAGGGCTGAACATCCAGGAGGTCTCCACAGTGGGGCCCAAAGCAGCTGCCCAATGGAAAGTTATAAATGCCTAGGAGACTCCAAGGCTGTGGGTGTGAGCCAGACACCATCCCCACAAAGCGCCAAATGATTGGAAAGGTCCAGTCCGGTCACCCTGACTCCCTGCAATCTACCACGCCCGCTGACTGTTTTCTTCCTCCCGTGAGGCCATCAGCCTGGCCCCCTTAAGAAGAAGAAAAAAGATAAGGCTCAGCTGCAGCATCTTAAAATATCCCTTTTCCCATGCTCCTGGACAGAGTTGGAGAACTGCAGACAGCTTCACAGAGTAAAAAGAAAAAAGGAGCTCTCCTCATTTTCCCAAGAATGTGCAGAAGACCCTAAATTCCAAAAGGAAGAATTTATCCGCCTTTAGCATTTCTTCTTCTTCTTCTTTGCAAAGGGCCAGGTTGGGTATGTCTCATAAGCTTGATGGTTTTAAGAAGTGCCCCGCTGTGAAGACTTCCTGAGTGTTTTGCGCTTCCTGGGCATGGTGCCTTTTTGCTGCACTGCTGGGCTGGGGCAGCTACAGCTTCTTCCCATGGCATCCCTGTGTTTGTGCAGCACTGTAGCAACCCCATAACTTGTGTGCAGCCTGCACCAGGCTCGCAGGGACTACTCTAACCAGAGGCATCCTTCGCTCTGCTTAATGACCATGCTTGGGAAAACTAGGATCCAATCATAAAGCATGTGGTGACCTGCTCAATGGCTGCAAGTATTTATGACCAAAATTTGAGGGCCAATTGTTACCATAAGTCAAGAATTATCTGTATTTTTTTCTTTCTTAACAAATTAAAGAGGGACTCATTTAGCGAATATTATTATTATTATTATTATTATTATTATTATTATTATTATTATTAATTATTATTATTATTATTTATTGAATTTGTATACTGCCCTATTCCCGTAGGACTCAGGGCGGTTTACAGGGCAGTTAAAACCATGAAATACAAAAATTAAAATCAATTAAAACAATTAATTAAATTCAAGCCCCAAAAGTAAATCTAAAACCCAATTAAAATAAAAAAAAACCTCAGTCTGGGCCAAACAACTCGAAGAGCCAAGTTTTCAGGTCCCGGCGAAATGAGCAAAGGTCGGGGGCAGTCCTAAGTTCCGTAGGTAGTTGGTTCCATAGGGCAGGCGCACCCATAGAGAATGCCCCTCCCCTGGGAATAACCCGTCGGCATTCATTAACCGGCGGTACCCTGAGAAGGCCCTCCCTGTGGGAGCGCACAGGACGATGGGAAGATGATTCCGGCAGCAGGTGTTCCCTTAGATAGTCTGGACCTAAGCCATTTAGGGCTTTATAGGTCATTACCAGCACCTTGAATCTTACCCAGAGGGCAACCGGAAGCCAATGCAGATCGCGGAGAAGAGGTGTTACACGGGAGTATCGGGAAGCTCCCATCACAACTCGTGCGGCTGCATTCTGCACCAGTTGAGTGGTCCTCAAGGGCAGCCCCATGTAGAGGGCATTGCAGTAGTCTAACCGGGAGGTCACGAATATCAATCTTAACAAGAATATCAATTTTTGCACCTATAGTTATGTCTGTCACACAAACCAACTAAAACCCTCCACAACATCCTAAGTAAATCAGGACATCTACAACATACAACATACATTGTAAGGACTGAAAAACCAGTAAGACCACAGTAAGACACCGGTATTATCCACTATCTAAGATAAACAGATCACATCCATGAACACCAACTGGCAGTCAAAAGTCATGATGAAAACTGCTTAATTTCACTACATATGGATTGGCTTAACCATAATTTCAACTGGAATCTGTCAGTATCCTAGAAAAAGCCAAGTCCAAAACTGCTATAGAATTCCTAAAGTCTGGCACTCAGAAAAATTAGCAATCAATAGGCACACAGACATAAATAACATCTACATACAGTGAGGGGGAAATTATTTGATCCCCTGCTGATTGTGTAAGTTGCCCACTGACAAAGAAATGATCAGTCTATAATTTTAATGGCAGGTTTATTTTAACAGTGAGAGACAAAAAAATCCAGAAAAACGCATTTCAAAAAAGTTATAAATTGATTTGCATTTTAATGAGTGAAATAAGTATTTGATCCCCTATCAATCAGCAAGATTTCTGGACCCTTTAAGAGAGTGCTCCAAATCTCAGCTCATTACCTGTATAAAAGACACCTGTCCACAGAAGCAAGCAAGCAATCATATTCCAAACTCTCCACGATGGCCAAGACAAAAGAGCTGTCCAAGGATGTCAGGGACAAGATTGTAGACCTACACAAGGCTGGAATGGGCTACAAGACTATTGCCAAGCAGCTTCATGAAAAGGTGACAACAGTTGGTGCGATTATTTGCAAATGGAAAAAACACAAAATAACTGTCAATCTCCCTCAGCCTGGGGCTCCATGCAAGATCTCACCTCGTGGAGTTTCAATGATCATGAGAATGGTGAGAAATCAGCCCAGAGCTACACAGGAGGATCTTGTCAGTGATCTCACGGCAGCTGGGAGCATAGTCACCAAGAAAACAATTGATAATACACTATGCCGTGAAGGACTGAAATCCTGCAGCGCCCACAAGGTCCCCATGCTGAAGAAAGCACATGTACAGGCCCATCTTAAGTTTGCCAATGAACAGACTAAAATCAAGCTCTTTGGCATCAACTCAACTCGCCGTGTTTGGAAGAGGAGGAATGAGGCCTATGACCCCAAGAACAGCATCCCCACCATCAAACATGGAGGTGGAAACATAATGCTTTGGGGGTTGTTTTTCTGCTAAGGGGACAGGACAATTTCACCGCATCAAAGAGACGATGGATGGGGCCATGTACCATCAAATCTTGGGTGAGAACCTCCTTCCTTCAGCCAGGGCATTGAAAATGGGTCGTGGATGGGTATTCCAGCATTACAATGACCCAAAACACATGGCCAAGGAAACAAATAGTGGCTCAAAATGAAGCACATTAAGGTCCTGGAGTGGCCTAGCCAATCTCTAGACCTTAATCCCATAGAAACTCTGTGGAGGGAGCTGAAGGTTCGAGTTGTCAAACGTCAGCCTAGAAACCTTAATGACTTGGAGACGATCTGCAAAGAGGAATGGGACAAAATCCTTCCTGAGATGTGTGCAAACCTGGTGGCCAACTACAAGAAACATCTGACCTCTGTGATTGCCAACAAGGGCTTTGCCACAAAGTACTAGTTTTGCGAAGGGGTCAAATACTTCTTTCACTCATTAAAATGAAAATCAATTTACAACTTTTTTGAAATGTGTTTTTCTGGATTTTTTTTTGTTATTCTGTCTCTCACTGTTAAAATAAACCTACCATTAAAACTATACTGATCATTTCTTTGTCAGTGGGCAAATGTACAAAATCAGCAGGGGATCAAATAATTTTCCCCTCACTGTATCATTCAAAAGAGACATTCAAAAAGCCAAGAAACCAACAAAAAGAACAAAGCACCTCTTCACAAGCAGTCAACACCTAGCTGGACATAGAGTAACATTTGATTTGTGCTTAGATTGTAAGCTGCCCTGAGTCTTCGGAGAAGGGCGGGATATAAATGGGATTAAAATAAACACCAAGATTAATATCAGACTAACAATCACAAACTATACCCCAATCAAGGTGTGCCAAACAAGTAAACAACAACCCAATCAAGAAATCATCAAGACCACTTCTACCAACATTGACAGGACAAACCACTAGTATATAAAATAATAACTAACCCCCACTCCCTACTTCCACTCATGATGTTACGTAGTTTGGCAATGAAACATCTGCAAGAAACCAACCAAGCTCAGAAAGCACCAAGAATCCCACAGTTCAATCCTGACTTATAGTTTCTTCTATTTATATAAAACTTTCTAATATCTTAGTATCGGGGATTGTAAAAGCTAGAGCAAACCGAGATATCATTTACTCCAACTCCATTACTACAGATCACAATGGACACACCCAAAGTAGAAATCTAAGTAGAATCTATCTTTTGACCTTCTCTATATATTTTCCAATCTTCAGAGAATATACTCCCATGGTACATCAATACAATTTGGGAGTCCTCTTTGATTCCCAATTGTCAATGTATTTGTAGAAAGCAGCAGCGGCAAGGAGAAAGTGTACAGTATATAGGTATATCTAGTGCAACAGTTGTAACCAGTTTGTAGCTTGGATGTGGCAATCATTATTTATAACTTGGTACAATGGATATTGATTAGTCCTACATTCTTTATATGGAAAAATCATTACAAAGCGTCCTGAAATTATAATTGATACAAAATGTGGTGGCAAAACTGCTGACTAGTGCAGGATACAGGGACATGTGAAGTTTATATTAAAAGAATTGCATAAGATGCTGTTTCCTGTAGAAAGAAGGTAAGCTACTGCTATGACTTATAAAGCTTTAAAAAACATTTTGCAGAGAATAGACTGTCCCTCTAATCCAGGGGTGTCAAACTGCCAGTCCGCAGGCCGGATGCGTCATGCGGAAGCCGTGCCCATCCCATTGCTTGCAATGGCAAAACTGTCCCGATACGTTGAGCGACGTCACGTGATGTCGCGAGTATGACATGTCTGATCTAATCTAAAAGAAAGTAACTATCGTAGGTAGAATGTGGGAGAAAGAGACACTGTAATGGTCTCTTAGTTTTTCTACAATAAATTGGGATGCTTTTGTACCATTATGTGCCTGTTTATCTATTATAGTCTGACAGTCGGACAACAGTAAATTCTTCAAGGAGGTGCAATTGGTTCCCTGTCTGTTTATAGGAAATGAAAAAGTGTACCTATTATTAAACTTTTAATTGTTAATTGTGCTAATGATGTTTTATTGATGGACTCTTAAAACTGCATTGATTCTACAATTATATTTTGCTGTGGAGAAAGTAAAATAATTGCTAAATACCAATAATCAGGGCTTTTTTTGTCATAGAACACTCAGAATGGAGTTCCAGCACCTTTTTTGGATGGAACCTTGTAGGGTAGACAAGGTGGGTTGTATGACATGTGTGAGTTCCGGCACCTTTTTCTTTTACAAAAAAAGCACTGCCAATAATTATAAGTAGCTAATCAATATCCATAAAACTGAAAGGACTAAATCCAAGATTCTATGCGTGCACAACTGGGAAGAAGGTAGGTACTTTTAATAGTCCTTGAATTCAAACTATTATTCAGGCCAGTTCATGGACAGGACAGTTGAATACTATACTAAATCTTTAGAAGATGTACCTAGTTGTATTTAGATCAGGGTTTCCCAACCTGGGCAATATTGTGATGTGTAGACTTCTATTTCCAGAATTTCCAGTTAATGCAGCCACTGCTAAGAACTCTTGGAACTGAAGTTCACACATCTCAACTGTTACCTAGGTTGGAAAATGCTGATTTGTAATGATATGTGGGAATGACCTTAGAAGGAGAGCCACAGACTAGACAACCATCATGTAAAAGATATCTCAGAGCACAGAAGGAAGAATATAGGAAATGTTCAGAAGGGACCCTGTCTAGTTTTCTGGAAAGTAAAAGGACAGGAGGGGAGATACACTTTCAGTCTTACAAGATTCTGATAAGGTAACATGGCAATAAAGACAAAGCTAGTCACTGCTTTGTGCTTCTTGTCTTGACTACCTCAAAAAGCTAAGAGATTTAGACTATTTTATATAACTAATTCCCAATCAGATTTAATGTTTCTGAAAAGCATAAAAACTGTAAACCACAATACTTTTAGGAATATCACGATACTCAAGAATTGCTCATAAATATACTGGCACATTATTAACTTTTCTAAATACAATATATTCACTTTGAAATGAGACAAAGAAATCTTGATTTCTAGATCAGATTATTAGGTTAACTTTAAATATCCAGACATTTACAAGGCAGCCCAACTCTATAACAACGCTAGGTAACCTACAGCAAAAGACAAACAATTAAAACAAAAACACCAACCCAAAAAAAACCAAACAGCAGAAGAAAACGCTAAA
This sequence comes from Vipera ursinii, assembly GCF_947247035.1. Lineage (NCBI taxonomy): Eukaryota > Metazoa > Chordata > Lepidosauria > Squamata > Viperidae > Vipera > Vipera ursinii. The sequence goes on from NC_139521.1 coordinate 16,913,529, forward strand.
AGACACTCAAATATGGCACCCACCCTAACCCACAGCCTGGGGAAAGAGCTAGTTTTTCAGAACTCTTTTGAACATGGCCTGGGGGGGCTAGATATATCTCTTGGCCAGAAATGGTGTTCCAGAGGGCAAGTACTGTAATGAAGAAGAATTCCTAGATGCCATCAGGTCATACTATTTAAAGGATAGGACCTAGGGGATTGCCCAATTGTACAGTCCAGGCAGAAATCAAGAAAAACAGATGGCGCTTTAGGTCATGAAGGACTTTATAGCTAAGAAGTTAATAATAATAATAAGAGCAATAATACTGTCATGCTTGTGGTCTTGATTCAGTAAGATTTAGAAACTAAAGATTTATTTTTATTACTTAGAATTAATATTTCTGAATATTTGCAGAAATGTAAACAAACATTTCAATTCCACAAGATGGCAGTCTCAACCACCTTTAGCTTCTGAAGGACTGATAAAACCACTCATAATGTAAAAATCTTCTATAAGATAATTATAATGAATCAAGACAGATCAATTCAATGAAAACCAAGTTGAATTAACTTTATGAATTAATTCAAATTGCATTAATGATATAAACCAATGATTTGAATTTCAACTGATGGTATATCTGTTCTTAGATGTATCTATTATACAGCTATTATAACCAATATTTATATTAGCTATGAAATTAGCTGTGAAACATTTTTTTCTGCTATATTCTACTTCAGTTATTGTTCAACTTTAAGATGCTACATGGGCCAGGAGTTTGACACCCCGGCTTTAGAACATGGGACACATTTTATCAATGGCTAGAAAAACGAGGTAGAGAGAAAGGAGTTTTGGAACCCAGACAACATGATGCTTATAAAATATTAAGGATTTGTGATTATAAAAAATAATAAAATATTGTTAAAAAAACAATGCTGCATCTACATTATTTAAGGCAAGATGAAAGAGTTCACTCATCATTCACCTATCCATCCAGAGAGGCGGAATGGAGGAAAGAAAAGCAGCCAATTATGGAGCCATTTTATATCACCAAAAATATTAAAAGAATAGATAATGTGAGTGACTTTGGGCCAGTTAGCTACTCTCAGCTCAACTCACCTCATAAGGTTGTTGCAGAGAAAATAGGAGGAGGAAAGTGTAGTAGGTGTAATTGTCTCCTTAAGTTATTCATAAAAATAATGAAGGTGCAACAAATCTTTAAAAATAAATACACAATAATTAAACTGGAATAGATGGTAGATAATTATTTTCACAACAGAGTTAAAAAATATGCAAAGTAATATAAATGTGTGCATTGGAGCCCATATTTTACAAACAACTTGATCAGAATTCTGCACTCCCAAATTCTGCTGTTTATTACATTATATAAAAGTAAACCTAATATCCTGGAAATTTTAGTTCAACCAATTAATTATTAAAGGGTGCTTCTTCCAGTTGTTTTCCTGTCTATGGAAAAATGAAATATAAATATATTTTTCCTGAATTTTTGCTTTACATTATTTATGTCATTAGAAGTAATTTTATGTACTGGAACTACTGAATTACTAGTGCAAAGATTCATCCACACAAGCAGGTTTAAGTGCATGGGTCCAAATAAGCACAATTTACGCAATGTATGCTGTTGTTAAGCGCTTTTATCAGAATAAAAAGAAGAAAATAAGTCATCCATGATTATAACAATGCCAAAATGAGAAGATAAGTGTGAAAGACGCTAGATAAAAAATTAAAGCCTGTCAGCTAAACAGAAAATTGCAGGGTTCTCCTATGTGCCTCTTTTGCGGGCTTTGGAGACACTGTTGTAAGATATACAATTAAAAACTTAACAAACAGGGTTAAGGAACTGTAGTAATAAATCTTTTCCCACGTTATATAATTTTTGTAGCATGTGTTAAAGAAACTCTAATAAAAACTGTGTTATAAATATATTCACAGATTAATACATTTAGATACTAGAGACAATATATTACATATAGTTTGAGTCATTCTGTCAGATCACGTAACCTGTCAATTATTATTATTTTGATAAATATACATTCAAATTTATTTCAAGTAGATACAATTACTTGAGGAAGTAAAAGAAAAGCAAACTGAATAACACATCTGATGGTTACGGGAACTTTTTTTTTAAGTAAGACAAAAACAGCAGTAATTATTTGTTCATTTTTTAAGGCCAATGACTCTGGGTGGCTTACAATTCATAAAGTATATTAAAATTATTTTTAAAAAACCCTTATTAAATAATAAAACCAGTAAAACCAATAAAAATTTTAAAAACATCCAATTCAAGATACAAGAGCAAGATATTTAGTCCATTAGCAATATAGCTAGGAAATGGTCCCTAGGCTTATTGAGTATCCAAAGTCGGGAACATAGCCAGGTTCTAAAAAAAGGTTAACAGATTTGAGGCTATTCTGATCTCCAAAGGGAGGATGTTCCATAAAGCAGGGATTCACTGCAGATAAAAATTCCCCTCTGGTCGCTGCAGCCGACATTCTTTGGCTGATGGGATCTGAAGAATGCCATTCTGCTTGACCTAATTGGGTAGAGAATCCTTCCATCCTTCGGAGGTAGGTAAAATGAGGACCCAGATTGTTGGGGGCAATAAGCTGATTTTGTAATAATGCCGCTTGGGGGTGTGTGTGAAAGCCCTAATAAGCAGGCATATACATAGAATGAAGGCTACTGCTAAGTTTGTAAGCCGCCCTGAGTCTTTGGAGAAGGGCGGGATATAAATGGAATTAAAAAATAAAAATAAATCTTGGGAAAAGCCACCCTGGTTCTCCGGTTCCAAGCCATGTATTGCTTTATAAGTAACCATCAGCACCTTGAATTGCACCTGGAAACTCACTGGCAACCAGTGCAGCTCATGGAGGAGTGCTGCTATGTGTGTCATAATCTGGCACATTTACTACCTGCACGGCTACAATCTGCACCAATTGGAGTTTCCTAATGGTCTTCCAGGGCAGCCCCACATAAAGTGTGTTACAGTAGTTTAATCTGGAGGTTACAAGGGCATGAGTTATTCAGAGCAGGGCCTCCCAGTCCAGATATGGGGACAACTGGCGCACTACCCAGAGGTGTGGAAAGGCTCTCCTAGCCATGGTTGCCACCTGCTCTTCAAGCAGATGATATAAACCCAGGAGGATTATATAGTCTGTTTGGGGCAGTCCAATCCTGTCCAGAACCAGAGATGGAAGAATCTTGCCTCTGAGGAGTCCAAACACCCAGAGCCACTCCATCTCACTACACTTGAATCAGAGCCCATTTCACTCCATCCAATCCCCATACTGGGATAAGACATCCACAGCATCATTCAAGGGGTCTGGAGTAGAGCCCTGAGGCACTCTACAAAGTAGAGGCCATGGGCTAGACGTCTCTTTATCAACATCTGCTAGAATCAGCCCCAGAGGAAGGAGAACTGACACAATATAGTGTTGCCCACCCCCAGTTCCTGGAGCCAGCCCAGAAGTATACCATGATGAATGATAACAAATGTCACTGAGAGGTCAAGAAGAGCCAGGATGGATGCACCAGTTCCATCCCACTCCTGCCAGAGGTCATCCACAAACGTGATCAATGCCGTCTCAGTCCCAAATTCTGAATAATTGCTTCAACCAAAATTCTTTGAAGCTGCTATGCAACGACTCTCTTTACCGCCTTCCGTAGAAAGGGGGAGTTGGAGACTGGGTGAAAACTATCCAGGCTAGCTGGGTTGAGCAATCGTCCTTTGGAGTCCAATGCAGAGCAAATGCAACCAATTTTATCTGCCAGATATGTAGCATATTCTTCACAGTGACCCTTTAATTATACTTTGGCATTGCACCCTCCAAGGAGGGACCAAATCATCCAGAGCAAGGGCAGCTGGGCATCCACTAGCAAATGCAATAAGCATGGAGAAGAAGTTATGTTTCACCTCCCTTATTGCCATGAATTAGGCCTTAATAGCGGCTCTAGCTATTGGAATACTGCATCCAATTCTGGTCACTACAATATAAAAAAGATGTCCTTGGCACAAGATAAATCAAAATCTCCCCCAATTCCAGAGCACTCTGGCATTCCTCCGACAGAAAAACCAGATGTATTACTTGCTACTATGAACTTGCTGCCCTTTTGGAATAGACATCAAACAGTAATAAAATATCCATGTAAAAATTGTTTCCTTCAAATCTCTGCTGTTCCTGGAGTCTTCATTGATACTTCTATATAGTTTTCTTGAAAAGCATTATAGAAATGGTTTACTATTGGCTCCTTCAAGGTTGTTTTTTTTTCAACATCCCAAATCAGCCTGGGATTTCATGATATTTTTATCCAAGTACTAACTAATTTCAAATTTGCTTACCCAAACATTGTTCAAAACAAGGAAAAACTCAGCTGTAAAGAAGGAACTGCAGGGTGGCATATCTGGCCTGTTTGAACTATGAAGACTGATTTCCATAGCTATATGTGGGAAACTGTTTTCCTATTTCTTTACATGAGAAGTATCAGTTATTATACAAGATGATGGAATACTTTGAACTATAAATTCTTACTTGGCAAACAATTTTCACTATAAAGACTACCTACAACACATCCCATACCTAGCTATAAAAAACAAAAAAACTATTTTCAACATTTGATTTTAAAATTTTCAACATAATACATTATCAAGAGAATATGGATGAAGATCAGGAAAAAATCCTTTTTATGTTGAAATCAATCCACGAAACCATTCTTTCAGCGTGTAACAAAATAAGAGGCAACATAAAGGAACAAGATGCCATCTTAGATATACAAACCCAGGTCTTAACTACAACCAAAGAACTAATAATGCAGCAAGTAACAGGAGAAGTGGAACAACTAAATACTAAGACAGAGGAGCCAACTGAACAACAGATCCAGCCAACTGGAAAATTAGAAATGAGAGACAACATTGAAAATGGAAAAGACTTTTTACATAAATCAGAAGAAATTTGAGGAAAAGGAAGAAGAACAGATTGAATGGAAGATAAATTTATCAGGACAATTGTAGGAAATTGAAGTAATAGGGCATGAGAAGTATCAGTTATTATACAAGATGATGGAATACTTTGAACTATAAATTCTTACTTGGCAAACTATTTTCACTATAAAGACTACCTACAACTACCTACAACACATCCCATACCTAGCTATAAAAAACAAAAAAACTATTTTCAACATTTGATTTTAAAATTTTCAACTTAATACATTATCAAGAGAATATGGATGAAGATCAGGAAAAAATCCTTTTTATGTTGAAATCAATCCCTGCCCACCCCTGTCCCACTCCCCGCCCCGCCCGCAGGGCCACCTATCACCTCCACGGCCCACCGCAATTGCCCTGGCAGCCCTGCAGCACCATGGTGACCATGTCCTCTGCCCACACCCTGCAGCATCATTATGCACGGGACAGGATACAAGGGTGGAAACTTGTCCTTGGTGCCCGGCTGCCATGTCCTTGGCTGTGCTGCTCCAGGCTGGGGTGATGATGTGTGTGCCCACAGAGAGGGCTCTGAGTGCCGCCTCTGGCACGTGTGCCATAGGTTCGCCACCACTGGAATAGTCTATAGATGTTGTTAATGTCTATGTGTCTATTGATGGCTGATTTGTCAGGGTGCCAGGCTTCTAGAAATTCCCTTCATATCTTTAAACCAGTTACTCTATATTAGCCCAATCTATAACATATAATTGCAAAGTGGATAAATCTATGCATAACTGACCATAGCAAAAAAATGTTAGCAATAGAGCATAAGTAAATTTGTAGCAACTACAATTGGAACTGGCTAATGAGTCATTAACCAAACCAGATGCTAAGGAGAACCAGGAATATACTTATGATCTTACTCCAGCTATCCTTTGCTTTACAGAACTGCAAAAATCACAAATGCGAAGATTGTTTATAAAGTTAGTCTTTCGTAACAGTTGTAGCTACAAACAGTCATTACAAGAGGCAGTCACTAAATGAAGACTACCTGAATAGTTTATATGTAATGACTTTGCCAAAGGTCAAAACATATTTTAATCCTGATAGTAAATTGGATTCTATAAATATTCATTTTAGATTTTAGATTGACTTGTTCAACTAAAGATGGTAATGTTATTTTTGTGAGTATATGGACAATACATGATTGCTATGTATTTATGCTGTTAAATTCATAACTGATTCTTTGCAAATTACTTTTGTAAATTAAGTAACTTTAAAAAAAACACCTTACGTTGTTAAGCCAATATTGCAGCAGAGAAAGAAATCAGAGATCCTCTATACCAGGGGTATCAAACTGCTGGCCCATGCGCCGGATGCATCATGGCAAAACCGCACCCACCCCACTGCCGGCAATAGGGAAAAAGTCACGATACATCATGACACGTACGTGATGTTGTGAGTTTGACACCCCTGCTCTATACTAACCCTTCATCAGGCTCAAATCAGTATCTCAGGGAGAAAGTTGTCATATTCCTAGCAGCTGCAGAGTTGATGAATAAAAGCTACAGCTGAAATAAGTAGAGGAATATGAGTAAACATAAGGGAGGAAATGACTTTAAGGAAGTATCAGTTTCCACAGAATAATAACTTTTAGAGTTTATAAGGGTGGGAAAGCCAACCAAGGCTAAGTATGTCCTACTGACTACGTAAGAAGGAAGGGAAAGGAAGCTTCCAAAAGCACATTACGGTAGTTATGCCTGAGTTTCTTGAAAAATGCTGCTGACCCATTACAAAGACTCCAACAATGCTAGACCAACTATTTAAAGCATTTGTTGCCAGGCTGATGATATGGCTTGTTCCTCCTTTCCTTCTTGTTGATTTAATTTGGTGGAAGACATCAATAGAATACTGCTGTCAGAGATTTAATTTGTCCTTGTCTTATCTCATACTGTTATAGGCAAAACACATGAAACGGGCATTGGATCTTTCCATCTAAAATAAAATTCAGATCTGAAACACAATCTTTTTCCTTTTGCAAGAGAAGAGTTCCAGCTACTGTTACAAATAATTAACTCGTTGGTTACATCTTAAATATAAATGCATATCTTATTTTCTAAATTTTAATAGCTTAGAATTGCAAATCATTTGATCCGTATGTGTGTTAAGTGTATTATATTTTCCATTCTGGAGTTTATTACCCTCAATTTTAATTTCCAAGAAGAAATTAACAGCATGGTAAATTGAGAAAAAGCCTATGATGTTCTGCTCATTTTGTCTGCTTAACTGTATAGGATATACCTATGAAATGTACATATTTTTAGACTTAAGCAATATTAGAATGACAAATTTAAAACTTAAAAAAAGATAACTTAATTGACCTCTTACCAGATGTTTCTCCAGATACATTTAGATAAAGAAGAAACCTAAGACATTTTACAACTGTCTTTCAAGATAGGAAGATTAAATTCTGACTGGCTATTCCATTTCATCTGGAGCTCTTTTTGGATGTAGGCAAAGGTTTGTTTTTTTCTGTGGATGATTCTAAAAGAATATTAGCATCCATTAATAGAAGAACAGGGAAATTAGTATAGTTCGTTTTCTAATAATATTCAGAACAATATAGATAAATAATTACTAAAATAACAACAAATGAATATGTATACAGTAAAACTAAAAATTTTAAAAGCCACAACTGTTAGGGCTTCCAAATGAGATTTCCTCAAAATTCCCACCTAAGACAAAGTAACAATCTCATCCTGAAAAATGGAAAATCTATATTAAAACGTTATTACTTCTTTAGTTTAGATTATCTCAAACAACAGGCTCTGAATCAAAAAAAATAAATCATCTCAGAATTCTGAAATAAATGCTAGGGTAGAAAGAAAACTTTAATCTCATTTTATTTAGCTGCCAGCCAAACTTGACTGAATAAATTGCTTCTTATCAAGGCAGAGTTGGAGAAATCTTTACTTTTTGTTTGTTTCAACTGCAAAGATCCCACACAGTAATATCCGTGAAGCTATGATCCCCTACTGACATCTCAAAAATCTCACAACAGCACTGTGTTTGTGAGCTAAGTGTAAATAGAAATCAAGCAGTAAATATCTTCAAGCATCAGGGAGAGTGCGATATGAGCATGAGCAGGTGAGGGGAAAGAATGTTCTCTCTTTCTTGCTTTGCAGTACCCAGTAGGGGGCAAAGTGTTTGGATGAAAGGGGATTCCAAGTCATCCATATTGCCGGGGGGCGATATAATAATAATAATAATAATAATAATAATGATGATGATGATGATGATGATGATGATGATGATGATGATGATGCCAGTCGAAGAAAAAGAACTGAAAAAAATTCTGAAATACCGCAACCTGGCCATCGAAATTGCGTGATTATGGATGAAACGTGCAACAGTGATACCCATTGTCATCGGGGCACTGGGAACTATGTCCAAAAACTTTGCAAAATACATCAAGAAATTGCAACTTCCTGCAATAACTCCAGCAAAGCGACAAAACACTGTGCTACTTAGAACATCTTACATTTTAAGGAGACCTGGTTGATACCTAGGATGCTGGCAGCAACCCATGTCAACCATTAGTGCCAGTCAATTTGAATGTTCAGTTGACTGAGGTTCATGTTTAATGAATAAAATATTTATAATAATGATAAAGTTTGAAGGGATCTTGGAGGTCATCTAGTCCAACCCCCTGCTCAGGAAGGAAAACCCGTATTATTTCAGACAAATGGCTGTCCAGTCTCTTCTTAAAAACTTCCAATGTTGGAGCGTTCACAGCTTCTGGAGGCAGGTTGTTCCACTGGTTAATTGTTCTAACTATCAGGAAGTTTTTCCTTAGTTCTAGGTTGCTTCTCTCTTTGATTAGTTTTCATCTGTTGCTTCTTGTCCTGCCTTCAGGTGCTTTGGAAAATAGTTTGATTCCCTCTTCTTTGTGGCAATCCCTGAGATATTGGAACACTGCTATCATGTCACCCCTAGTTCTTCTTTTCATTAAACTAGACATACCCAATTCCAGCAGCCGTTCCTTATATGTTTTAGCCCCCAGTCCCCTAAGCATCTTTGTTGCTCTTCTCTGTACTCTTTTTAGAGTCTCAACATCTTTTTTATATTGTGGTGACCAAAACTGGATGCAGTATTCCAAGTGTGGCCTTACCAAGGCATTGTAAAGTGGTATTAACACTTCACATGATCTTGATTGTATCCCTCTGTTAATGCAGCCTAGCACTGTGTTGGCTTTTTTGGCAGCTGCAGCACACTGCTGGCTCATATTTAAGTGATTGTCCACTAGGACTCCAAGATCCTTCTCACAGTTACTACTAGTGATTGAGCAAGGTACCACCTATACTCAGTGCTTTTTTTTCTAAAAAATAGTGCCAGAACTCAGAGGTGCTGTCACTGGAAGCGATGCCAGTGTCTTGCTACGGTGTCACCGCCCGTCCTTTGCATCCCCGCCCCTGCAGCTCGGAGCCACATGCCGCGGGGATTCCCCTCACCACAGCCACCGTGGGGATTCCCCTCCCTGCAGTTGCCACGCCGCGGCCTGTGCTGAGCCCCCACCCGGAGCTGCTCCGAACCCTGACCCAGAGCTGTGTCCTCGTGGCAGTGGTCTCTGGCGCCAAACAGCTGATGGCCTCCGGCACCGGCACTCATTCACTTACTGCCCTGTCGCTTCCAAATGCAGTAAGTGAGTGAGCGAGTAAGTGGCGTTTGGAAGCGTTTGGATATGGTGGGGCAGTGAGTGAGTGAGTGAGTGAGCGAGCAAATGGCATTTGGAAGCGACGGGGCAGTAAGTGAGCGAGCGAGCAAGAGGCCTTTGAAAGAGACGGAGTGAGTAGGGGAGAGACTGAACGAGGTGCCCTTGAAAGAAACAGAGGAGTGAGAGTGACTGGATGCTTTTGTGAGCAAAGTGTGAGTGAGGGGGGGGGCTTTTGCGAGCGAAGGGTAAGAGAAAAAGGAAAAAGTGAGGGGGAGAACGGAAAAAGAAAAGGCACTGACTTCTGACTTCCTCTGTTACAGGAGGAAAAGGAAGCATTAACATTGAACCTCAACTTTTTGATTTTCTATAATATTATAAACTAGCCATTTCTATAACAATAAATGAATCTAACCAATGAAACCCAAAATATCCCCCCCTTTCTTTTTAGTCATCAAGATTTTGACACCTTGTTAAGCACTGGTGGTGCTTGAATATTGTCATGTCGTAAAAGTGGTACAATTTCTGAAAAGGTTGAAAAGCCCTGATGTAAATAGCAGCAGCCCTGCCTGAGCTTCTCGATATCCTCTCAGGGCTGGTGATTGAGTTTCCCAAACTTATGGTTTTGGGAGACTTCAATCTACCATCCCTGGGAGGAGTATCTGAGTTAGCTCGGGAGTTCATGGCTTCCATGACGGCCATGGACCTGACGCAGGTAATTCATGGACCGACCCATGAGGGAGGTCACACCCTTGTCTTGGTTTTCTTATCTGGTCGGTGGTTAGATGATCTTGGTGGGGGCTCCCCAATTGTTATGCCCCTGTCATGGACCGATCATCATCTCCTGCGGCTGGTCTTCCATTTTGCCACTCCCCACCGTGGGGTTGTTGAGCCAACTAGATGGTTCCGCCCCAGGCGCTTAATGGACCCTGAGAGGTTTCAGGCAGCGCTGGGGCCCCCACCTGCCTCCTCAGCTCACAACTCGGCAGATGCCTTAGTGGAAGCCTGGGAAGGACGGCCACGGAGGCACTTGACCGAGTTGTACCCTTGCGGCCCCTGACCCGGCGCAGATCCCAATGGGCTCCATGGTTTTCCGCGGAGCTCCGGGAGATGAAGCGTCGGAGACGGGGCCTAGAGAGCGTCTGGAGGTCCACCCGATCTGAATCCGACCGATTGCGACTAAGAACCCATATTAGGTCTTATCTCGCTGCGATGAGGGTAGCGAGATCTAACTATTTCGCTGCCCTCATCGCGTCCGCAGATAATCGCCCGGCCGCCCTGTTTAGGGTGACCCGCTCCCTCCTCAACCAGGAGGTCAGTGGGGATCCCTTGCAGGGGCGTGCCGAGGAATTTAGTCAACATCTGTCGGACAAAATCGCTCGGATTCGGACCGGTTTGGACTCCGACTGGGCAGTATCGGACGATCAGGACACGAGTGATCTTGTCGATGTCATCTGGGAGGAGTTCGATCCTGTGACTCCGGAGGAAGTGGACAGGATCATGGGGAGGCTGAGCTCCACCACATGTTTATTGGACCCGTGCCCTTCCTGGCTGGTTTATGCAGCCCGGGAGGGGACACGAGGCTGGTTCCAGGCGGTTATAGCTGCTTCTTTGAGTGAGGGCAGTTTTCCCGCCGCCTTGAAGGAGGCGGTGGTGAGACCTCTCCTCAAGAAGCCTACCTTGGATCCGGCTGTTTTGAATAACTTTCGTCCGGTCTCCAACCTTCGCTTCCTTGCGAAGGTTGTCGAGAGTGTGGTGGCGCATCAGCTCCCTCTGGTCCTGGATGAAGCGGATTATCTAGACCCGTACCAATCGGGCTTCAGGCCTGGGTACAGCACGGAGACGGCATTGGTCGCGCTGGTGAATGATCTCTGAAGGGCTCGGGACAGAGGATACTCCTCTGTTCTAGTCCTATTAGACCTCTCAGCGGCTTTCGATACCATCGACCATGGTATCTTGCTGCGGCGTCTCAGGGGATTGGGAGTGGGAGGCACGGTTCTTCAGTGGTTCTCCTCCTATCTCCTGGGACGTTCGCAGTCGGTGTTGACGGGGGGGCAGAGGTCGACCGCGAGGCCTCTCGCTTGTGGAGTCCCTCAGGGGTCGGTCCTCTCGCCCCTTCTGTTCAACATCTATATGAAACCGCTGGGTGAGATCATTCGTGGTTTTGGAGTTGGGTATCATCAGTATGCTGATGATACCCAACTTTTCATTTCGACCCCAAACCACCCCAGTGATGCCCTCGACGTGATGTCCCGGTGCCTGGAGGCGGTCCGGGTCTGGATGGGGAGGAACAGGCTTCGTCTCAACCCCGACAAGACGGAGTGGCTGTGCGTACCGGCATCCCGGGATATTCAGGATATTCCACCCCTCATTATGGGGGGTGAGTCATTACCTCCTGTAGATAGGGCTCGCAACTTGGGAGTCCTCCTAGATTCACAGCTCTCTTTAGAAGACCATATTGTAGCTGTAACTAGGGGGGCGTTCGCCCAGGTTCGCCTGGTGCGCCAGTTGCGGCCCTATCTAGACCGGGATGCCTTGCGCACGGTCACTCATGCGCTCGTGACCTCTCGTCTTGATTACTGCAACGCTCTCTACATGGGGCTACCCTTGAAGACCACTCGGAGGCTCCAGCTGGCACAGAATGCAGCCGCGAGAGTTGTGTCGGGGGTCTCCCGATACTCCCGTGCTACACCTTTGCTCCGCGAGCTGCATTGGTTGCCAGTTGTCTTCCGGGTGAGGTTCAAGGTGTTGGTAATGACCTACAAAGCCCTCCATGGCATGGGTCCAGAATACCTTGGGGAGCACCTGCAGCCGGCGTCAACTTCCCTCCGCCCAGTACGCTCCCACAGAGAGGGCCTCCTCAGGGTGCCGCCGGTCAAAGAATGCCGACTGGTGGCCCCCAGGGGGAGAGCGTTCTCTGTGGGCGCACCGGACTTATGGAATCATCTTCCGGTAGAGCTCCGGATGGCGCCCGACCTCCGCTCCTTCCGGCGCGACCTTAAAACCCATCTTTTTAAGGAAGCGGGCCTGGCCTGATGGGACGGGGTGGGTTTTGTTATTATGACGTTAATTTTAAATCTGTACTATGGGCATTGTTTAATCATGTTTTAATTAATTTTAACTTTTGTATCTGTCTTTTACGTATTGCCCTGTTAACCGCCCTGAGTCTCTTGAGAGAAGGGCGGTATATAAATTAAATAAATAAATAAATAAATAAATGCAGCCTAAATGGTTTTTTGCCATCCTATTTGCAAATAATATCTTACTTATCTAGTTGAGATGGTGTAGCAGCAGGGAGAGGTGCAAAGTTCTTGCCTTTGCTGCAGACAACTTGCCTGTGCAACGTTTGCCGGCCAGGTCTTTTGGCACGCTCAGCAGCAATTCCTATTGGCTTTCGAAAGCAAATAGGCCAGGCTTAGGCAACCTTGGTTCTTTTATGACTCCTGGACTTCTACTCCCAGAAGACGTTACATAACATAACATCAACTGGAAGATGTTAAACTGTCCTTCTGTTTCTTTCCTTCCCAAAAATTGTGTTAATAAGTCCTCTCTAAGCTCTGCTGATCAGCTTGTCCTGGATTGTTTTGCCGCAAAATGGAACGGTTTGCAAGTTGCAGTTGAGACAGCCCATCTCATTTTAGATATATCACATATAATTGAAGATTGTAATTAGTTGCGTGTGCACGGCAAGTGTGATGTATTTGTGCTGGCATTTCTAGGCCTCTTTCCAACCACATCCAGAAAAATTTGTAACAAACTATGGAATTCTCAAGGCCATGTTTGGTATTTCCCAGCAATCTGTTACTGGAAGAAAAAAGCAATCCCTGCTGCGTTACTGATCCCAGAGAAGCATTTGCATGTATGCAGGTATCCTTAGGGTGGCATAGTTATGGATGAAAAATATTGGTTGCAAAGTTGGCATTTCTGGATGTAATACAGATATTTTGGACTTATTTTTGTTTCTTTGCATGTTTGATATTTTTAAAAAAGGCATATGCTACTGACTACGCTTATGCACATATGTAACATCTTTTGCTAGGACACATGACCACTGCTTGTCCAGAATGTGAAAAGTGAAAGATTGTGACTAAACAAAATTTTAATGTACAGATAATACCACCAGAAATTATTTTGGCCTTTTTAATAAATGTTGTTAATGATGTTAAGCTCACCATGGAAAACATCATATATTGTTATGTATATACTAGGTTAATTATTTAAAGACTGAAGTGCAACATAACTAGATACTAAATAATCTATTTTTCAAAACACACAACAGTCCAAACAGTAAAAGTCCAAATTAAGTCCAAATTAAGAATATTTCAATCTTAAGAATTGTTTAATTTAAAGTGGTTTAGTTGTAATAGAGTATGTACAAAAGATACTATTTTTTTTCTAGCACCAGCTAAATTAGACATATTACATTGAGAAAAATGTTTCTCATTTCTTTCCTGTTACTTTTATTGATTTCATTGCAGAGATGTTAACATAGGAAATAGATTATTTTGTTATCTAATTTTACCTTCCAAAAGACAGAAGCAGATGAAAAATGTGAGGTTCTTTCCTGTTGGCTTTTTTGAATTAGCTGTTTTATATTCTAAAAGTTTAGTTCCTAAAGAAGTAACCTTGTAAATAATTTTAATGTCCTCCTCTGTGCAGGGTAGGCAACCTTGGCTCTTTTATGACTCAAGGACTTCAACTCCCAGAATTCCTGAGCCAGCATGGCTCAGCTTGGAAACCTCTCTCTTTCCCCTCAGTGTGGCTGGCTCAGGATTTCTGGGAGTTGAAGTCCATGAGTCATAAAAGAGCCAAGATTGCCTATCCCTGCAATAGGCTTTTGAAAGCCAATAGAGGGAGCTTTTTTTTTTGCAAAAAAAAGGTGCCGGAATGCCGTTCTGAGCACTCTACGAGAAAAAAGCCCTGCCTATACTATACCTGTGTATTTGTTTTTTCTTGCCTAAATGCAGAACCTTATTTTTTTCACCACTGAATTTCATTTTGTTAGATAGTACCAATGTCCAAGTCTGTCGAGATCCTTCTGTATCTTAAGCCTATCTTCTGGAGTGTTGGCTATTCCAGCCAGCTTGGTGTTGTCTGCAAATATGATGAGTTCCCCATCTACCCCCTCATCCAAATCATTGATAGAGGACTGGAAAGCAGGGAGAGAGAAATGGTAAAGGATGAGATTTCCCAAGGGCCATGTTGTGCCCAGCCCCCAACTAGAGCAAAGCTGCAAGGTGGCTTCCCATATCCACTGCTCCTGTCCAGACCTTTACTCCTCCATAGCGATGGGGAAGACCAGGTGCCAGCCTCATAAAGATGTCTTGACAGCTCCTGTGCATCTCCTCCTGGCTGGCCCAATACAGAAAGGGACACTTTCCCAGCCCTGTTTGATGTTCTAAGTGACGTGCAGCTTAAGTCTCCACCCCAGCGCACTTACAATCACAGGTGACT
Source organism: Vipera ursinii (assembly GCF_947247035.1). NCBI lineage: Eukaryota > Metazoa > Chordata > Lepidosauria > Squamata > Viperidae > Vipera > Vipera ursinii. Next base: position 16,928,609 of record NC_139521.1, read on the forward strand.
GGCTGGCTGGCTAAGACAGTGCTTTTTCCATTGGGGTGAGGTAGGAGCCGCAGAAGAAAGTTAACTGGCTTTGGAAAAAAGATGGAACCCTCACAGTGGTGGTTCCTTTGGGGAGCATCTTCAGCATCAACAGAGCATCTTTCCAAATCCCACCAAAGCCAGGCAACCCTGGGCAAAGCAAAAGGTGGCTCAATGGGCATTTGCCCAGTTTGCTGCATGGAAGTTTGACTGAATGCAGGAAACTTTGAAGGGGCCAGGACCTGACAAGCGGCTGCAAAGCTGCGCCTCGCTCTGCCCCGTGCTACCCAGGAATGATTACTTAGGAGGCAAACAAAAACAGAAGGGGTGAAACTGATTACTCTTTTTGCTACGTTTTGAGCCAGAAAACACAGTTGTTTTACTAGTCCCAACTGTGGTCATTAAACACAGGGAAATTTCAATTGTCACTTTCTACCTACACACACTGTGACATATAACTTGTAACAGGCACAATTCTACCTAAAAATTGTTATTTAATTTCAACACTATTTTAATTTCATTTTTATCACAAGTTTCAAGCTGAGTGATCCTTGGTGAATCAGTCACCAAGTTATTTAACTTTGCCATTTTCTGATTTCTTGATACCGACTTAGTACCTAATAAAAAAAAAGTTATGTTGTTTTATATTACATTTTTACATACATTTTAAGTGTGTGTAAATCTTGGAAAATTGCTTTTAAAGGTATAAGTGAAACCATAGAATTTTCATTTTCTGATAGTTAAGTTTCTCACTTGGCTCTGGATTTTCTTCAGTCCATTCAAGAAAGTATTCCTGAGAGAACGAATCCTTCTTTGTCTATCTTCTCAATTTCACAGTCAGAATTAATCAAGTATAAAAAAAAACACAGTAACATAACAATGACAGACAAGAGGAAATTTCTGCTTACCAGTTAAGAGGTAAAGCAGCCAAAGAGATCAGGAAACAGCCCATAGCTTGGAGGAAAAGTTGGGTTTTGTTTTTTTTTAAAGTTGAGTTTTGTTCCTGGGGAGGAAAGCTATGGGAAATCTAGACAGCACACTAAAAACCAGAGACATCACCCTGCCAACAAAAGTGCGTATAGTCAAGGCCATGGTTTTCCCAGTTGCAATGTATTGCTGTGAAAGTTGGACCATAAGAAAGTCTGAGCGCCAAAGAATTGGGGCCTTTGAACTATGGTGCTGGAGAAGACTCCTGCGAGTCCCTTGGACTGCAAGGCATTCAAACCAGTCAGTCCTAGAGGAGATCAACCCTGACTGCTCTTTAGAAGGCCAGATCATGAAGTTGAAACTCAAATACTTTGGCCACCTAATGAGAAGGAAGGACACTCTGGAGAAGAGCCTCATGCTGGGAAAGGTTGAGGGCAAGAGAAGAAGGGGACGACAGAGAATGAGGTGGCTGGATGGAGTCACTAAAGCAGTAGGCATGAGCTTAAATGTACTCCAGAAGATGGTAGGGGACAGGAAGGCCTGGAGGAACATTGTCCATGGGGTCGTGATGGGTCGGACACGACTTCGCAACTAACAACTACAATCACCATAATATATGATGACCATAAAACTGGCTGAATATGTTAAATTAGATAGACAGACATGGACAGACGGACGGACGGACGGACAGACAGACAGACAGACAGACCAACATGCATTGTTACAATACTTTAGTAAATGATCAGATTTATATATTTTCTCTAACCTAAAACAATAAAATTTAGAATTTTAATTGGTTAATATTTAATTCTTTTAAATATCATGAAATAACTCTAAGGAAACTTTATTTACAAATATAAATGAAGCATACATTTGTATTTAGCAGACTAATTGAGAAGAGTATTCCAATACTCCCAAATGTCCATTAAATCTGAAAGTAATTTGCAAAAAATTTTTTTGCATAATGGTGCAATTAATGTGGATTACATCATTTGTTAATGTATATCATCTGTGTAATGTCAGTATTTAAATTACCTAAATGATGTAAATAATGTAGAAATAACTTAATGTATTGTTAAATTTAACTTCCTCATCTGAACTATTTTGGATGTAAAAGACTTGCCTGTTATTTTGGAGGGATTTCTGGACCTAAAGTTTGTCCAGTGCATCTGACATCTGCTAAATGGGAATCCATAAAATCAAGGGTTTATTCTACAGGTAGTACTTGCATAGCAACCCTTCAAAGATATGATAACTCCTCATCAAAAGCTACTTATAACCTGGTTCTGGACTTCCGACAGCAACTCCCATTTACACCCACATGCACACATGCAGTCATATAACACATTTCATGGCAACTGGCTCACCAGTCACACAATAATGATTTACAACATTGTTTGCCAGTTTCCAACAAAAAATGCCCATAGGAATGAATAAATTTGTTTAATGATCACCATGTTCACTTAAAAACCTAACAAAAAAGTCATAAAATCAGGTTGGACAAATATCTAGGTTTATGACCATAATGATTTATGGAGAGAATTCTGGACTCTATTCGATTGTTTACTAAATTACTAACTTTGGATTAACACTGTATAAAACAGATATGTTAAATGCCCACGAGAAAATATAATTGTTGGGTTTCTATATTAATACTGTTATGATTTTTCAACCACACTGATAAGTTTCTAAGCAATTTTTTTATGGAACGCCAAACTCCTATTTTTTCTATCTCAACGAGTATGAGAGCTAGAACTGGCCAGTTTGAATTCAGCGAAGCATTACCATAAAGCAAGCACAAGTTTACTAGCTCTTCTACAAAAGTGAGAGGTTCTCAGCCCATTAGATTGTGCAAGCAGGAGAATACAGATATTTATTTTATTTATTTTATTTTAATTCCATTTATATCCCGCCCTTCTCCGAAGACTCAGGGCGGCTTACAAGCTTAGCAGTAGCCTTCATTCTATGTATATGCCTGCTTATTAGGGCTTTCATACACCCCCCAAGCGGCATTATTACAAAGTCAGCTTAATTGCCCCCAACAATCTGGGTCCTCATTTTACCTACCTCGGAAGGATGGAAGGCTGAGTCAACCTTCAACGGAAGGTAGGCTGGTTGTGATTTATTTTATCAGTATGGCTTGCATTTTATAATTAGTAGTCGTTGGATTTCTTCTTCAAATATTTTTGCAATTCTTGCATTAAATACAGTTATCAGGTTGCTATGTCCTTGAATCAGTGCTAGAAAATTATAATTGTAATTGTCAATTGGGAGAAGTCTAACAGTTACGATTACAATCTGATGAATGGAATTTCAACTTTCCTATTTTTCAGCTTTTCACTTGACATAAATTCTGACTTCTTCATAGAATTTAAACAACACAGTTCAAAAAGCCAATAGAGGCATAAATAGAAATTTATTATGTGACCTCTCTAGCTCTAGCCAAGGAATTTGGCTACATATTTAGCCACAAATTTGATGCATTTCCAGCCTAAAGTAAGGGCTGCTAGACATATCTGAATGCTGTTGGCACTAAAGTACAATTTTCATCCCTACTCACATGACAAAATATACACTTTCAGACAATTCCAGTATCAAATTCTAGATTTTATTAAAATCACAGAATATAGTCATGCTTAAAGCATATCAGTTTATGATTACTCAGGTTTTTAAATAATTTGAAGTAATTAGAAATCTGGACTGTCTAAAACTGTAGACTGGTACTATATTCTATTAATGAAGCTTCTGATTTTACAACATGACCTGAAAATATTAGCAAAATCCAAAATTCCTAAGTTATTGTCAGCAGTGAATAGGTTCTGACAATTCTAAATCGATAGTATACTTCTTATAGTTATAAAGAATGGCTAAGGTGGATATTCAGATATCTAGAATAAGGATTTAGAATACTTAATACTTTATTAACAATTCCATTGTTAAATGTCTTAAAGAATAGTAAGTCTATTAATTCTATTATGATCTTAAGATGGCCTAATCCGACCCTCTGCTTCTTCCCCGAGGTCCCGGGAGCGAGGATGTGCAGCCTCCTGAGCTCCGGCTGGTGTATCTGAATGCCAGGTCCGTGGTCAACAAAGCTCCCCTCGTTAGGGATTTAGTTGAGGGTGAGCATGCGGACCTGGCCTGCATCACGGAGACCTGGTTGGGCCCAGAGGGTGGGGTCCTTTTGGTTGACCTCTGCCCACCAGGCTTCCGGGTGCTACACCGGCCACGAGCTCATGGTAGGGGTGGGGGAATGGCGGTTACTATTAGGGAGACCTTATGTCCGCGGGAGACCACCGTTTCTCAGATAGTCGGGTGTGAGTCTCTCTTTGTGAGATTTGGTTCTGGGGCGCAGTTGGGCTTGCTGCTGGTGTACATTTCGCCTAGTCGTACAGCGGCAGCCCTGCCCGAGCTACTCGATATCCTCTCAGGGTTGGTGGTTGAGTTTCCCAAACTTATAGTTTTGGGAGACTTCAATCTACCATCCCTGGGAGGCTCATCTGAGCTAGCTCGGGAGTTCATGGCTTCCATGACGGCCATGGACCTGACGCAAGTAATTTCTGAACCAACTCATGAGGGAGGTCACACCCTTGACCTGATTTTTTTATCTAGACGGTGGTTGGATGATCTTGGTGGGGGCTCTCCATTTATTATGCCCCTGTCATGGACCGATCATCATCTCCTGCGGATGGTCTTCCGTTTTGCCACCCCCCGCTGTGGGGATACGGAGCCAATCAGATGGTACCGCCCCAGACGCTTAATGGATCCTGATAGATTCCAAGCGGCGCTGGGGTCCCCACCTGCCTCCATTGCTCACAGCTCGGCGGATGCCTTAGTGGAAGCCTGGGAAAGGGCAGCCACTGAGGCACTGGACCGGGTTGTACCCTTGCGGCCCCTGACCCGGCGCAGATCCCAGCGAGCTCCATGGTTTTCCGCGGAGCTCCGGGAGATGAAGCGTCGGAAACAGGGCCTAGAGAGCCGTTGGAGGTCAAGCCGATCCGAACCCGACCGGTTGCGGTTAAGAACCTATATTAGGTCTTATCTCGCAGCGATGAGGGTGGCGAGGTGTAACTACTTCTCTACCCTCATCGCGTCCGCAGATAATCGCCCGGCCGCCCTGTTTAGGGTGACTCGCTCACTTCTTAATCAGGAGGTGAGGGAGGATCCCTTGCAGGGTCGTGCCGAGGAATTTAGTCAACATCTGTCGGACAAAATCGCTCGGATTCGGACCGGTTTGGAATCCAACTGGGCAGAGTCTGGCGATCAGGACACGAGCGGTCTTGTCAATGTTACCTGGGAAGACTTTGATTCTGTGACCCCTGATGAAGTGGACAGGATTATGGGGAGGCTGAGCTCCTCCACATGTTTGTTGGACCCGTGCCCTTCCTGGCTGGTTTATGCAGCTAGGGAGAGGACACGAGGCTGGCTCCAGGCGGTTATATCTGCTTCTTTGAGTGAGGGTTATTTCCCCACCGTCTTGAAGGAGGCGGTGGTGAGACCTCTCCTCAAGAAGCCTGCCTTGGACCCAGCTGTATTGAACAACTTTCGTCCAGTCTCCAACCTTCGCTTTCTTGCGAAGGTTGTTGAGAGTGTGGTGGCGCATCAGCTCCATCTGGTCCTGGATGAAGCGGATTATTTGGACCCCTACCAATCGGGTTTCAGGCCCGGGTACAGCACGGAGACGGCATTGGTCGCTCTGGTGAATGATCTCTGGAGGGCTCGGGACAGGGGATATTCCTCTGTCCTAGTCCTATTAGACCTCTCGGCGGCTTTCGATACCATCGACCATGGTATCTTGCTGCGGCGTCTCAGGGGATTGGGAGTGGGAGGCACAGTTCTTCGGTGGTTCTCCTCCTATCTCCTGGGACGCTCGCAGTCGGTGTTGGCAGGGGGGCAGAGATCGGCCCCTAGGTCTCTCGTTTGTGGAGTTCCTCAGGGGTCGGTTCTCTCGCCTCTCCTGTTCAACATCTATATGAAACCGCTGGGTGAGATCATTCGTGGTTTTGGAGTTGGGTATCATCACTATGCCGATGATACCCAACTTTTCTTTTCGACCCCAAACCACCCCAGTGATGCCCTCGCTGTGATGTCCCGTTGCCTGGAGGCGGTTCGGGTCTGGATGGGGAGGAACAGACTTCAACTCAACCCTGACAAGACTGAGTGGCTGTGCATTCCGGCATCCCGGGACATTCAAAATGTTCCATCTCTTTCTGTGGGGGGTGAGCTCTTACCCCCCGTGGATAGGGCTCGCAACTTGGGAGTCCTCCTAGATTCACGGCTTACCCTGGAAGATCATGTGGTGGCCGTGACTAGGGGGGCTTTCGCCCAGGTTCGCCTGGTGCGCCAGTTGCGGCCCTATCTGGACCGGGATGCCCTGTGCACGGTCACTCATGCGCTCGTGACCTCTCGCCTTGACTACTGTAATGCTCTCTACATGGGGCTTCCCTTGAAGACCACTCGGAGGCTCCAACTGGTACAGAATGCGGCCGCGAGAGTTGTCTTGGGAGTTTCCCGGTACTCCCATGTTACACCTTTGCTCCGCGAGCTGCATTGGTTACCAGTTGTCTTCCGGGTGAGGTTCAAGGTCTTGGTTATGATCTTTAAGTCCCTACATGGCATGAGTCCGGGTTACCTCGGGGACCACCTGCTGCCGGCGTCAACTCCCCTCCGCCCTGTGCGTTCCCACAGAGAGGGCCTCCTCAGGGTACCTCCGGTCAGGGAATGCCGACTGGCGGCCTCCAGGGGGAGAGCCTTCTCTGTGGGTGCCCCGGCTTTGTGGAACCAACTGCCGGTGGAGCTCCGGATGGCATCAGACCTCTGAACTTTCCGTCGTGGCCTGAAGACCCATTTATTTGAATTAGCTGGTCTGGCCTGATGGGGGAGTTGGGTTTTAAATTGTTGTTTTAGAATAGTATTATTGTTTTTAACTGGGCACTGATTTAATCTTTTTTTTAACTTTTGTATTGTATTGTATTGTTATTTATATGCCCTGTGAACCGCCCTGAGTCCCTAGGGAGAAGGGCGGTATACAAATTAAATAAAACGTAAACGTAAAACGTAATTCAACAAAAGATCATCTTCCTTATTTGACATGGAGAATGTTTTTTTAAAACCATTATGCTGGAAATACTATATAATAATGCAAGCTGTACTGACATAGGCTTCTTTTAGTTTTGTCCCATTTGTTTAATATCCATACACTTCTTAATATGGTTTTTAGAGGAATATGATTCAGATATCAACGAAGCTCTAAATTCTATATAATAAATATGAAATGTGTTATTCATTATATGAATATTATCAAGTCTTCCTTTTATGATGGAAAGATCATGCTACCCAAATTTACAGACTTTATAGTAATATAATGCTTTGCTTATGAACTGTCTAGTGATATAAAGACCACCAATATTATTTCAGGTGGCTAATATTTAATGTATTTCAAAGCTGAGACATTTCCCATGTGAATGATAATATGCTTTTAAATTTCTCCCCCCGCCTCCCCTAGGCAACCAGACACACACACACACACACAATCTTTCTTCTGTACATTAAAACAATAAGACATTTTAAAATAATGAAGTTTTACAAATATTTTACTCCTCTCCAAACTGACAATCATGGACTATTACATTTATTAAATATCAGAATACAGATATTCCTCACCTAGAGACAATAAACTGGCAACAGGAACTTTACTAGGTGACAGATGCAAAATCAGATGACTGCGCTGCACTCACTTATGGTAACAGTTCCAATTGCCATTATCTTGTGATCTTCTGCTGGCTTTCCCATTCATTTTGCTTATTGAAAGCTGGCAGTGACAGTCACCAGTGGTGATCATGGGACTGCAGGACACAGCAATGGCATAATTGCAAGTTGATTGCTGAGCATTCCAAACTTATAATTTTACAGTTACCATGTTGATTAACAGTTACTTACAGAAAACCATGTCAGAATTTAGAAGGCGTATGTTCTATACTAAGTCTTCAGTTATATTTATTAGAATATAACATATCTTGTGTTCATACATGAAGTAAATTCCAATCACATTCTAATGATTGGTAACAGCGTTATCTGGTAGGCTGATGGGAACCCTGATTAAAAAGCTACTAGGATGGAGAAAGTTTTATGTAGGGCTGCATAGGACCAGATGTAGATCGTGATTATCACCCCAGATTCTAAAATCTAAAAGAAATTGAAATTCTCGTTATGTGTTACTGAAAAAGTAGATACGATAAGAGATGCATATAATTTCTAACCTACAAGAAGCTTTCAAGTTACAAATTGTTTTGTTCAACTTGTAGACTAAAAGAGTGGGATAATTATAAGTCCACTGATATAATTTTTTCAGGCATCTGACAGGCTAACGGAGAGCATTATCTTCTGTAGCAAGATAAGTGATAGAGGAAGGCCTCATTGTCTCCCTCCTAATGACTGTTAAGAAACTAGTGGGAGGCAAAGATGCTTCCCTCCTTCGAATGACTCAGCTCTGAATCTGGATTAAAAAAATAAATGAGTATGCCTATAAGAGCATATGCCTGAGAATTTGTGTAATTTGTTTCTATTAGTGCAGCATCTAATACAGGGGTCCCCGACCCCTGGACCAATACTGGTACATGGCTGGTTAGGAATCGGGCCACACAGTTAAGAGGTGGGCAAGCAAGCAAAGCTTCATCTGTGCATGTATGGGATCTAGGTTGTGCACAAAACTATCCCCTTCCCACCCACCCCAGTCCGTGGAAAAGCTGTCTTCCATGAAACCAGTCCCTGATGCCAAAAAGGTTGGGGACCGCTGATCTAGTATGTTTGTAGGAAACAAAATTCTTACCAAGCCCATAAACAAAGGCAGTTGTTTATTTGCATGTTGCTGGTAACAAATATTCTCACCATACAAGTCAGCATCTATATCTGTAGATCATAAATAAATGCTGGGACTGTGTGCGCATTAAAAAAATGATGTGGAAAAATGCTTCATAACAAATGCAAGAATGGCACCTTTCTTTTTTTCATTACAGATAATGAGCTGGTTTAATTATTACCTTTAATAATTTTATTTTTTTAATTCATTAACATTAGGTTTGTGCAACAAACATGAAAATAATACTTACAAAGTACATTGTTATAAGAGAATCCCATCTTCTAGAAACATTAAAACAGCTCAAGATATTCAGCATGGTTGCTTCAAAACTCTTCCTAACTATATCAGTCTTTATATATGTGTGTACTTTCCTGCAAAAGCCATAGAGAGCTATCCAGAAACTGTGGCAAAGAGGTACTTTACTCATTCCAAAATGCTTTACAAGGTCTTTTTTAGTAAATGTTTTATTTTATTTCCAAAGTTAAAATCCAAAATCCAAAAAACAGAGAGATAAAAAAGACAAAAAAATTCAGAACCAGAAAAATGTATATAAAAACAAAATAACAAAAATACAGATAGATTGTTCCCTGAATTGAATACTGATAAATATATTTCAACATAGTTTTCCTCTCCCCCATTTGAAAACAGGTCCACAATTTATGAACTTCTACATTTCTATTTACTTAATTACCTATGACATTAAAATATTACAAATATGAAAATCTATTATTAATAACCTATCTACCTATCTACTGGGAAATAAAGTTAACAGGTAGCCCAAACAACTCTCTGTTAACAATCTGTTATTCTGTTTAACAGGCAGAAAGTCCTCAAACGGCTTCTAATCTATCACAAACCCACTGCAATCATTATTTATGATCTGTCCAGGATCAAATAATCCTTAACTGATCTTTGATAATAAAACTTTTCCTTGAAATTATAACTGGGTTCTTTCCAAATAGTTGCATCTCACTCCCCAAAGTCATAGGTCTCAGTTGAGTGTTTCTCTGCAGCAATTGTTCTTCAGTAGGTTTTCCCACAAATTGAATCATACATCTCACAACAGTTGTTTTCTAGCTACATATAGTAGGTCTATCTCACAGTCTCCTTCAGCTTTCCTCAGAAGATCCAGTCCTTCACCCACTGACAGCATCATATCCATTCTGATTAAACCTTTTAAATGGATGCCACTTTCACCCTTCTCTAGGAAGAATGGAATGGAATGGAATGGAATGGAATGGAATGGAATGGAATAGAATAGAATAGAATAGAATAGAATAGAATAGAATAGAATAGAATAGAATAGAATAGAATAGAATAGAATAGAATAGAATAGAATAGAATAGAATAGAATAGAATAGAATAGAATTACTTGGAAGACACCTTGGAGATCTTCTAATCCAACCCCTTACTAGGGCAGGAAACCCTATATCCATGGTGGCAAACCTATGGCACGCGTGCCACAGGTGGCATGCAGAGCCCCCTTTGTGGGCACGTGTGCTATCACCCCAGTCCTAGGCTTTCAATTGGGTTTTATTAAACCTTTTCACTTTAGGCCTCTGACGCCATGTGCAAAAAAAAAAGATTCAATCAATCAATCAATTTCAACTTCTCGCGGGAAAAAAAAGATCTCACAAAGTTGGAATTGATTGAACTTTTTAGTCCCACCCAGCCTGCTGTTACCACCGCAGCCACACCTACCTAATGGGCCACACAAACCCAATTAGCCATACCCACACAATAGGCCATGCCCACCCAGCACGTAAGTTGGTTTGGGGTTGCAGTTTGGGCACTCCATCTCTAAAAGGTTTGCCATCACTGCCCTATACCATTTCAGACAAATAGTTATCCAATCTTTTCTCAAAAACTTCCAGTGTTGGAGCATTCACAATTTCTGGATGCAAGTTGTTCCACTTATAAATTGTTCTGTCAGGAAATTCCTCCTTAGTTCTAGGTTGCTTCTCTCCTTGATTAATTTCCATCCATTACTTCTTGTCCTGACCTCAGGTGCTTTGGAAAATAACTTGACTCCGTTCTTTGTGGCAACCCCTGAGATATTGGAACACTGCTACCATGTCACACCTCGTCCTTTTCATTAAACTAGACATACCCAATTCCAGCAACCATTCCTTATATGTTTTAACCTCCAATCACCTGATCATCTTTTTTGCTCTGCTCTGCACTCTTTTTAGAGTCTCAACATCTTTTTTACATCATGGTGACCAAAATTGGATACAGTATTCCAAGTGTGGCCTTACCAAGGCATTATAAAGTGGTATTAACACTTCACATGATCTTGATTGTATCCCTCTGTTAATGCAGCCTAGCACTGTGTTGGCCTTTTTGGCAGCTGCAGCACACTGCTGGCTCATACAGTATTTAAGTCCACTAGGACTCCAAGATCCCTTTCAAGTTACTATTATTGAGCAAGGTACCACCTATACTGTATCTGTGCATTTGGCTTTTCTTACCTAAATGTAGAGCCTTACTTTTTTCACCACTGAAATTCATTTTCTTAGATAGTGCCCAATGTTCATGTATGTCAAAATCCTTTTGTATCTTAAGTGTCAAGGTAATGATTTAACAGCTAACCACCTTATGTAATGTAAGATGGAAGATGGAATGAGAGGAATGACTCAGCAGGGTCTATATCTCTTTAAGAGCCAGCAGAGTCTATTTCTCTTTAAGAGCCTATGTATAAAAGGGAAGGCTCTGCTGATGGGTTCTCTCTCTTCCACTTCCTGCTGTAACTGTGGTGTGTTGGATCCTGCTGTATTAGCACGTGTATGTATATTGTTCCTGGTGTATGATATTGTAGATAGTGTAAGATAAACCACCATTTAATATAGACCACTGTTTACTGTGTTTACTCCTGGGTTATCTCACGCAATAAGATTGTGCATGATCTGACATTAAGCCAATCTTCTGGAGTGTTGGCTGTTCCGGCCAGCTTGGTGTCATCTACAAATCTGATGAGTTAAATACTCAAACAAAACTTTCATATCTGTTAATAAAAAAATAATTAATTTGTTTTATGAAATCTTTTTAAAATTATTTTTATTTACTCTGCTGGCTCAAATTATTCCACATTTAAGCAGCTTCTGTATTCTTTCATAGCTGAAAAATTGCACAGAGCTGAAATTTTTAACTTATGAATTCACTGATGGTTTAAAAGTAAATGACTGTCAGGAATTTAACATGCACTGCAACAATGCCATATTTTATATCAAGTTTTAATAGGGTTTACCTAAACCTGTAATGAAATATTACTATCCAGGTCTAAATTGCAAATGGTTACTAAAACTGAACCACCCAGTAGAAAGATTTTGTTATTATCATAATTGGTCTAAAGAAAATGCTAAATATTTTTTCTCTTCCCCTTGCATAAACCTAATCATACTTTACTATGTATCAAAGAGCTCGTGTACATCAGGCAACATTTACACCTCTCCATTAGCTATAAAAACGTTTACATTCTCAAAACGGGAATGGATAGTGCATATTTTAAAGTATTTACATTTATCCACAAATATGATGATGATGAAGATGATGATGATGATGATATCCATTCAGTCAACTCTTGGTGATTTTTATGGGCCAGATCTTTCTACATCTTCTGATCTTCAGCTATTTCTTTGAGTTTTTCTATGCTCTGGTTGGTGTCAGTTTTAATACGTCCTTGTATCTTTTTACTGCTAACACTTCCAAACATAATTACTTTCTCCAGTGAATTCCCCCACTTTACATGGCCAAAGTGAGAGCCACAAATCTGTATCTATATGAATAATAATAATGCATTAATCTTATATCTAAGCAATTCCTAATATCATTCATTATAAATTAAACTTTGCTGAACACACTGTTTGTAATTTAAATTTGTAAGGGCACTCAGAGTCACTGTTCAGTTTAGTAGCCTTAGAAATCTAAATTATAAATAAACAACAAAGATATAAATGAAGCTAGTGGACCAAAGGATCAATCAGCAACAGTTCTACAGTATTACAGCATTTGGCTCCGGACAACAAAATTCTTATTATGTTTTAAATTTAAGCACAGATTCTGTTTCCATTATTTAGCAGGTCTTGACAGTTACATTGTCTAAAGAACAATTGTTCTTAAATTAGCTGTACAGAGTCTTTGAATACAGCAATCTTAGCCTTAATCCTCTGAGAAAAGATTGTACATTTCCTTGCAATTCCATGAAGTTCCTGTTTACCAAACACATTTCTTCACTTTAAAATGGCACTTTTCATGTAAAAGGGGAGGGGAGGAATTAAGACTTTTAATTTCAATTAACCATCTCCTGGAATCTTTCATAACTTTATTCATGGCAATAACCATTATACTTAGAATTATAAACAATTGTGATTGCTCTCTCTGAATTTCATATTGTGCACCAACATTTAGTTCTTTTGACATCAAATGTTAGCTTCTAAAAGCCATGTAGCTTCTTGAAAACATGGTTTTTTAAAAAACATGGATTAGCCCAAACCTTAATTCCCACCACTCATAGGCAGCAATGAACAAATTGGTACAAAATTCATTAGTAAATATTACTAACATAGTTTAAAGAAAATTTAAGTACGGAGATGCACTCTATTTGAAACTTAAAACCTTATCTGGAATTAGGCTATTTGGGATGGTTTTTGATTAACTCAAAATGGGCACACTATCTTTAACTGTTTCTAATTCAAAAATCTTTATAGACCTTTATCTTGACTGTACAGCAAACTGGAAAGACAATGTTTCATACCAAAAGGGTTGTGCTTCTTCAGAATACTCAGTGATGGGAATATGAAGGAAATGGAAATATTGAACTCAAAAACTAATAGGTGTACCCTTAAATTGGTACACCGATCACAGATTTTTATCAGGTGGCAATGATATGGGAGGTAGACAAAGTCACTTTAGTTACAATCACTTATCTTGCAGATGACCAGCTGATTCATTTTAAATATATAAATATAACCTGAGGGTATTCCTATGCCACATTCAATCAATTAATGTTAGTAAACAGACAGATGCATTACAGGCAAGAACATGCTGGTTTATGAATTGTGCTTTTTTCTGATTTTTGTTCTTTACTAAACTATTTTCAATTTCCCTCTTTGGTTTCTAATTAATTAAATGAATGAATATTTGATTATTATTCTTCAAAACTAGGAGAAAAATCTAAAGTAGTGTTCAAAATTATATATTTTTTATTCTTATGAAGTTCAACAATTTTAAAAAATCTTTCTCCTGCATTTTAAATATGTAGCTCTATGAAAGACAAGAACCTCATATGCCTCAGGAGATCCAGAATATTCCTAAAGTAAGATAAAATAAGCAATCCAAAATCTCAAAATATTATCAAAACTTTAGAGTAATGTGCGCAGATGTGGTTAGATATTATTGTTGAGGGCACAGGTATGAACTAAAATAACCAGTTAATGATATAAAATCCTACTGGAATTATGTCATATAGACAAAGAGTTGACTTTTGAACAGCATAATTCTTGTACAGTTCAGTATGTGACTATGGAAACTAACTGACTCAAATAAATTAGCATGGGGGAAATTAATATCTACTTCTGATCTCCAAGTTCTTCAAATAATTCTGAAGTCCCAACAGCTGCCTCCCGCACAATCATATGATTGCATTTTGAACTCTCAGCAAGCACTCACATTTACAGACATTTGGAGCATCCTGAGGACTCACAACTACATTTTACATTTTTGCTGAAAACTGGCAATTACTTTTGGGTTTCAGCAAAACCGACCCATAGCAAATCATCGGATCACTTAACCACAACTGTGTTTGCATAATGATTACCACAAAAAAGTTTGTAAAATTAGGTCAGTCATATGTGTGATCTGCTTTATGACATGATGGGTGGGTTCCACTATGGTTGTAAGGTGAGGACTACCAGTACTCTTCATAACTGAGGAGTGCAAATGAAACACATCTCTTTAAATAATTAGAATGGCTGTACCTTTTCCATGATAATTGCTTCAAAACTGGACCTGTCTCCACATGTGTTTTGTGCAACCACAGAAATGGGAAGTAGAGGTTCATGCATATGTAAGCAGAAGACGCACTGGGAGTGTTACAAAAGGCATATCTACTTTAATCATTCAAACAGAATCCTTTTTCACACTCCCACATGCTGTCAAATACCTCACTAAAATGCTTTACATGATTCCCATATTCACACGCAAGCAAAATAGGTATTAGTGCATCTGCAAGCCTTTTCTAAATAATACTGAAATCCAAATTATTTGATCTGATTTTCAGAATTCAAATGTCTGGATTGAATTGATTTCCTAAAGCAAACTTCAAATTCAAATAAGATCAAGACCATTATGCAATTGTACACCTAATATATAAAAATATGTTTCTGCAAATGTTTCTATTTTTTTAGTTTATACAGAATAAAAATATTTTTGATGTTCATTCAACATGTAGTATAACTTAGTAAAAATTATCTTTCACAAATATTTAACCCCTATTGCTTCTATTTTTCACTACAGGTAGTCCTCATTTAATGACCCAATTTGTGATGGCACTGAACAAATGGAAATTATGACCAATCCTCAGAGTTCTGGCCATCACAGCATCCTTGCAATCACACGATCATGATCTGGGTGCTCAGCAATTGGCCTGGATTTCTGACCACTGTAGCATCCCACGATAATGATTTTCAATCTTCACTGCTGGCTTCCCGCAAGCAAAGTCACCAAGAAGTTGGAAATGGCAAACCATACTACGGTCCTTCCTTAAGAACAGTAACCAGGACTGCTGGAACTGTTATCATTAATTGGCACAATCACATGTCAACACACTTTACAACTGCCTCGCTTAGCAACGGAAGTTCCTGTCTCAATTTCCATCATTAAGCAAGGACTACTATATAGCAACAGTTGTAGAGTTTGTAAAGAAAAAAGTGTGCAAAGGAAAAAAGCAGATTTGGGATTTCACATGGAATTATCCTTCTCCTCCAAAAGAAAGAACTGAAATTATTAAAACTAATTGTTTAAGATAAGAAGCAATTTAAAGATTAATAGAATGGCATCTTAATTATAATAATCTGTAAACATTGGACAAACATTTGAAATTCTATATAATTTATGGAGGTAAATTAAACAGAAAAATAAGTGAAGTGATAACCTACATGTTCCTCGGTAACTCAGCATAAACTCTGGTGCTTAAGAAAAGAATTTTTTTTTTAAAATTTCATTTATATCCCGCCCTTCTCTGAAGACTCAGGGCGGCTTACAAGCTTAGCAGTAGCCTTCATTCTATGTATAGGCCTGCTTGTTAGGGCTTTCATACACCCCCCCAAGCGGCATTATTACAAAGTCAGCTTATTGCCCCCAACAATCTGGGTCCTCATTTTACCTACCTCGGAAGGATGGAAGGCTGAGTCAACCTTGAGCCTGGCGGGATGCGAACCTGCACTAATTGCAGGCAGCTGGTGTTACTTAAGGAGGCATTAGCCCACTGCTCCACCAAGGCTCTTAATCTTAATTGAGAAATGTTTCTGATTTCCATTTATTTATTTTATTTATTTAATTAAATTTTTATACCGCCCTTCTCCTGAAGGACTCAGGGCGGTGAACAGGGCATATAATAAAAATACAAAACTACAAAAGTTAAAATAGAATTAAATTAATGCCCAAGATAAAACAATAAAATATACAAATATTTAAAACCCAAATTAACTCCCCATCAGGGAGTTAAACTACTGCATTTAAACTACTGCAATGTATGCTCTGCATCTAAACGAATATAAACATTTTGAATCTGTGGTACATTTGGCCTAGATCACACCACAAAGCTGAGCACTTGGGAACATTATTTTATTTATCTGAGAAAGAATAGATAGATCTGAATTTTCATCATTCAAATTCTGAGCACCTACAAAGCTCCAGTCCAGATTTTTAGGTAATTTAGGGACTAGATTTTGAGATTGCAAGCCCTGGTCCTTTGAAACCAAAATGTTTTAAGAAAGTGTAAGAATAAAAAGAAAGTGCCTACAAGAAGTGCCTGCTCCAAGCAAAATGGAGAAATCTGAACTTTCGGCCACCAAACTTTTCCTTCTATATTAATTTGTTCCCAACACGTTTTTCTTACTTATGTCCTATACTGACATCCTTTCCTGCCACTTGTTCCAAAAGTGAATTAATTTCAGTGTAAAATAAAGAGTGGTAGACTTTTTCCCAGTCTACTCTGAATTTTTATGCCCTGGTTCATACAGATTTATTAGCAACTTAATTCATCACTTTTCTAAAGTATAGTTTGATTTCTACATTAGCACATTTTTCCATTTATGTTATATTTATTTTAGCATTATGACCCATGTCTTTGCCAAGCTAATAGCTTTGGTGTGAAAGCTAAATTTACCTTTCTCCATTATCTATTTAAAAATTTACACAGCTGGATAAAAAATAGAGACAAGTCCGTCCTTTCTGCTCTTTACTTGATCATAGGATATCTAAAATTAACCAGATAAAACTGAGAAATGACTGGTAAAAAGCTAACATTTTGTAACCTTGAAGAATTATTAACTCATGACATAATAAAAGTAAACATTTAAATATCATACCTTCTCCCTAAAACCACTACTAAACTAAATAATCTCCTTGAAATAGTACTCTTACTCACTGTTTTTCCAGGTCAGATACAAACCGCATTACTCCTTGGAATCTATTCAAACATAAGTTTCACAGGCAAACTTAATAACTATGAAAAATTTCAACTATGTTGAAAGGAGGATTACAGAGCTATTCTTGCACAACTCTATATAAGCATAGTATACACTGCAAAGTGCAGAATAATCATTCTCTAAAATAAGTTTTAATTATTCAAATAATATTGATCTGTATACTTTAAAACATTTTATATAAAAGTCAACAATCATTAAAATATTAAATACTTCATGAATTTTCTGAAATGCTATTACTTCAAAACATTATTGACTGGAATCCGCAGAGAATTTAGTAACAGAACTTTACCAATATTATGATCCTTATTTATTTTGCAGGTTTACATATAAATTTATAAACTGTTTGCCAATACAAGAATATATTTTTTTATTTATTAAAGTTATACACAACTTACATGTCAAGCTACATTATAGTTATAGACAACCTGCACTTCTTAATGATACTTGTAACAAAAAATACAAAATTAATAAAACCAGTAATATTTATAAAAGTTACATGAAAATAAAAATATTGGATACAACAAGCAAGCTAGATCCTTCCTTCAAGTCTACTAGAGCAGTATCTGTTATGTCGCACCTCCCACTGGAATCATTTTGCTAGGGTAGGTGGAAGTAAAATCCTGACAAACATAATTCAGCTTGAACAGTATTTCTTAAAATGTGGTCCAAGGAGCCCTGAGGTTCCTATAATACAGGTATTCCTCAACTTACAACAGTTCATTTAGTGATCATTCAAAGTTACATCAGCACTGAAAAAAAGTGACTTATGACCATGGCGTTTTCACGGATGATATCTAGTTGGAAATCAACAGAACAATGAAAACAGGGGAACAGGGGAAAAGGAAGCACAAAGGGGGAATGGGGTCAGAAAGTTAGTCTTCAGTGATGTATTCCTCTATTGGGTCCCAAGGCCCTTGCACAAGGATAGGAGAGTGGGGGATAAACCTCAACCTGTGGGAGGGAGCAGGAGGTTACAGAGGGCCAATGCTACAGGAAAGAAGGCTCTCCTCCTGGATCCTGTCAGTCAGTGTTCCTTGAATCACTTTTTTGCTTTGTACTACTTCTGCAAAAAGGGCTTCACATATTTTAATAATACCAGTTCATAATTATCTTCCAAAATATTGGTTAAGTAAAAGGTAAAAGGTTCCCCCGCACATGCGTGCTAGTCGTTTCCAACTCTAGGGGCCGGTGCTCATCTCCGTTTCAAAGCCGAAGAGCCAGCGCTTGTCCGAGGACGTCTCCGTGGTCATGTGGCCGGCATGACTAGACGCCAAAGGCGCACGGAACGCTGTTACCTTCCCACCGCAGTGATCCCTATTTTTCTACTTGCATTTTTACGCGCTTTCGAACTGCTAGGTTGGAATATTGGTTACTATTATCCAAAGACTGCACAAAGATCTGAGATTATGACAGCTTGTTACAAAAGAAAATAAATCAATCTAGAAGAAGCTTCCAATAGATTGCTGAAGTATTAATAGGTTGCTGAGATATCTGCAGGTACCAAAAAGAAAGCATGGAGCACTTCTAGAAAAACAGAAGCATCCTACAAAATGAAACTTGCAATTTGCCTCTATACTACAGCACGATGCTTAATTAGCATTAATTGTGCTTATGTTATCATGACATACTGATTAAATGTAACTTAGGACATAAAAAACAGGTAATCTTACGACCACAATTGGGGCTGAAATATCCACTACTGAGCAATATGGTCATATTATGTGATGTCATATTATCGTATCAGTTAGCGATGGCAATCCCATCACTCTCCATTGCAAATTCAGCAAATTCCACAAGTTGCTAGCTGTTAGTTGTTAGCTGAAGACACTACAATCCTAGCAATTTCAATTTGGTCCTTTCCAGCACCAAGCTTTGGTTCTTCCAAGGTAAGGGACTGCCTTCCCTTCAACTCCCCCTAACTGCCTATTCTCTCCCAAATCTGCTCTTCTGGTCACCCTGCACCCTGCCCTGCAGGGTGGCAAACAGCTCTATAATCACAGGGCTGTGGGGCTGCTTGTCATGCTATGCCTCAGGGACTTCTAGGCACAACATGGTTCAGGAACTGCAAGAATGCTCTAAGGAATAACAAAGCATGAAGCTGCCCCTGGAAACCTATACTGCCCCAGCCTGGCAGTGTGATGCAAAGTGCCATATCTCGGACAGCTCCAACAGTGTGGCAGAATCTTGGAAAGAATCAGTCACAGAATCTTGGAAAGATTCAGCCAGCCTAGTCCAGTCCCAGCCACAGTTACCATCACCATCCTGTACTCCGAGGCCTCTACCCACTGCTTTCTGCCACCCCAACTAACTTTTGCCATCTTCTTGCTCCCGCTGCTGAGGCATGCCAACCCTATCCCTTTGCAAGGCAGCTGATGGCCTTGTGAGGCTATCTTGTAGGTCTTGCCCAGAAACTGCTGTGCGTGTCCTTGGAAGGAAAGCGTCATGGAATCAGCAGCTGCCTCACAAAAGGCCAACTGGACATGCTTGGTCAGCAGTGGAAGAAGATAGTGAAGGTCAGCAAAAGCAACAGAGGCCACAGAGTGCAGGGGGCCAGAAGAGCATAGATGTGTGGGAGATAGGTGGGTGGGAAAAGTTGAAGTGCCCCTGCAGTCTTAAGGGCACTGAAGGACTGGAATTTTGATTACATGACTGAGGGCGTGCTGCATCAGCCTAACTTCAGAAACTGGTCATTAATTCAGTGCCTTGGTCTCTCTGACCTTGGTTGTTGCTTGCAGACATTTCCTTAGCCATACTAGGATAATATCATCAGACCTTACTGATCATTAGGGCACTGGCGTTTTTTTAGTCATATAATGAAACATCTACAAGCGAACAACCAAGTTCAGAAAGCACCAAGGACTCTATAGTTCACCCTGAGCTACATATACTGTATTCTCTTTACTGGAACTATAAAAATCACTATCTCCTCGTAATTTTTCAGTTTTCCTAAATTAAATTGGCTGTCTTTGAATATAACAACTCACTGGCAGTTATGGAAATAAAGAATTTTATGAATTTTATTTCCTTTTTTATATGTTTACATAAATCAGATATACTTAGAAAATGTTTATTAATATTAATATAAAATATACTTGTTTTTAAGGGTTGTCTGAAATTAGTTAATTTAGGAATTATTATATTAAAAGTAATGCATACATACATACATAGTTTTCATGGTTAAGGAAAAAATTGCATGTGTCTGTGTTTTGTCTGTGATAAGAAAAAGAAAAGACAGCATATCTAAAAAGTAATTTACACCAACACAATTCATGCTCTCTCCATACATGCTTCCTGTACCTTCCTGCGCCTTCACCAATTTATACATAGTTTTCTATTTTTTATTTTTTTTGCCTCTCTCTTCGTGAAGATCTCAGTTGCATCCTACCATGACTTTCTCATTTTTCCCTTTCATCTTGACATTTGTTCTTATATATGTTTTCTTGATTTGATCCTTATTCATCTCCATATTTATATTAAAAGTAAAGATAAATATTGTAGTCATATCATTACCAAAATAGATATAAAATAATTGCTAGTTAGTAACTACCAGAGTAAACAGCTTTCAAGGCCTTTGGAATGTTTCATGACAACTCCTCTTTCAATGGAATTTTCAGTTTAAAACACTATTATGAAATCCAGTGAATTAATGATTCCCAATAGATATGAAGGTTCCAAGAGAAATGCAACTTAATTAAGTTTTTCTAAGGGGTGATATGAATCACCTGTTAATAGAGAAAATGTAACACCATTTAGAGTAATGTTACACTATTAATTTTCATTAGTTTATGAAATAATAGGAGAAGGGCAGTATACAAATTAAATTAAATAAATAAAATAAATAAAATTGAAAGAATTCTGTATTAAAAATCAAATTAATAGTCCAACACTGCAATGCTTCATTGCCCTTTGTTCAAAAGAATCCTGACATTATTTTTCCTGTCATCTTTTCTTGTGACTTTCTATCTCATGTTTTCTTCCTTGCTCACAATCTGTAGTATGCACGTATTGCATTCACTTAAAATCCTAACATTCATAGTAAGTTCTACAGTAACTCCAATCATAAGTATTTTTCTTCTTTCCACACCATTCACTATACAGATGCTCTCTCCAATATATCATATTATGCAATATTATTCCTTCATCTATTATCCAGTTCCTTCTCATACGTTTCTGTAACTGTTGTTTATTTCAGCTTTCCACTTTATCTCTGATCTGTTTAATGCATATGAAGCAATTTTTGCAAAACATAAAAAACTGATTTGTAATACAAACAGTCCTCAAATTATGATGACAATCAGGAACAGAATTTCCATCACTAAGTAATGAGGTCATAAAGTGCAACAGCATCGCTTAGTGACAAAAATTCCTGCTGTCCTGTTTGCCATTGTTAACTAACTCCCACAACTGTTAGGTAAGATAACTTCCAGCTGGCTTCTCACGACCAAAATCAGTGGGGAAGCCAGGAAGCCAGCAAGAAGTTGTAAACCTGAGACCAGCAGCTAGGTAAGTTGCTATTACTGATGGAGGGATGCACAGAAGTGTGAGGGAGAGTGTGTGGGAGTGCGCAAGAGATGCCTTGCAGACTGAAAGGGTGTAGGGTGGTGTATTACTGATCAAGGTAGTGTGAGCAAAGTGGGGCTTGGGAGGGTGCACAGGCTGGGAAGAGTTACTCCAGCAACTTGCCATCTTGCCTGTTGGCTTCTGCAATAATTTTCTAGGACAAATGGCAGAAAAGATTACAAAGGATGATCATGTGATTATGGGCCACTTGGCAACTAGTTGCAAATTGGAATAGATTGCCAAACACCTAGAAAGCAATCATATAACCACAGGGTGCGGAAATTCATAACTCTGAGGACCACTATTCATTCAACACTGTTATAACTTCGGTTGCTAAACAAATGGTCATAAATCACAGACTACCTGTACATCCTTATCAGGTCTTTTTCAGAGAATAAGTGAAGAATATAGAAGGTAATATTAGTATGACTGACACATTACAGATTATTCACCATGTATACAACTTATACCTCAAGTGATTAAGACTTTTGAATTTACCTGAAAATTATAAACTTAAAGCAGTTTAGTATGTAATATCTCTAGATTTCCACTCAGCCACAATCTTTATTAAGTAACTAACTTAAGTTATCAGTTTTGAATCTAAACTACTGTAAGAGAGATTGTAGTATTCTACCTATGGTAGTTACAGTATGATCTGAATGAATGTAATAAAGGAAGTGATAATGATTAGGGCATGTATGAATGAATGACTTCTAAATTAAAAAATCTACTGTTACGTTTATTTTTACATTGCAAACCACTTTGTGGCTAAAATTGCCAGGACAATCATACAAATACAAAACTGGTGAAACCCACTTAAATATAATTATAAAAAGTAGTCTCACAAAAGCAGTTTGAAATAGTGAAGCTAAGATATAATAAACAACAAATGTTTTTTAAAAAACTAAAAATATTTATAGACGCAGAAATAACTTTACAATGCATAATAATCAAGGTTACAGTCTGAACCAGAGAAGAATGGAGCTTTAACTCTCAAGATGATAGAAAGATCCACTCATTAATCTGTAATCTCATTTATATGTAATTCAAAAACCTCTATTGCATCTGTACTTTGAGCTGGGAAACACAACAGCCTTGTCAAGGTATATAACACTTTGACAAGGTATATAACACAGGTAAGAAAGAACAAAGGATTCAAGAATCAATAGATTAATCTTCAAATCAGACTGATCCTTCATACTAGAAATCCCACAATCTTTTGAATAGGTGGCAAGATCAGGATTATTCAATTGCTATATCTGATTGTTATGATGAAAAAATATGTTGTTTTTTCTGTTAGAATGCATATAAACTCAGTGTTTCCTTATAAAGAAAGCAGACATGAACAAATAATTCAGAAAGGGGAGTCAAAGACAAGTGAAGACACAGAATAAAAAGGAGGAAAACATAAGGAGCTAACTAATATATCTTTAAAACAAAGAGATACACTAAGAAGTACTTCTGACATGCCAAGCAGTTTATTTAGTAATTAAACATGCTAAGATTTTTTTATAATTTTACCTGTTTTTTAAAAAATCAAATCCTTATGCAGTGTTCATATAATGTTTTATAAAAGAAGTCTTATTTATGATCAATTAGTCCTATGAGTAAATGAGAAGCAGATTATAACACCCTTTAGCAGACTAATGCCATACACTACCAGAAAAGAAAATGACATACAAATAACAATATCAATATAAGAACAAACTATATTTGCACTACCGTACTAGGACCTTACAAAGTATTTAACAATTCCCAGACTAAACTTATAAACTTGTACTTAGATCTCCCCCATCCTAGCCTAACACTTCGTTAAACCAGGTTCAGAATCTAAGGCAGGGGTTCCCAACCGGGGGTGCTCGCGCCCCCTGGGGGTGTGAGATGATATTCCAGGGGGTGAGAAAATTTGGGTTTTCAAAATTATTGTATATATGAATAATTTGTTGCCATTATTTTGAAATTTTGTAAGGGGTGTTAGAATATATCAGAAGCGTTCTAGGGGTGCGGGGTATACAAAAGGTTGGGAGCCAGTGATCTAAGGGAAGAAGAAGTTTATAAAGCACAGGACTTCTGAGCTGTGATGCTACTTATAATTTAAAGACCTGTGAACTGAGCTAATAAAAAAACCCTAGGAATCAGTTTTAAAGTGCAGTATATTATGGCTTTACTATTATTCATTATTGATTCTCTTTTTCTCATTCAGCACTGTGACTATCAAAAGTTAGTTCTCAATTACCCACAGTGCTGTGTACCATAAGTCTGCTTTACCTAAAAGTCAGCACTTTAAAAACATAATAAACTTGTAAGAAAACATTTCCAAGGCTCCCATTCCTGTATTTGACATTGTTTCAGCATTTCTCAGATTTAAATTAATTTACAAAATGTGGGAGAGAAGAACTAGCAGCATAAAAAAGTAGAGAAAATGAAGCCATTTATTGGTGAATCTCATGCATCGTGGATAATGTGAACTGCTTCTGTTCTGTGTAATTTAAATTCCATTTAAAACTACTATTTTCATAGTTTCCACTTTAAGATTTAAAAATCTGTATAGGAATTATATTCAAATCAAATACTATTTGCTGCTGGCATTAATTCCATAGGTAAATACACACCAGTTTGGTAGCATTCTACATATGTTATTTAACAGCAGCTTTTCTGTATTCAACCCCACCCCTATCTGAACCCCATTGCTATTGAGCACAAACTCAGCTGTGATGATTTGCATCCCAGTGATGTAAGAAATAGCCCATAGAGACATGTAGAGTTTTTCAAACAAAGACGCTAGTCACTGGGGTAAACTGTCTGCATGCTAATTGGCAATGGAGACAATAAAGAGTTCAGATAACACTAAAAACAAAGGAAGGCCTGGTTTTATTTCTTTGCTTGCTTCATAGCATCTATGTATAACATTCTACTGTTACACATAGGGGCAGGAGAACCAGATCAGTATTCTGTAAACAAAGAAACAGCACAAACACGATCCTCATAAACTTTCAATTTACAATAATATCAAGGCTTTCAACCTGTTTGGCTTCTAAGTAGATTTAGAGTTTTGACTATAAGTTATGGGCTTTTAAAGTGTCTACTGCTGAAATACTAACTCATCAGCAGCGGAATTTGTTAAAACATTAAAATATACATACATCAGAAGACCAAACGATGAAGCTAAAGAAACTACAAACACAAAGGGTTGAAGTCTGAGTTCCAAATACAAAACCATAAGCGAAACTTGTAACAATATACTGACAAATGTAAAATGCTATTTATTACTTTGATAAAGGATTCATATAGGTCAGGGGTCGGCAACCTCGGCTCTTTTATGACTCGTGGACTTCAACTCCCAGAATTCCTGAGCCAGCTATGCTGGCTCAGGAATTCTGGGAGTTGAAGTCCACGAGTCATAAAAGAGCCGAGGTTGCCGACCCCTGATATAGGTAGTCCTTGATTTACAACCATTCATTTAGTGACCATTCAAAAGGTACAACGGCACTGAAAAAGTGAATTACAACCATTTTTCAAACAATCATTGCAGCAGTCCCATGATCTGTGTAGTCAAACTTCAGATGTTTGGCAACTGGCAAGTATTTATGTCCTGGGGTCAAAAGCGATCACCTTTTGCAACCCTCTGACAAGCAAAGTTAATGAGATTCATTTAACAACCATGTTACTAATAACAACTGCAAGGATTCACTTAACAATTCTGACAAGAAAGATTTGTAAAACGGGACAAAACTAACTTCACTGTCTTGCTTAGCAACAGAAATGCTGGGCTCAATTGTGATCATGAGAGGAGGACTACCTGTATTTCTGAGTAAACTAAAAAAAATTGCATCAAGTTCTTCAGTGATCATTTTATGCATTAAACAGTACGTTTTTCTTGGTCTCTCTATAACAGCTCAGGACAACTCATGGCAAGAAAAGGGCCATACTGATCTATTAAATATAATTGCAGGCCACAAAAGAAGAGCTGGCACAAAGGTCAGCTGTTCAGCAATTAGCTGTGTAGAAACAGAAGCAGCAATGTTGATGAAGCCTGGAGGCCCTGGAAGGCTTCACTATATGAGTCTAGTTTGCAAAAATAAGGGGGTGGGTTATGGCTCCTTCTTGAAAGTGGCAACTTCGACAGCAATGGATTTGTTGAGTTTTCAAAAAAAATCCCCACACGTCACACAAGGCTTCTTCATGGATTAAATGAAGTCCACATGCATTATGTTTGCAGGTCCCACTCTACAATTATTATGTCAACTGTTAATCAATTAACTTCAGTTTTGAAGATCACATTGGAGCCGTGGCTAGGGGGGCATTTGCACAGATTCGTCTTATATACCAATTGCACCCCTTTTTGGACCGAGATGCCCTACGTACAGTCACCCACGCACTCGTTACCTCCCGTATTGATTACTGTAATGCTCTCTACATGGGGCTGCCCTTGAAGACCACCCGGAGGCTTCAGCTGGTGCAGAATGCAGCTGCACGGGTTGTGATGGGAGCTCCCCGATACTCCCATATTACACCCCTCCTGCGTGAGCTGCATTGGCTACCAGTTGCCCTCCGGGTGAGATTTAAGGTGCTGGTACTTACCTTTAAAACCCTACATGGCTTAGGTCCGGGATACTTGCAGGACCATCTGCTGCCGGGAACAAATTCCCATCGTCCAGTACGCTCACACAGAGAAGGCCTCCTCAGGGTACCGTCAGCTAGGCAATGTCGGCTGGCGACCCCCAGGCGGAGGGCCTTCTCTGTGGGAGCGCCAACCCTATGGAATCAGCTCCCCCCTGAGCTTCGGATAGCCCAAAACCTCCAATCCTTTCGCCGCGGCCTCAAAACACACCTGTTCCACCAGGCTGACCTAGACTGACAGGCATTTTAATTAATTTATCTTTAGTATTTTTAATTCATTTTTAAATTCTCTAATTTTTATTGCACTGATGTTCTCAATTTCATTTTATCTTGATTTATGTACTTATTATATGTTTTGTTGTTAGCCACCCTGAGTCCTTCGGGAGATAGGGCGGGATATAAATCCCATTAATAATAATAATAATAATAATAATAATAATAATAATAATAATAATAATAATAATAATAATAACTGGCACTCTAACTATATATACCATTTAGTATACTTTCATTTTCTATTGGATACTCTGTGAACGGGTTTAATCTATTCTTACTTGTTCTGCTAATTATGTATTTTGGCAATCATTTTTTTAAAAAATTATTGATATCTGACTGAATAGCATACAATTAATAACGCCAATATCCCATACAATTAACAAAATGTTCACAAAGTCTAAAAGGTTTTTGAAATAATAAAGATAAACTTCTTAAAGATATTGTAAAGAATGAATATTCCCCTTTTACTGATATCAGTAGCACCAGTATTAGGCAGATAATATTAAAATGTAAATAATGCCAGCAAATAAAATCCTTCCTCTCCCAAGTCCTGCAGTGTTGCCACATTGTGTTTGTGTATGTGTGTCTGCGTGTGTGCGCACGCACAAGTTCTTAGGACAGATGAGTGAATGACATGAGTGGATTATCCCATACAGCAGGGTCACCCAAGGTGTGATAGTCAGCCCAGCTGGCCATCTAAAGAAAGCTGGCATTACTACATTGGAAAGCAGGGGTGCAAGATACAAGATGATGCTGGAAATAAATTATCACTTTACTGACAGCAAAGTAATAACAACTAATTATGCAAAGGCATAAATTCATATTGTTCAGGAGAAGGTAAACATAAATCAGTCCTGTAATTTTACCCAAAAAAACCATATGGGTAAGAAGAGATGCACAACTATTGACAATACAATCCCGGGTGTTGGGCCTCTTTTTCAGAAAGCACTCAACATGCTGAGAAGAGCTGAGGATCTTTTTGGAGTACCAATGAAGTTTTTGATAAGCTGTCAGAGTTGCTGAGGTTGCCATATGGGGAAAGAGAATCCAAAACTGCAAAGGCAGAATTAGAGCTGGAATGTAAGAAGCGTGAACATAGGAAATCTCAACACAGTGAAAGATTGAATGAAAAAACTACAATGCCATCTTAGGCATCAGTGAGTTAAGATGAACTGGGATTGGGCATTTTCAGTCAGAAGATACTGTTTACAAAGAAGGAACTGTGGTGTTTTTATACTTAGGGAAAATATGGCAAGAACAGTACTTGGTTACAATACAATCTACTATCAAAAATATCAATTAGACTTTGTAAATAACCCTTTAATATGACAACCATTCAGATTTATGCTCTAATCACTGATTCAGAAGAAGAGGAAGTTGATGAGGTTTTTTTATCAAGTTCAAATTGAAATTGACGAACATGAAAGCAAGATGCACTGCTTGTGATTAAAGATTAAATGCCAAAATTGAAAACATTAAAAAGGAAAATGTAGTTGGACTGTACAGGTAGTCTTCAACTTACAACTGGTCATTTGATGACTGTTTGAAGTCATGACAGCCTACGAAAGAGTGCTTTATGACCCATAAAGCATTTCCAGCTATTGTAAAACACCTTGTCCCCTACATAGTCACATGACTACATTTCAGCCATTTGCCAACCAGGTCACATTTACAATCGGTTATAAGGTCCAGCAGTCATGTGACTGCAATCTGCATGGGTTTTTTCCCTCAGTTTCAAGCAAAAAACATCCATTCAGGAGAATAGATTTACTTAACAACCATTATAAAATCTGTCAATATCTTTAATGTATAATATCCTTAATTTCACAATCTAGAAAAATAATGCTTGGGATCAACCAGTACAGGTTAAAGCCCTACATGATAATAGAGATGCCAGATGTTCAAATTAGCTTTAGTCCAAGGAATGTGAGAAATTATTGCTGATGCATGCTGGGTAATTGAGAAAGCCAAAGAAGTCAGTATTGATTAAAGAAAGGCCTTTGTCAATCACATCAAGTTGTGGAACGTGCTCAGAAAATAAGAATACGAGCACACGTATCTTCACGAATATCTTAGATACAGGTCAAGAAGCTATAATACGGATACAATGTAGTGAATCAGACTGGCCTCAGGTTAGCAAAGGAGTGAGAAAAGACTGAATAATCTCCTCTTATCGTGTTTCCTGAAAATAAGACCGTGTCTTTTTTTTTCCTCCAAAGGAGGCACCAGATCTTAATTTTCAGGGGGTGTCTTTTCCACTCACCTCACGGCAGCAGCACCGATAGCCCCGCCCGGCCGACTCACTTCTTCTGCGGCCAAAGGAGCAGCTTCATTCTGCAGTTGAGAATGGAGCTTTGAGCTGCATTTCGCAGTAAGAGGCCTTTTGGAAAGGCCTCTGACTGTGAAATGCAGGCTGGAGCTCTATTCTCAACTGCAGAATGAAGCTGCTCCTTCAGCCGCAGAAGACGTGGGCTGACGAGGCAAGTGTCGATCCATGGGAGGCCTAGCTGCAATGGTAAGCTCCACACCTTCCACCCCAGCTTGATTTTTAGGCATGTGCCTCACTCCAAAACTAGGGCTTATTTTGGGGTAGGGCTAATATTAGGCCCACCCCATAAAAATCAAGCTAGGGCTTATTTTCAGGGTAGGTCTTACTTTCAGGAAAACACAGCATTGTTCAACCTATATGCTGAATATATATTAAGGAAAGTTGGAATGGAAGATGAGCATGGTTTTAAAAAAACTGGATGAAGAAATATTAGTAACTTGCCCCATTCTGATGAGACCGTTCTGATAACCAAAAATGCAAATGATCTGCAAGCTAGTACTCAAAATCAAGGAGAACAGCAAAAAATATGAGACTGAAGATTAAATATAAAGAAACCCAAACTAACAACAACAGACAGAACAAGCTGTAGTGGATAGCTTCTGTCTTTTACTATCAATCATCAACATAAAGGAACAAGCAGTCACTACAGACAAACTCTTGGGAGAACAGCCATGAAGATACTATGATATCAACAAATATCAGAATTATGCATGCCACATATTCCCTTCTATGGAAGCAAAAGTAGACTCAGAAATAATTAATATTGATGCTTTTGAACTTTGGTGTTGGAGAAGACTCCTGAAACTCTTGGATAGCCAAGAAAACAAACTCAAGAGTTCTCACTGAAAACACAAATGACTGGGCTCCAATTATCTTATTTTGATACATTATACAACTCTTTGGAGAAGGCTCTAAGTTTGGGAAAGAGAGAAGAGGACAACCAAAAGCACAGTGGGTGGACTTCTGGATAGTTACAATACCAATCAATGTACCACTGGAAGACTTGAAAGACCAGTCTAGGGACAGATTGCAATGGAGAAAACCTATGTGGTCACAAAATGTCAACAACAATTCGATGGCACACAATCATTAAATCAATGAAATGAAAGCATTTACACATTGTCTTTATCAACTGTATTTCTTTTCTACTGAAGTCCAATTGCTGTTGACTACTATCCATTGTTGAAGGGAATGGACAGAAGAGCCATCGTTTTAAATGTCAGTTCAAATGTCCTATATACTAAGTTAGGCAACTCCATTTAATTTGGGAGGAAAGGGTGATTCTCAAGTTAGGATGTCCCTAAAAATGCTGTAATAGAATTACAGAAACTTCAAGAGTTATCCACAAGTTTATCCTTTCTAGCAGTCTGTCCCTCTGGAAGCCAACAATAATGCTATAATATTTGGTATTTGTTTCATATTTTTGTATTCACTGATTTAAATTTGTAGTCCAACACTAACTGTGTCTAACTGAATTCATTATGATTTACTTCTAAGGATGTGCATTTTGAAATGACTTGCTCTATAAAACATCCATGTCCTGATTTTTTTTCTGTAGATTTTATGGTATGTAACACTCCTTACAGCTATCCATCCTATCTACTTTTCTGAATATAAGGAGGAAAAAAGGAAGCAAGAAACTTTTGTACATGTTGTGATGATACCTGCAACTATAAAAGGAACAGAGTTCAAACTGCAATGCCATAACATTGCTTTCCTCATTTTGATAAAAGCAGCAAGCTTCTACAGAGGTTTATAGATGAGGCAACCAATTATTTGTGAAGAGTACAAGTTTATCTCTATATGATGGTAGCATAAAACATTCCATAAATGTGCATCCACCTAGGAAACTGCAAACTAAATCATACATACCATTTCCAAAAATTTGAGACGTAGGGCCAAGCACAATATAGCTGCAAAACACTATCAAAATAGAAGAAGGGGATGACAGAGAATGAGGTGGCTGGATGGAGTCACTGAAGCAGTAGGCGTGAGCTTAAATGGACTCCAGAAGATGGTAGAGGACAGGAAGGCCTGGAGGAACATTGTCCATGGGGTCGCAATGGGTCGGACACGACTTCGCAGCTAACAACAACAATACTACCAAAATATCTCATGTAATTTTATTATTAGCTCAAGTTTAGTTATTAATCACTCCTAAACAATGACAAATGTAGGAAAATCACACAAAGAGGATCAAATTAAAGCCAAACCTAACAGGATTTATTTGTATACCAAGATTTAATCTCAAATACAATTAACACACTTGGGCAATAGTGCTTCTGCAGATTATCCAATGGAAAAACAAATGCTGATGATGAAATTTCTACCAATCTACATTCTTATCATATATCTGTGTGCAAGAAATGAAAGACAAGTTAGAAATCTGGAAGAGAGATTTAAAAACATACTTGGAATATCTTTTAAAAAGAATATTTGTAGCTCAAGGTCGAAATGAGAGGTTCCTGATGCTCTCTGAGCTTGGCTGTTTTCTTGCAGACATTTCATTACCCAAAATAGGCAAAATCATCAATGCAGTGATGACATCTGCAAGAAAACAACCAAATTCAGAGAGCACCCTCAAAAATCTTACCAATAGAAAAAGATGTAGAGGTTTGAGTTAAACAGACTCAAATAGCCAAGGATACACCATTGGCACTTGATTATACCTGTAAGGACCTGCCTCAACTAGATCTTCCAAGAAAGTAGAACTCTTAAAATAGGTATCTTTTCAAAAGGAACTTTTATTGAGAGTTAGTGATGGCAAGAGAGCAAAGCAAGGACTAAAGATTTAGCACATAACGGATTACATTAAAAAGGTGATTCAAAACTCCTCCCACAGTGTCCAACCGTCTGGCTGAAATCCAGCCAATCCACAGGTGCCACAGTGTTATGAGAAGTTGGAGATTTAGCAGGCTTCTCAGGGTCTCTCTCAGTTTCGTTTCCCAATGGTCCCAGGATCCATTGTCTGGAGATAAGGCAGACATTTTCAGGTCACATTCCTCTCGCCCAGAGGGAGGGCATCTCGTATAAAGCAAAGCGAATATTCTCTATGCAAGCACCATTCCTCAACAGTGTGGCAAGCCCCGAAAATACATAGGCAAAAGCAAGAAAGGGAGAAATGGGAGGATTGAAGAAAAATACATTTGAGGGGCTCTGACATTACCATTTTAGCACTATAACTACAATCTATATTCTCCAAAATATGAATCTACAAATAGCCGCTTATATCACCACCTAAGAATATTTGTTTTCTTGGAACATGATTATTTTTTCTCTAATGGGAATTACATTAATTCTCTATTGTAGAGAACCAAAGAGTTTCTCTAACTGTAAATATAACTGCATTCAGATGTAACCAAACCATAAAAAACAAACTGTGGTGAGCACCCTGCCCAGACACTCCATCTTCCTTTCTACACAAAGTACCAAAAAAAAAACACCAAACCATGCTCAAGGTTTTGCAGCAGTTGAACTTAAAATTATATATCATTTCTAAATTGTTTCTGCAGTCACATGCAAAAATGAGATAAACTTGCAATTATCAAGTCTATTAATGAGTAAGCTTGCCACTTGACCATGTGGATACCTATCTGAAGCTCCTTCTTTTTAAAGAAATTAGTTCTTGAATTCCTTACTGCTTGTTACCAAAAACAAAAAAAAGCCTTCCCAATCTGAGACCTTTCCTGTTCTGTTCATTAGATTCTTTTTTCCTGCTTTTATTACTTTATCTCAAAGCAGCAAAATACACAATAGTCCTTCCTCCTCCTAATGGTGCCATTTGTTCATTACTGTCCAGAGGGACCTGAGGGTCCCACACTTGTACACATTCATCTCAACAGAAACCAGCTCCTAAATGAGCAAGCATCTAGTTGGACTTCAGGTTATGAAATGCTGAGGGTGAGTGAATGTAGTTTGGAAGCATCAGTTCAAGTGAATACCTGTAGGGGTAGAAATGCTGGTATAAATTACAACCTAATTATTGCAAGGAAAAGAGGATGGGCTTCTATATTTTTTAAAAATGCATTCTCACTACAGATAACACAGTGACAGTGAATATGACCCTCTAGCTCAAAGATCACTCTTATTAAAATTAGTCCAGTTGATAGTATAGTAGTACATTTCTCCAGAATTTACTCCCGAATGAGACTGCCAATCTGGAGACTTAGTTGAGTGAAGAAAGATAAATTAATAAAATATTAGTCATTAGTACTATTTTAGAAAGCCCTGTATTATTCCAACTTCATTTCAAAATAAACATTCATATGCTAGTCCATTTCCTTTTGTATAAATAAAATCTGAATCCTGTAGCATGAAATTTCCTTCAAATGAATCAATTTATGGCCATAATACGGATAGTCACCTTTTAATACATGTGGTCCTCGTTTGATGAACACTCATTCAGTGACCTTTCAAACTAGCAATGGCACTGAATGAGAAGCAGTTATGACTAGTCCTTGTATGGCTGGCAAGCATCCCTGTAGTCACATGATCATAATCTGCAATCTTTCCTCCTGGCTTCCAAGAAGCAAAATCAATGAGGAAGCCAGCAGGAGGTCACAAATCATAAGGCACAGATCCTTCCCTAATGATGCAGTCCTCTTTTAATGACAGCTATAAGGACTATCGGAATTGCCATCGCTAAGCAGTGTAGCCACGTGGTTTTTCAACTTACAGCCATGTCACTTAACAATGGAATTTCTCCCCTCAATTTGCACCGTTAAGTGAGGACCACCTGTACGCTTTCCACAAAAATTCTCACTTTTAAAAGACTCCCTAAAACTGTTCTACTTTCTGGTTGTTTAAGTAAACTTCATAATCAGTCTTTAACGACTGTTATTTGGTGTGTGTGTGTGTTTTTTTAAAAATCAATAGTTATGTTTAATCACAATGATTGAAATAACAATATATTTTTAAATAAAATTATAAAACTGACATAAAGAGGGAGAGTATGTAGATATAAACAGAGAAAGTTGCTTTATACTGATATTGGCTAGATTTTGGGTCAACTCCAGTCATGGAAGCTTCCCCGATGATTTTCGGCTTGTCACTCTCTTACACCCCAGTACTTCTTTAACAGGATTGTCATTTGGGGGAATAATGAGAGGAGAATAGTATGTATATTACCTTTAGCTTCTCAATAAAAGGTGGGATATAAATCTAATAAATAGTTCTGCTCAACTAAAAGCTATAACTAAGTTCAAAACTAAAATGATTGCCTAAAAGAGGTAATAAATATTCTTAAACAGAATCTGAAAGGAAACATGGATAAGTCTATAGCCCATGGAACCAAAAATATAATATTGAATAGAAACTGAAAATAAAATTACTAAAAGTTGTAGCTTCAGCAATACAAATTCCCTGCTCAGTAAATTGTCAAAAATGAAATAAAAGGTCCCTTTATTAGCTTAAATATTGCCAGTACAATAACCACTAAATATCCTGCTGCCTGGATATATTTTACTGACATTTGGGACTAGCTGTGAACTCATGAGCAAAAAAATTCTTTTAAAATATGTTACAAGTTTTTAGTCTGTAGGTATTTTTAATATTGCAGCCGCAATACAGTCTTGGTGGAGCAGTGGGCTAATGCCTCCTTAAGTAACACCAGCTGCCTGCAATTAGTGCAGGTTCGCATCCCACCAGGCTCAAGGTTGACTCAGCCTTCCATCCTTCCGAGGTAGGTAAAATGAGGACCCAGACTGTTGGGGGCAATTAAGCTGACTTTGTAATAATGCCGCTTGGGGGTGTGTGAAAGCCCTAATAAGCAGGCATATACATAGAATGAAGGCTACTGCTAAGCTTGTAAGCCGCCCTGAGTCTTCGGAGAAGGGCGGGGTATAAATGGAATTAAAATAAAATAAAATAAATAAATAAAATAAGTGTTCTAGGTTTAGCTTTCCATCTATTTATGTTGATCCTACCGTATTACTGAATGTTTGGTTTTTTTAACAGTGCCTATTTAAAAAAGTAAACCTGCCACCACAACATTAAATCACATTTTGTCTGATAGTCAAGTTTCATTAAGTACTCAAAAACATTGTCACATCTAGATAATATTCTTGCTATTAAACACTTGGTAGCACCACTTTTTTCCTTTTGGTACTGCCCACGGAGTCACTGAAGCAGTAGGTGTGAGCCTAAATGGACTCCAGAAGATGGTAGAGGACAAGAAGGCCTGGAGGAACATTGTCCATGGGGTCGCGATGGGTCGGACACAACTTCGCAACTAACAACAACAACAAAGCACCACTTTCCTATCAAGAGATTTTTCACTAGAGTCCAGCTTTTCTAACCTACTGCTTCAAGGGTATCCCTTATTCTCTAAGTAATTAATTCAGTATAGTGCAAGTAAGAGACTCAAGAATGCCACACTACTAAACAAAAATGGGGATGGGAAAAGATTACTAAATCAAGACAGGGAGGTAATAAAGCTGTGTGAACCAGTCAATGGCTTATGTGTTATCTGAACCATCAGATTTATCTAGAATATGAAGAATAATAAAAATATTTAACAAAATTATTAAAATTCCAATATCTGGATTTACTAATATTTACCAGGGTAAAATCTTAAAAAAACCAATCTAAAAAACTTACTAGTATCAAAGTTCAGATTAATTGAATAAGATTTTAGGTGATTGCAACACTGTTATAAAACTTCAAAATTATTGGCCCTTATAGCAATTAAACAGTGCCTTTTGTAAAATTGAGATACCGTATTCAGAAACACTTTAGGAAGCAGGTAGAATGGCTTGGATTCCAACAATTGCCATGAAGATAAACTACTGAGCCAAAGCTTCATACAAGGACTGGTACGTTTATACATGTTTTAAAACTTCACTAATAAACTTTCAACTATTATTCTGAATCAGAAATAATTTGCTAAGCTTTACACACTGTTAGAAGAGTAAGCATCTTCCAGTTTGCATACTGTTTACCAATAACTAGTAATCCAACAATGACAGTGAGCCAACTCTTGACGCTCCACAGAAGCAGGCCAGAAATAAACAGGTGTTTTTAAAAATAATACTTATCCCATTTCATATAAATTATGTTCCATGTTTAGCAATTTACTTTCTTGAATTACAAAAAAGCAAAGGAAAACATAAAGTGAATTAATAATTGCTTGTTATAATGTGAAGTCTTAAACTCTACAGTAAGCAATAAAATATATTTGCTATGCATCTTTTTTAAAAAAAATCTAATTGTTGTGTTTCCAAAAAACCCCACTCACAACAAAATGCATTGAACAAAATGCATAAAGAAGTTAATATCGATTATTCTGTCTTGGCAATCTGATGACTTGGTTTCTAAGGATCTAAATACTTACAACAAATGAATGAATGCATCTTTTTAAATAACTCAATATTTTTGCTTGCTTATTGGGAGAAAAACACATTACACAGATCTCCAGAAACAGACACAATAGAAGTTTAGTAAATAAACTATCAAGCAATCCCCAACTTGCCTACCAAAAGCGTTCACGAAATTGGCTGCCTCTAGCAACAATTTTCAAATTAATTTTGGCAATACAGGAAGGCAAATGGCTAAATTAAGCATTTGTCTTAATACAAGCAACCATCTCTTAAGAGCTGCACTGTTAATGGAAATGGGGGACAGGAAGTCTGGCGCTGTGAATCAATAAGCTTTTCTTTCTGTAGGTAGAAAAGGGATTAAAGTTACTGAGAACACATTTAGTGATATAGCCACAGACAGACAGACAAGGACACAGCATTTAAAACATCTGAGCTCCTCTGACCTGTGAGTGCTTACGTGCACTTTTTTTAAAGGACACAATTCAATTTACAAATACTCTTTAACAGAAAACCACAAACCTGGTCCGATACGTACGTATGCACTCAATGCAACCCGGTGCACTCAATATCACCAACCAGGAGAAATAAAATTGGATGCAAAGTTTTTCCCAAAGATATGAAGGAGATGTCCACCACCACCACCACCACAATCACAAGAACAAAGATCAGAGCAATTTTAGAGGGCACGGGTTTAAGGAACGTCTGGGTTGCAGAGTAAAGAAGAGAAATTTCAAGGTATAGGGCCAGGGGTCGGCAACCTTGGCTCTTTTATGACTCGCGGACTTCAACTCCCAGAATTCCCGAGCCAGCTACGCTGGCTCGGGAATTCTGGGAGTTGAAGTCCGCGAGTCATAAAAGAGCCAAGGTTGCCGACCCCTGGTATAGGCTAACTTGGAGAGGAAAAAATTCATCTAAGGACGAGACGGGTCTCTCCTTCAAACGGGGGGACACGACTGTCGAGGGGAAAGGTATCAGGGGAGAAAGGGGGAGGCTCTCAGAAGCAGGGAAGAAATTTGTTTTTAAAGAAGCGCTGCTCAGAAATACCTGGGGGCTCCTGTCGACTGGGTTTTTCATGACCGCCTGGCGGAAGTTATTATCCACGTAGGACGCCATATCGCGCTCCCTCTTTTCGTACTTCAGGCCGGCGCCGCGTCCTGGCCCGCCGCTCCCGTCGCCCTTCTTCCACGTTCAAGCGCTTTTTTTCCTGCCCAGGAAACGAGACGGCGCCTGCACCGGGCGGACGACTTCTTCTCAAAAAAAAAAAAAAAAAAAACCACCCCTAAACGTGGCAAGGAAGCCAGCTGAGGTTACAAGGCGGCTCCAGCTGGCCCCAGGGACTCCAGCTGCTACTGTTCGTCCTTCTCGGCCGCGGCGGCGGCGGCGGCTGATCCCTCCGCCTCCACAGCGCCGTCCTCCGGTCGGGGCCCCTTGCCTTAAGAGGGCTCGTGGGTGCTGGCGGCGGCAGCAGCGACAACCACGACTCCCGGCCCCGCCTCTAGCCGGCCTGCCCAGCAGTGGTGTTGTCGCTGTCGCCCTCCTCCCCGCTCCGCCGCCGCATCCCCTCAAGCGGCAGGGCGGGAGAAGGACCGGCGCGTCCTCGTCGAGCGCGGTTTTTTGCTTTTTTGCTTTTTTGTTTTCCCAGTCTCGGGCCTGGCAAGGACGAAAGAGGCAGGAATTCGGCTGCGCCGCGTCTGGGTAGAAAAGAGCGGGCGTCGGGCCAGCAGGCTGACTGCGGGAACGGCCTGTAACGCTCGCCTGGGCTTTGTGCCGTTGCAAACCGCGGTGAGGCGACGGACGAAGAAGGAAAGCACCGCCCGGCCTCACCGGCAGCAGCAGCAGCAGCAGGGCGGGGAGGAGCCGCGCCGCCTCACGTTCCCGCCCCCCGAGCTCTGCTCGTCTCTCAGCGGCGGCGGGTTCTCCCTTCTCACGGCGCAGGAGTCGCCAGAGCCGGGCTCGAGTGGTTACCGAAAGCACCGGAATTCCTTAGCGGCCAGGGGTCTTCAAACTTGGCCCTTTTATGACTTGTGGACTTCAGCTCCCAGAATTCCTCAGCCAGCAATGCTGGCTGAGGAATTCTGGGAGCTGAAGTCCACAAGTCATAAAAGGGCCAAGTTTGAAGACCCCTGCCTTAGCCCAAAGCACCACCTCCCTTCCTCTTGCTCTCTCGCTCTTCCACTAGGCACCGCGTTTGGAATTTGACTTTGGGAAATGTCGCCCTAGACTGGCAGTTCTTGGAAGCGAAACAAGCATCCCTTTGATTTCGTGGCTAAGCTGTAAAGGTACCTACCTACCTATGGGGAAGTTTCAGGGATTTAGACCGCCTTCGCTTGACTACCTGTATGCCAGTGGCCGAGCGCCCAAATTTTGACCCCCCGTGACCCCGGGGATGCTCCAGCGGTTGTTAAGTGTGGAAAAAATAAAACGTTCATAAGTCACTACTTCCAGTGAGGTGTTGTCCCTCCGGTCACTAAATGAATGGTTAGCAAGCCGAGGACTCTCTGCACCCATGCCAGCCTTTGGGTTTTGAGAGAAATTTCAAAAATTGTGCAGGTTCGAGTCCCACCAGGCTCAAGGTTGACTCAGCCTTCCATCCTTCCGAGGTAGGTAAAATGAGGACCCAGGTTGTTGGGGGCAATAAGCTGACTTTGTAATAATGCCGCTTGGGGGGGGTCGAAAGCCCTAATAAGCAGGCAGATACATAGAATGAAGGCTATTGCTAAGCACATTGGTTTGTGCTTCTTAGATTGTAAGCCGCCCTGAGTCTTCGGAGAAGGGCGGGATATAAATGGGATTAAAAAACAATACTCGGCAGAAAAGGTGTGCCGCAACAGTTCACGTTTCGGCACAAGCTAGGAAACGTTATGGACCCATCTTTCCCTCCCAATTGACAATGGCTTCGGTGGGCTTGAGAAAGCCTAGGAAACTTGCTCAGCCGCCTTCAAACTCTTCGTTTGAATCGGCTTGAATCCCATTAACTGCACGGTGGCCTCGCCTCCTTTGTAAGCAGTCAACGATTAGAAGATGTCAGGTTGGGAACTAAAACGTCTCTATATTCGGACAGTAATCAGAATTAATAAGATTCTTAAAAGGCATTTGTCCCAACGTTGAACCATCATAATCGTGAAGGTTGGCTTCCCACAGCATGTTAAAGCTAAGATAAAATGTGTTTGCCTACCTTGTGATTGATTGTTATTGGAACATAGCTGCGTTGTCTGAATATATGAGCAAACCCAATAGTGAATATTCAAGCCTGATGTTTTACAAAGTGAAAGGGGGCTTGAAAGTTTTTTGT
This sequence comes from Vipera ursinii, assembly GCF_947247035.1. NCBI lineage: Eukaryota > Metazoa > Chordata > Lepidosauria > Squamata > Viperidae > Vipera > Vipera ursinii. The sequence goes on from NC_139521.1 coordinate 16,968,513, forward strand.
CTTATTGGTGGTATAAGGCTTATTATTAGAATACCCTATTTGACGTTATTTTCCAAGCACTTCGAGGCAATTGTAACTATTTTCCATTTGCTACTTTGCAGGAATGAGACAGAATCAATCTATAGCCCCACTTCTCATGGCTCGGACTTTCCAATATTGTGTTTCCCTAAAAAGCCTGCTGGCTAAGGCAAATGGGAAAATAAATATTGACTATCACCCTCCAACTAATTTTAAGGCCAGTAAGATGTTTTTCCAAGATTGTAGAATACAACCTAATCACTAAATCATTTCTTTTTAGCTGTAAGCATAGTAGTCCCCTCCTGAGTTTTGTGCTAATTTAATGTTAGCTTTTAACAGTATCAGTTGAAAAATAATTGCTGCCTACAACCAAGTTAATGAATCAGTAATAAAAAACTAAGCATTATGTACAGATTCAAGACTCAAAATAAATAGATTGTTTATTGATAATGGCACATTACTTTGACAGGAAGCCAGTTGATATTTCATGTTCCCAGTAAAGGCTGCTATCCTCCATCAAAGCTCCTTTATATTTGCCAAATCTCCTTGCTTTCTTATAAAAATCTTAAAAAGTTATTTCTAATCTAAATTATGGAATGGATTTTTTATTTAATCACTTGAGCCTTTATGAAAGTTACATTTATAACTTGAATTTATATTTGCCATACGCTAGCAGCACGAAGGATACTTCAAATATTACACTGGTGAGACCAAAGTTTCTACAATGAAATGTGTGGATGACTTCATCTAATCATGTTTCCTGTCTAGTTTACCTGGGAAGGCGGACTGCATCTCTCTTCAAAATGTTTTTTTTACTAATAATTAGTATTAAAGTTCATAGTTAATAAAGATAAACTAATGCAAGCTAAACAAAAAAACAAAGAAATAGAAAAGAATGAAAAACAAGTATAATAAAGATAAACAAAAGAAATATATAAGGAAATGGCTTCCCATAATGAGTACCAAAAAATTCAGTAACTTATCACTTTTGAGAATGCAACAAAAGATCTCAATTTCTCACATCTCATCATTTATCTATAAACAAATCTTTAAAGCCACCTCATTCTGTTCTGGTTAACAAAAGCCTAATAAGAATTATCAAAAACAATGATGGTTCATTTCATTTCAGTCATCTTCAATTTGCCATTGTTTTCCTTAATGTCACTTCTCTTCAAAATGTTAAAACAACTATCTTTCCTGGCTGTCTGCACATATGAGTGCATGCACAAACAAGAGTTCTGCTGTTACCACCAAAGTATCAAAATTGTTGCTGAACACTTTTGTACTGATGACAGGGAACTTTAAATCACATGAGGAAAATTTTCTGGAAGATATTTCAAGGAGAGATACTTTTGCTGTCACAAATGTACTTTCCAAAGTGCCTCGTTCAAATCCTTTATAAATCCCTATTAATTTTTGTGGGTATTTAAAGTACAGTACTTTAACTGTACTTTGCCATAAACAGTCCACTAGATACTGTATATCCTGAGGTGTGGCCTAGAGAAAATTAGAATAGGGGGAATGAGAATGAGGTGGCTGGATGGAGTCACTGAAGCAGTAGGCGTTAGCTTAAATGAACTCCAGAAGATGGTAGAGGACAGCAAGGCCTGGAGGAACATTGTCCATAGGGTCACGATGAGTCGGACACGACTTCGCAGTTTTGCTATACACAGGTTTATTCCCTTTGTGTGTATTGGAACACAACAAAAAAAGGGAGGAAAAAAAGCAAATTGGACATAATGTCAAACAAAACTCCAAAAATGGGCCGGACAAAATTATTGGCACCCTTAACTTAATATTTGGTTGCACACCCTTTGGAAAAAATAACTGAAATCAGTTGCTTCCTATAACCATCAATAAGCTTCTTACACCTCTCACCTGGAATTTTGGACCACTCTTCCTTTGCAAACTGCTCCAGGTCTCTCTTATTGGAAGGGCACCTTTTCCCAACAGCAATTTTAAGATCTCTCCACAGGTGTTCAATGGGATTCAGATCTGAACTCATTGCTGGCCACTTCAGAACTCTCCAGCGCTTTCTTGCCATCCATTTCTGGGTGCTTTTTGACGTATGTTTGGGCTCATTGTCCTGCTGGAAGACCCAAGATCTCCGACGCAAACCCAGCTTTCTGACACTGGGCTCTACAGTGCGACCCAAAATCCTTTGGTAATCCTCAGATTTCATGATGCCTTGCACACATTCAAGGCACCCAGTGCCAGAGGCAGCAAAACAACCCCAAAACATCATTGAACCTCCACCATATTTCACTGTAGGTACTGTGTTCTTTTCTTTGTAGGCCTCATTTCATTTTCGGTAAACAGTAGAATGATGTACTTTACCAAAAAGCTCTATCTTGGTCTCATTTGTCCACAAGACGTTTTCCCAGAAGGATTTTGGCTTACTCAAGTACATTTTGGCAAACTGTAATCTTGCTTTTTTATGTCTCTGTGTCAGCAGTGTGGTGCTCCTGGGTCTCCTGCCATAGCGTTTCATTTCATTTAAATGTCGACGGATAGTTTGCGCTGACACTGATGCTCCCTGAGCCTGCAGGACAGCTTGCATTCCTTTGGAACTTGTTTGGGGCCGCATATCCACCATCCGGACAATCCTGCATTGCAACCTTTCATCAATTTTTCTCTTCTGTCCATGACCAGAGAGATTCGCTACAGTGCCATGGGTTGCAAACTTCTTGATAATGTTGCGCACTGTGGACAAAGGCATATCTAGATCTCTGGAGATGGACTTGTAACCTTGAGATTGTTGATATTTGTCCACAATTTTGGTTCTCAAGTCCTCAGACAGTTCTCTTCTCCTCTTTCTGTTGTCCATGCTTAGCGTGGCACACACAGACACACAATGCAAAGACTAAGTGAACTTCTCTCCTTTTTATCTGCTTTCAGGTGTGATTTTTATATTGCCCACACCTGTTACTTGCCCCAGGTGAGTTTAAAGGAGCATCACATGCTTGAAACAATCTTGTTTACCCACAATTTTGAAAGGGTGCCAATAATTTTGTCCGGCCCATTTTTGGAGTTTTGTTTGACATTATGTCCAATTTGCTTTTTTTCCTCCCTTTTTTGTTGTGTTCCAATACACACAAAGGGAATAAACCTGTGTATAGCAAAACATGTGTTCCTGCAATACTTTTCTGTGAGAAATACTTGATTTTCTGGAAAAATTTCTGGGGTGCCAACAATTTCGGCCATGACTGTATGTATGTATGTATGTATGTATGTATGTATGTATGTATGTATATCAGATGGCTCATTCACTTTCTCTTTCAGCTCTAGGAATAAGACTGCGGCAAATCACATAAAATGTTTCTTTGAGCTTGTCCTGATGAATATCAGGTATCAAAGCTGATTTAAATACTATGGATGGATGGATGGATGGATGGATGGATGGTATATATGTTATCTAAATATACCAAGATAATTCTATGCCTCTTACAATATTAATTCCTAATATTGACTCTTGTTAGGTATAAAAATATATGAGACCATAGGTAAAATGGCCCTTTCTTCTGTATGATACCAGCTTTAACTCTGATTTGTGGGCTCGTGTTCAGCCAAATTCAAATGACATTAGGGAGTTTTTCTGGCAATTGAATCATAATTGAACTAAAGCCTTAATGGTTTTACCAATACTCGGTTTCAAAATAGCCAGCCAGAGTTAGATTCATTTAAAATTGAGGAGATGTGATCTGAATAAATTTCACCAGCTAAAATTCTGGCACTTATATTCTGAATTAATTATAGATAGACATTATCCTGTTCAACATCGCTCTATGCTTTGATTGCTGCCTTGGGACTTAGACCTCTATTCAATGGATAGCTAAGTGAAATGATTTCTGAATAAAAGGTAGAGTAATAAGTTGGACAAGGCAGAGGAGAAACTGCAGAATGGCCCATAGGAGAAAGTATTTAAGTATAAAGTGTTCTTGTTTTAATTCAGCTTCCAGCTGAGTGTTGCAAACAATGTCTCAGAAAATTTTAAAATAGAAGTGCCAAAGAGTTCTGCCTACAATATGTAACAACATAATGTTCAACTATTCCATGACAAAGCTTGATGGCTATAGAAAAGGGATGCACAACCTAAGATCTTAAAGTCATTTGAATCTCCAAGAAACTTGGTGTGGTTCCGAAAGATCTTTAAAAAGTGTTACCCGGTTATAGCTTTTAATATGATACATTTCTGTTGCTAAGTGAGACATTTGTTAAGTGAGTTTTGCCCCATTTTACAACCTTTCTTGACATAGTTGCCAAGTGAATCACTGTAGTTATTAGTAACATGGTTAAGTGAATCTGGCTTCCCCATTGACTTTGCTTGTCAGAAGGTCGCAAAAGGGGATCACATGGCCCCAGGATACTGCAAACCTCATAAATATGAGTCAGTTGCCAAGTGTCTGAATTTTGATCACATGACTATGGGGATGCTAGAGCAGTCGTAAGTGTGAAAAATGGTCATGTCACTTTTTCAGTGCAATTGTAACTTTGAGCAGTCATAAATGAACTGCTGTAAGTCACCTATAGTTACATGGGAACCACAATGAGGCAAGGAAGACAGCAACATCCAATATCATAAAAAATAAGACAGATCCTGAAGAGCCATCTCAATTGGAAAAACAAGTTTCACACCATCATTAGATATGCCCTAAAATTCATCAGATACCCTACCAAAGAGGACATGGAAGCTACTGGTGTGAAGACCTGGAAGGTCCTCACACTGTACAGAGGTTCCCACTCCAAGTTCAACATCCAGAGACTGTATACTAACTGGAAAGAAGACAGATGGAGTCTAATGTGTGCCAAAGCCATTGTCCTGAACAAAACCAAGAGCATCCAGGAGTATTTTAGTAAAATGGCACCCAGAGATGAGCCTCTGAGAGAATGCTTCACAGAGCAACAACTTTATTGATTAGCCCTTGGGCCATATCAAAGTGCAAAGTTCCAGCAACAAACCGTCACCAAAACCTGATAAAAGCAATCCAAAATGGAATTTGATAAAATACAAATTAAAATGGAATTAAAATAAAATACAATTTAAGATGAAATAGTAATAAAATACAAATTTAAGATATAGATAAAATATGATAACATTATATTTCGGAGTCGCTCTTGCAATCTACCCCAATCAGCCCCACATATGCAGATCTTAACCGGATCATTTTGTTTAAATACTGTGCTACGTTAAATGTTATTTTCAAGTTCTGACCAGACATAAGATAAGTTCTTTTGATATGGGGATCCCAATGGGTCATTCGTTTGGTATATAGACCAAGATACCTGTCTCTCACCCTCTTACACAATCAACAATCAAATAGGATGTGAGCCAGGTCCTCTACCTCTGCCGCTCCGCAAAGGCAGAGACGCTCATTGTACGGTATAGCATGAAATCTCCCATATCTGACCATTGTGTCAAGCTGTTCGAATCTCGCTCTCGTAAATATCTCCCTAAGATGTTTTGGGAGTTGTAACTTCAAATAACTGACACTTGAAAAGTACATTTGTATTTACTCAGCCATTTCAAGTTACCCATCTTACTAAGGATAGCTATATCAGTTTGTGCTTCTATATCCTTAATTCTTTGGGCAACTCTTTTTTTAGATTGTTCTCCTGTTATGCAAGAGACGGGAAGGCCACAGCTTCTTACAAAATTTGTTAGTTTGGTGATCCAGGAGATTTGTGATTGTATGCTTCACAGAGCAGTAAACATAGGAGGAAGATATCCTTCACCGGATGTGCCATCAATGGATTGCTAAGATGACAGACATTGGGAAATCCTATTAGTGGCTGGAAAGGCCTGGACTAAAAGACAGGATTGAGGCACTGATTATAACTACACAAAATATTGAAATGCATCTCTTAGAAACAATTTATATATAGCTAGTCTTCAATTTATGACCACAGTTGAGCCCAAAATTTATGTGCTAAGTGAGAATTTTGTTAAGTGAGTTTTGCCCCATTTTATGACTTCTCTTGCCACATTTGTTAAATGAATCACTGCAGTTGTTGAATTAGTAACAAATGGACTTTGCTTGTCAGAAGGTTGCAGAAGGTGATCACATGACCCAGCGACACTGCAAACGTCATAAATGTGAGTCAGTTGTCAAGCATCTAAATATAAACCATGTGATCATGGGGGTGCTGCAACAGTCATAAGTGAAAAATGGTCATAAGTCATTTGTCGGGCCGAGCACGCCCGACATTCGGATGGGCCGCGGCCGCGGGGTGAATCGCCGCGCCGCCAGACTCGCGCAGAGCGGTCCAGCAGGCCCCGAAGCCTCCCGGCGGCGCCCGTCATCTCCCGGAGGGCCAGGACGGCATTCGGCCCTCCCCAGCGCTCAAGCCCCGAAGCTTTCCGCCGGCGCCCGTTGACCCGCGGCAACTCACCAGGCCCCAAAACTTCCCGCCGTCGGCCGTCGGCCCGCGGCAACCCACCGGGCCCCAAAGCTTCCTGCCATCGCCCGTCGTCTCCTGGAGAGCCGGGTCAGCACGCGGTCCTCCCCAGCGACCCGGTAACCGCACGGAGCGACTTACCGGGCCGCGAAGTCGCTCGCTGGCTTCCTCGCCAGGTCTCCATGCTGCTGGGTTCCAGAGACGATTGGCCACGCCCACGCCATTCCGACGGGTCGGGGAATGGGCCAGCAAGAAGAACGGTGCAGCAGTGGGCCGCCTGTCAGCTGGGGAGGCCGCGGACCAGCCAGTCGGGCTACAGGGGCTGCTTACGAACCGGGAAGGGGCCGTGCGAAGGACTGGGTGGTGGCTGCCCAGCGCCCGAGCCGCAGGGCAGGAATGGGTGCCTGGGTCGGTCAGGGAGTGACAGAGACAGCCGGTGGGTCGGGAAGGGGTTTAGCGAGCAGCTCACGGCGGTCTGGGGTGGTGAGGGGGAAGAGGAGTCAAGGCAGAACTCCGGGGAAAAAGAGGGAGGCTTAGACTGGGGGGTAACTTACCGACTGCGTTGGTGGTGGGATGGGAGCCAAAGGGAGGGGACCATGGGAGGTGGGGTTTAAGTAGGGTGGGGGCGTGGTGGTGTAATTAGGGTGTGGTGGTGGGAGTCAGCCTGGCCGGCTATTTAACCAGCGTTGACTGTGCTGTAAAGTCAACGCTGACTTCATTTGTCTTTGAGCGAACGTTTATGTGAATAATAAACACGGCTTAGAAGAACCAGCTCCCGTTCCGGTTTCACTCCTTGGGTGCTTCGTCGGACGGGGTCTGAAAGTAAGTCAGCGTTCCTTTTTCTTTCTTTGCGGGGAGTTTTTCCCTCGGAAGTTTGCTATGGCAGAAGGCACGGAGGATACTGCACCACTGGCCGAGGAGCAGCAGGAGGAGGCTGGAGCAGCGGCTGGGCTCTTGGAGTCGGTGGAGGTGGGGGAGGAGGCGTTGCCCTCGGTGCGGCGGAAGGAAAAACCCCCTCCCCTCGAAGGCCCTGGTCCGAGGCCTCAGGAGGCTGCAGTGCGGGGTCGCAGCAGCGATCGGTGGACCTATTCCGAGGGGGATCAGCGAGGACCCGATCAGGGCTTGGTGAACCGGCCTAAAGGTGCGTCTACTGAGTGGAGGGAGCGGTGTTTCATGGAGGACAGCGGTGAAGAATGGAGTTACTCCACCGTTCCGGGCGACCGTACTATGGAGGTTCTCAGAGAGCGGTTCGGGGAAGTGAGGGGTCGGGAGCCTGGGCTTTGGTCTGCTCCAGATGAGTCTGACCAGGGGCAGTGGTCCCTCCCAGGTGGCATGGCTCGGCGGCCTAGCCCACCCCGCTTCCGTATGGACAGCCCAAGGTACCAGGGGTCAGCTCGCCAGCCTGAGGTTCCCAGAGGTCCCGGGGTTTCGGCTCCCACTACGGCGGTACCAAGCGGCACGACTCCCTGGGACAGCGTAACCGGAAGACCAAGACAGCGGCCGTTACGACCAGATGGGGGGGTTCCGGCCCTGGGGATGCCGCTGGGTCCTTGGGGCCAAGGGCTGGCGTGGGGTCCTCCGCCCCTGGCCGTGGTCTATGATGGTCACCCAGACCGCCTGGCAATGTTTTTGGGGCAGGTGATTAATCACATGGACCAATACGGCCCGGCCTATACGTCCCAGTGGGCGATGGTAGTGGCTGTCACAGCGTGTCTGCAAGGAGAGGCTGCGGCCTGGGCGGCTGATCTATACGGCGACCATGCCCGTGAGCTCGGGGACCTTGGCCTCTTCCTGGAGGCTTTACGGGCCCGTTTTGAGGATATCTCATGGGTGCTTCGTGCCGAGGCCGAAGTGCTGGATCTGCGCCAACAAGGAAGACCGGCAGTACGCTACGTCGGGGAGTTCCGGAAGGTGGCCGGGAGGTTACGGTCATGGCCTGAACGCCTTCTTGTGCACCACTTTAAGGCCGGACTGGATAGCGCTTTACGACGAGCTTGTGTGGTAAGAGGGGTTCCGGCCCGACTGCAGGACTGGTTCCGGGTGGCCATTGAGCTGGACATTGGCTTGCAGGACAATCGAGGAAGGTCAGAGGGGGTGACCGGGGCCCGGCGGCCGGCCGAAAGGGTGAGAGTGGAGGAGCGGCCTGGCTTGCCGGTGACCAAGGCCAACCCTGTACCACCATCACGTCCTGGTATTAGGTGTTTCCGATGTGACCAGCCGGGTCACCGGGCGGCTGAATGCCCGCTCCCGCCAGCCCGGATGGTTCCTCCAGCAACTTCGACACGGGCTTTGCCTGCTAGGAAGACCCCGGAGCGGTCCCGAACTGCATACCAAGCCGCAGACGACAGCCGTCGGGACACGACACCTCCTTTGGCAACCGGGCCCGTAACTACCCAGACCGTGCCAGCGGAAGACCTTGAGGATTTGGAGCTGGAGGATGATCCGATGGTAAGCGCTCCAGTGTGCCCTTTTGTGTTTCCCGTGGTGTTGGTGAGCCCCGTGTCCGGGCAAAGGCGGGCGGTTAGGGCTTTGGTCGATTCGGGGAGCACCCGGTGTCTTATCAACCGGAAAACAGTGGCTGCGGTGGGTATTCGGTTGCAACGACTGGTAACCCCTCTGCGTTTCCAACAAGTGGATGGGTCGCTCCTTGGGGGGGCTCCTATCACCCACGTCACTGAACCTGTCCGGCTGGAATTGGGGGCCCACTGGGAAGTTATGCGGTTTGTTGTGGTGCCCTCTATGACTGAGGCTCTCATTCTGGGCCTTACGTGGCTTGATAAATGGGGCCCCACGATTTGGTGGGAGGGGGGTAGTCGCCATCTTCGGGTGGGTCTGGGCCCCGAGCCCCCTCTCCACCATTCCTTTCTGGGGCCGGAGGACACGGGGACGCGGGAGAAGGCTTGTGGGGTCACGGGTGATTCAAAGGTGCATGTACCCCGGGACTACTCCGATTTAATGGACGTCTTCGATGAGCGGGAGTGCGATTCGTTACCACCCCATCGGCCGACGGATTGTGCTATTGAGTTCGAACCTGGGGCCAGACTACCCAAGCCCCGTATGTACGCCATGTCTCCAAAAGAGATGCAGGAGTTACGGCGGTACATAGATAAGAACTTGGAAAGAGGATTTATTCAACCAGCTCGATCCCGGGTGGCGGCGCCAGTTCTTTTTCGTGAAAAGAAGGATGGGGGCTTGCGCTTATGTGTGGACTACCGGGGGGTTAATGCGGTGTGCGTGGAGCACCTCTACCCCCTTCCTTTGATGAAGGACATGTTGGCCCAGTTGGCGACAGGCCGGGTATTCACTAAGTTGGATCTCAGGGAAGCCTATTACCGGGTGAGGATCAAAGCTGGGGATGAATGGAAGACCGCATTTAATTGTCCTCTTGGCAGTTTCCAGTTCCGAGTGATGCCGTTTGGCCTACAGGGAGCTCCCGCTGTGTTCATGCAATTGATCAATCAGGTCCTGCATGAGTTCCTGTATCAGGGTGTTTTGGTATACTTGGACGACATCCTGATTTACTCGGACACGTTGGAGGAGCACGTGCTTCTTGTGCGGCAGGTGTTGTCGAAACTGCTGGAAGCACAGCTCTATGTTAAATTGTCCAAGTGTGAGTTCCATAAGGCCCAGCTGGACTACCTTGGGTATCGTATATCGGCGGCGGGGGTGGAGATGGACCCCAAAAATGTACAAGCCATTCAACAGTGGCAAGCTCCGCAGACTCGGCGACAGTTGCAAAGTTTCCTTGGCTTTGCCAACTTTTATAGACAATTCATCCCACGTTTCGCAGCCATCGCCCTGCCGTTAACAGATCTACTGCGCACACGACAGTTGAAGACACGGCCGCGTCCGGGGTTGAGATTGGAGTGGTCCACCGCGTGTCAGCGGGCGTTCGAGGAATTGAAGTCCCTCTTTGCTAAAGAGCCCGTTTTGAGACATCCCGACCCCAAGCTGGCTTATGTCGTACAGGCGGATGCGAGCGATGTTGCTCTTGGGGCCGTCCTCCTACAGCGGAACAGTGCCGGGGTCCTGCAGCCGTGTGCTTATGCCTCTAAGAAACTGACTCCCACCGAACGGGCCTGGGCGGTGTGGGAGAAGGAGGCTTATGCGGTCCGTTGGGCTTTGGAAACCTGGCGACATCTTCTGGAGGGGGCCTCCTGTCCGTTCGAACTGTGGACGGACCATAAAAACCTGGAAGCCCTACAAACCCCTCGTCGCTTGTCCCCTAAACATGTCCGATGGGCCTTATACTTCCGTCGTTTCCGTTTTGTGCTGAAATATGTGCCGGGGGGTCGGAACTTTCTGGCAGATGCCTTGTCACGCATGCCTCAGTATGACAGCAAGAGGGAGGAGGTGGTGCAGGCACTCATCCCGACACTGGCAACCGAGGGGGTTGGACCGGAGAGTGCTGGACAGGTATCGGAGGAGAATTTGAACCAGGCCATCCAAAGGACCCTGCAGGAGGACGCCTGGTTGCGGAATAATCCGGGGCTATTGACTATGCGGGACGGGTTAGCGTGGCATGGAACACGACTGTACGTGCCCGAGACCGTGCGGCCACGCGTTCTGCATGGGTGTCACGACGCCAAACAGGCGGGACATTTCGGGTTTGTGAAAACCTTACACCTGGCACGTCGTCAATTTTGGTGGCCTCGCATGAAGGGTGACATCGAGCAGTACGTACGGCGTTGCCATGTTTGTGCCACCACAAAGCCCCAAGTTGGGAAGCCTTTGGGGTTGTTGCAACAGGTAGCTGACCCAACCCGGCCTTGGCAGGACATCGCCATGGACTTCGTAGTGGACCTCCCAGAGAGTAGGGGTCACACCGTTATCTGGACAGTTGTTGACCTGTTCTCTAAACAGGCACACTTTGTCCCGTGTAAGGGGTTACCTTCAGCCCGTCGCTTAGCTTGGATGTTCCTCACGCAAGTATATCGACTGCATGGAGTGCCGCGGCGTGTGATTTCGGATAGAGGGGTACAATTCACAGCCCGGTTTTGGAGAGAGTTCCTGCGTCGTATCGGCTCGTCCCAGGGATTAAGTACCGCCTATCATCCCAGCACCAACGGGGCTGCAGAACGAGCCAACGCTGCTGTAGAACGCTATTTACGGAGCTATGTTTCTTTCCGGCAGACGGACTGGGTAGACCTGATAGCGCTTGCTGAAGTCGCATACAATAACGCAGTTCACAGCAGTACTGGCTTCTCTCCATATCGGGTGGTCAATGGTCACGAGTTCGTTCCTTTCAGTGAATGCCCTCAGGAGGAGGCATCTCCGTGCTCCCCGCTTGACTGGATGCATCAAATCACGGCTGCCTGGGCGGCGGCGAAGGAAGCGTTGGAGCGGTCCGCCATGGCGACCAAAGCACAGGCGGACAAAAAACGAAAACCCTTTGCTACACCGCGGGTGGGGGACCTGGTGTACTTGTCCACCAAGTATATACGGTTACAGGTCCCGTGCCGTAAGCTAGGACCCAAATACCTCGGGCCGTTCCGGGTGGTGCAGGTGGTAAACCCGGTGACGGTGCGGCTACAGTTGCCTAAGTTTTTGGGTAAGATCCACCCGGTGTTCCATAGTAGCCTGCTGAAACCTGCTCCAGCGGCTACCGCGGCAACAGGGGAGGGGGGTCCCGGGCCAGTCCACGCCGACCAATATGAGGTGCAAGAGGTCTTGGACTCCAGAATACGGAAGGGCGCCCTACAATACCTGCTGCGGTGGAAGGGGTACCCGGTGGAGGAGGCAACGTGGGTGTCGCGGGAGGACGTCCATGCTCCACATTTGATCCGGGCGTTCCACCGAGCCCACCCTGGCAGGCCGGGGGGTGGGGGTTCTGGGGGTGTGTGCACAGTGAATGATGCTATAACCCTGTTTTCTACATCTGCAGGAGGACCCTTGGTAGGGGGGGCGGCATGTCGGGCCGAGCACGCCCGACATTCGGATGGGCCGCGGCCGCGGGGTGAATCGCCGCGCCGCCAGACTCGCACAGAGCGGTCCAGCAGGCCCCGAAGCCTCCCGGCGGCGCCCGTCATCTCCCGGAGGGCCAGGACGGCATTCGGCCCTCCCCAGCGCTCAAGCCCCGAAGCTTTCCGCCGGCGCCCGTTGACCCGTGGCAACTCACCAGGCCCCAAAACTTCCCGCCGTCGGCCGTCGGCCCGCGGCAACCCACCGGGCCCCAAAGCTTCCTGCCATCGCCCGTCGTCTCCTGGAGAGCCGGGTCAGCACGCGGTCCTCCCCAGCGACCCGGTAACCGCACGGAGCGACTTACCGGGCCGCGAAGTCGCTCGCTGGCTTCCTCGCCAGGTCTCCATGCTGCTGGGTTCCAGAGACGATTGGCCACGCCCACGCCATTCCGACGGGTCGGGGAATGGGCCAGCAAGAAGAACGGTGCAGCAGCGGGCCGCCTGTCAGCTGGGGAGGCCGCGGACCAGCCAGTCGGGCTACAGGGGCTGCTTACGAACCGGGAAGGGGCCGTGCGAAGGACTGGGTGGTGGCTGCCCAGCGCCCGAGCCGCAGGGCAGGAATGGGTGCCTGGGTCGGTCAGGGAGTGACAGAGACAGCCGGTGGGTCGGGAAGGGGTTTAGCGAGCAGCTCACGGCGGTCTGGGGTGGTGAGGGGGAAGAGGAGTCAAGGCAGAACTCCGGGGAAAAAGAGGGAGGCTTAGACTGGGGGGTAACTTACCGACTGCGTTGGTGGTGGGATGGGAGCCAAAGGGAGGGGACCATGGGAGGTGGGGTTTAAGTAGGGTGGGGGCGTGGTGGTGTAATTAGGGTGTGGTGGTGGGAGTCAGCCTGGCCGGCTATTTAACCAGCGTTGACTGTGCTGTAAAGTCAACGCTGACTTCATTTGTCTTTGAGCGAACGTTTATGTGAATAATAAACACGGCTTAGAAGAACCAGCTCCCGTTCCGGTTTCACTCCTTGGGTGCTTCGTCGGACGGGGTCTGAAATCATTTTTTTAGTGCCGTTGTAACTTCAAATGGTCACTAAGCAAACTATTGTAACTCGAGGATTACCTGTAGTTATGTAAGCTAGCATATGAATAAACAACCAGATGTGTTGTCTCTTATCTGTACAGAGCAGGATTATTCATAATTAAAAATGAAATTAATTGGATATTGGAGAGCAAACAACCTGGCTGAAAGCACGGAATTAGCATGGACTCACCACATAAATTTAAGATGGCTAGATCTGTTGTTGTTAGTTACGAAGTCATCTCCGGCCCATCGCGACCGCATGGACAATGTTCCTCCAGGCCTTCCTGTCCTCTTCTGGAGTCCATCTAGGCTCATGCCTACTGCTTCAGTGACTCCATCCAGCCACCTCATTCTCTGTCGTCCCATTCTTCTATTGCCCTCAATCTTTCCCAGCATTAGGCTCTTCTCCAGTGAGTCCTTCCTTCTCATTAGGTGGCCAAAGTATTTGAGTTTCAACTTCAGGATCTGGCCTTCTAAAGAGCAGTCAGGGTTGATCTCCTCTAGGACTGACCGGTTTGATTGCCTTGCAGTCCAAGAGACTCGCAGGAGTCTTCTCCAGCACCATAGTTCAAAGGCCTCAGTTCTTTGGCACTCAGCTGGGCTAGATCTGACCCTCCCTTACACTTTTTTTAAAATTCCATTTATATCCCGCCCTTCTCCGAAGACTCAGGGCGGCTTACAAGCTTAGCAGTAGCCTTCATTCTATGTATATGCCTGCTTATTAGGGTTTTCACACACACCCCAGCGGCATTATTACAAAGTCAGCTTATTGCCCCCAACAATCTGGGTCCTCATTTTACCTACCTCGGAAGGATGGAAGGCTGAGTCAACCTTGAGCCTGGTGGGATGCGAATCTGCACTAATTGCAGGCAGCTGGTGTTCTTCTTTTTGAAAAACGTTAATTATCTTTCATGAATGAAGGCAAATATACATTCACAGGATAATGTCGCGGGATCCAATCTGAGTCAGTCTCTGGGACCAGAGGTTTATTCTTCAAAGTTTTCAGACTCATGCTGGACCCATCCTCAGGGAACTTCTCTCTTTCCAGAATTATCTTTCCTTACAGTTGTAAAGTGGCAGCGGGGACAGGGGTGTGTATGTCAAATTGATTCCTGGTGACTACACTACGAAAAGAAGTTTGGGTTCATATCAAGGCACTTCACGTGTATTTCATAGGCATATGGACTACATAGACTCATGCTTTGAAAAATTAATGAATATGTTGAGTTTTATCACCTAAGTTATCACTATAACTTTTGTTGACAAGATTTTTATTGCAGATAGGACAAACTTGGAATAATAAAAGGTGTAGATGGCCAATGCTTATTTAGATGCATTTTGTGTCACATAATCTTTATGGATGCATCTTCTTGTTTCCTGGAAGACTATCCCAAGGAATCTGTAACAGATTGTCATGTCCATTTAGTAACCTGTTTTGCATCCTTTGGCCTTTTTGGAAATACTGTTAGTTTAGTTTTATCATAATTGATCTTTAAAAAAATGTTTATCACTTTAGGGAGCAAAATACATAATGTCATGTTGAACCTACCAAAGTTTGAGAGAGAATAACACACTATCCATTTGTAGGAATATTCTGATGTTTACATTTTGGTGGATGGTAGGCTAAATTGTCCAGGCAAGCGATCAGTGTGGCAATGTATATCTTAAACCATAGTGGAGCTAGGATGCAGCTACACCTACAGTAACACCTCCAAAAGTGGGAATTTTTTGAATAAGGTGCCCTTGGATACTGAATATTTAGATAAACATTGGATTCTTTCATTAAATTACCTATTCCCACTGAACCTAAAGCTACTTCTCAATAGAAATGTGTAAAATAATCCTGGGAATAGTCTTAATCAGCTGGAAGAGGGAGGAGATCTAAGGCAAGACATTACAATTAAACCTGAATAGGCCATGTAAATTTGAATACTCTTTCGGTAATATTATACACACGGCTGTTTGACATGGTGTATCCCACATTGTATTTCTGCACAGATAGCAACTTCTATAATATCAGGATTAATATCAACGTTATTTCTAAGCTGCTATCGCACATGTCCAGGTTAGGTGAATAAAGAACAGCTATACAATGATTAGAAACAATGATGAGCCAAATTTAATTAATTAATTGATTGATTTCTATATATACTGCCTTTATTATTTTTACAAATAACTCAAGGTGGTGTACATATCCCACACATCTTCCTACTACTACTTTTCCCACAACAGCAATCCTGTGAGGTGAGTTGGGTTGAGAAAGAGTGATTGGCCCAAAGTCACAGAACTGGCTTTCATGGCTAAGGCTGCACTTGAACTAAGGGTCTTCCGCCTTGTGCCTTAACCATTAGATAAACTGAACCTTGTTTTTTGTATTTTACATTTTAATAGTGATAATTATATTATAATTATATATCTTTCTCTACAAATCTTTCCAATCTGCCAAACTGAGTTTACAAGAACAGAATGCATGAATTTCAAGTATCCTTTTTTTGGGGGGGGGGGGTAAGGCCACACTAAATACAGTTTAGTTGACTGAATTTCATTTTTACAAATAGTATCAAAGAAGAAAGCAGTGGAGCAAATATTGTGTGAGGCCCAAATAAAGGGCAAGGGCAAAGCACACAGACTTCAGCACAAAAAACAGGCAGCAGATTGGTGAATTAATGATTCTGTTAGCGTCTAAAATGGAGAGTTTGCAATTATTATTTTTCCCCTTAACTCTAGCTGAGACACAGCTGAAGATTAAAACAATGTCCAAAAAATTCTTTTATTACAATTGTTTTGTTAGATCTGCAATAACCAATTTACACAGATTAAAAGAGATACCAGATACAGTATATTTGTGTTTGTGTTTCTTATTTTTTTAAGAGTTTCATGGGGAACTCTAGTGTGTCTTCAGTCACACTAGTGTGTGAAGTTTTTATATAGATCCGAGTGAGCGCCTGTTACTCGTCCCAGCTTCTGCCAACCTAGCAGTTCGAAAGCACGTAAAAATGCAAGTAGAAAAATAGGGACCACTACGGTGGGAAGGTCACAGCATTCCGTGCGCCTTTGGCATCTAGTCATGCCGGCCACATGACCATGGAGATGTCCTCGGACAAGTGCTGGCTCTTCGGCTTTGAAACGGAGATGAGCACCGGCCCCTAGAGTTGGAAACGACTAGCACGCATGTGCGGGGGAAGCTTTACCTTTTTTAACATGATTTGAGGTCTTCTGAGAATATTTTTATTTAAGAATATATCTTCTCCATCTTCTCTTGCATATTCAATTTAAGATTATTGCACAATTGGAAGATTTGTGCAGATAACCGTCACTGAGTTTATTCAGCTAAGGGGCTAAGCTCGTCCTATCCTACAATTCCATAGGAAATGTGCTAGCCAAACATGTTTGTTTTGTCTAATAATCTTGTCATGGTTAAAAAAACTGCATCCTTTACATTTAAACTATGTACTATTTTGCAAAGGTAATCTCATCTTTATACATAGTGATTTCTTATGCCTCTTTATCACACATAGTAATATCACTTTGTCATATAACTCAGATCAACCTAAAGCACACAGGCTAGTGGATATAAGAGCAATGAACATAAGAAAGGGAATTAAGTAGAATTTTATTAGGTAATATATTTTAACCTCCTCTATCTAGCCTTAAAGTGTTTCATCCAATTTAAACTACGTTAAGCAGATAACAATGAGAAAATGCTCATTCTGTGGCATGACTTAGAAGCTGGGAATTGTTCAACAATTGTTCAATTGTGGAAAGATCAGATGACTTCCTAATATTATTGCCTGCAGCATTAAAATCCTTACAGTTATAAACAATTTATGTCCATTATTTGATGACTGTATGGCTTAAGAACAAATGTACTTGTTCTCAAGAGGCATAGCTATGTTCCAGTTGTTTTCAGTACCTCAGATAGCTCCAAGTGCACAATATGTGTAGACAAAAAATACATGCTAACTATGTAAAACTTTCCATTCAAAGAACAATTTCTTCACTGAAATACTCTGGCTGAAGTATGGTCTCTTAAAGAAACAGTACCTTGATCCAAAGACAAGCAATTTTCTTTCTTCCATGGCTTCTAGTCTAGCATGTTTCGTATGGAACTATGGGACAGGACCAATTCAGCACCATGGCTGAATCACGCTCAGTAAAAATCATTTGCAAGTATCCTTCTGATTCATCAACTGCAGTTTCACAATAACTAATCTCAAGTCCTATTTGCCAGGGCTTTTCAACCAGTGGTACGGGTACCACCTGTGGTACATTGGCACCTGGCAAGTGGCACGTGACCATCCTAGAAAAGTGGTAGGGGGAGGGGAATGAGCTGAATCAGACGCAGCACCGCACAAGCCTGAGCAAGAGATGGCTGGAGCTGCAGGGCTGTCAGGGCTCAGCGGAATCGCCAGGATCAGGAGGAAGAGCGCCGCCGGGTGGGCAGGCAGGTGTCTTGCTCGGATGTGGCTTGGGGGGCACTTTTTCAGTGCCATTGTAACTTCGAATAGTCACTAAGCGAACTGTTGTAAGTTGAGGACTACGTGTACTTCATCACTTTTTTCCTTTTGTTTTCTTTTTTGGTCATCAAGTTTTTGACACCTTGCTAGGTGACTGGTGGTACTCGGATGTTGCCATATCCTAAAAGTGGTACAATGGGCAAAAAAGTTGAAAAGCCCTGCTATATGCTACTCCCAGTGTTGTTCTTTAACTCATAGAATTATACTCTAGCTTTAACTAGCTTGTTCTTTTATAAGAATATTAGGCAGGATAATAGGCTTATCATTGGCTTCCAAGAACATTTCAAGGTCCTGGGGGATAATTTAAAAACCTTATATGACATTTGTAAAACCCCTTATTTTTCTCTACTTAATATATTTATTAAATTTCAAAATCAAGCATTACAATCCTTTATTTCTCTCTTTTCAGATACCTGTGCATTGTATAATGCCAGGAAGATATACCACAGTGAGTTATTAAGTTATGGATTAGAATCATAATTTAAAGCAAACTCAATAAAACAATGCACCTTTATTTACATTTGGTGGAGTTACCTTATTGGTTTTAGTGAATATGCCTACATCCAGTCCAATGTTTCTCTTGAAAGGAGAGCAATGATATGGACCATGCCCTATGTTTGAGCCTCTTCAGAGGAGCAACTTTCTTTTAGACCAGGGGTCTTCAAACATGGCTCTTTTATGACTTGTAGACTTCAGCTCCCTAAATTCCTCAGCCAGGCAGTCCACAAGTCCACAAGTCATAAAAGGGCCACGTTTGAAGACCCCTGTTTTAGACTTTTTCTTGGTCTAAATCTGCCTAAAGTTCCACTGTTGAGAGCTCATGAACTAAAAGGATACAATAGAATTTAACATAATTGTACCCCTCTCCCATTAACATATATTCATTGATGGAATAATAGCAGCATTTTCATTGTGACACTGTATCTGGCTTTCCAGATAAAATTTTGTATGATTTTTTAAATTCAGCCAGATCTTCTAGTACTCCATCTTAATTGTTGTAGTTCCTTTTGGACTTCACTATTTGTAAATATTGAAACCAATAAGGTGGTTCTGGCCATCCCGAAGACAAGGTCTCAGAGGATTTCATCTTTGTCTTATTAATAATTAAGTTTTCCCATCTATACAAATTATTTTCCCTCCATTGATCAAATGTTTTTGTACATTCTCCTTCACAAAAATAAATATTTAGTATCAAAGCAAGAAGTGATAGATTTGGACGGATTATTTTTATATGTGCATTCCGTGCTATTAGAAAGCTGCCTACTAATGAATGATTTCTTAAAAATGTATTTTGCTATTTATATCAGAGCAAAGATATTTCTGCAAATCTTACAAAAGTCCTGCTCTTTCCATAGAAGAAAACCCAGCAGTAGTATTATAATCCAATCTGTTAGTAAGCAACTACCTTGATAACAGAATTTAAAACATGTTATTGCCAGTTCACTTCACTCCTTTGCATTTTGCAAAATCTTGATCTGAATCTTATATTTCACAACATAAAATTAGCTGTTTGACAATTGTTTATTATCTTATCTTCAAATCCTATTGGGAATGTACTGAAAATTTCAAAAGAATGGAACAAAACAAAGGTTAGAGAGAAAGAGAACTTATCTTAATGAACATTCCTGGTTGGGCTTACCCAAAAATCATTTCTGAAAGCTGTTCTTGACTGAAATGATAGTATTATTTTGCAATATGTTTGAGATTCCAGAACTGTTAATAACAAATGACAGACCTAGAGGGACTTCCCCCCCCTCTTCCCATATCATTGCATATGCATTACATACCCATATGTCTACATTTAACACCTCATCCTGTAACAACATTCTGATGCATCTGCATAATGAAGTCATATGCTTTATCTTTCAGCCTAAGATTATTTTTTGTGAAAGCCGGCATATTATGAATACACCCCAGATGTTCTGATCTCATGAAATGAAGCAAACTATGTGTTTTCTTCATTCATCTCAAAATTCAGTTGAGCAAATGTTATACAAATCTTTTAAATGGTTGTCCAGATGTATTTGATGTATTTTAACACAATGGTGACAGTCAGCAGTAAAAATAAGTTCAGTGTAGAACATCAGAAAATGATACAACAGTTTCAGTAAAGTGATTTCCAGGTACATCTATTGGAAATTAAAATACAAGTACTTCTAAAATACTAAATACCGGAACATTGTGCCCCACTAGGTGAGACCAACCCCCATTCTCTTGACCTACTGAAAGAACCTCAAAATCTGGCTCAGCCTGAATGGTCTCAATGAGGGCATTCCACACTGAAGGTGTTTAGTGGTCTAGGAGGACCTCACCCCATTGAATTCTGGTTCCTCACTTATCTAAATTCTGTTAATTTTTGATCTTTTAATTGTTTTGCACTTCTGCTTTTATGGTAGCAATGCCAATAGCATTTAGGCCTATATAGCACTTTACAGTACTCTCTGGGCACTTTACAATGTCACCATATTGTCCCCAACAACTTGGGTCCTCATTTTACCAACCCCAGAAGAATGAAAGGTAACCTTAAGCCCAATCAGGATCAAACTCCAGGCTTCGAGCAAAATTTGACTACAATACTACACTTTAACCATCGCACCATCATGGCTGATTTTACAGGCCGCCTAGAGTCACCTGACAGTGAGATGGGCAGCATAAAAATTTAATAAATGGTAACAATAATAAAAAACCAAAAACATTAAAACAAAGCAAGTATTTTAAGTAATGATATGTCATCTTGAATATGGCAAGCACAGTTTAAAATACAACCTTCAAAATCCATCCACGTTCTCTTAATTACTTTCTCTGCTACAATAGTTGTCTGACTATGACTACATTCATTTATACATTTTGATAATCTTGATGGAATAGTACTGAATAATAGGGAATCTTAGTGGTAAAAAGCAGATGCTATCAACTTATTTTCTATTTATAGGGTAATGTCCATACTATTAAAATAATATACTGTAATTCAAGTATGTTTTTGTATGTTATAAAAATTTCCATTCCTCCAAACTGGGCCATATGTATAAGCTAAAAAGTAAAGGAACTATCCAAACAATAATATATTTAACCATGTAGTACCTTTTCAGGCAATAATACATATTCATTACAGGTAGTCCTTATTTGCGGACAGTAATTGGGACTAGGAACTCTATTACTAAGCAGCACTCAATTATTAAGGCAGGATATCACATGACCATGCCAATTTACAACAGCAATTCCAGCAGACCCAGTTGCCATCATTAGTTCTGATCTCCTACAGGTGCAGCATTCCATGTTAACAGGATCACTATTTGTAACCTGCCGGCTTCCCCATAGACTTTGCTTGTGGGAAACCAGCAGTGAATGTCCCAAAAATGAGATCATGTAACCACAGGATGCTGCAGCCATAATAGCTTGCCAAATGCCCAAATTGTGATCATGTGACCATAAGGAAGCTGGAATGGCTGCAACTACAAGGACCTGTCATAAGAACCCTGTCAATGCTGCTAACATTGGATGTTCCCGCTTTGACAACTGATGAAAATGCAGCCATTTTCTCTATTCCTTTACAATGCTTTTCTTGCTTTAGAAATCAGGTGCAGCAAGGGGGGGGGTTGGAATATAAGCTTAGCTAGCCATAACATATTGCTGGGGTGGGAACCAAGGACAAGCTGATAACAGTTTGGCGGGCTGTGGAGTTAAGGAGAAAGCCCCTACTTTAAGCTAATTGGGGAATGTGATTTATGACAGTTTATTGAGGGTGGGAATTGCACTTTGTTGCTTTGTATCACAGGAAAGGGAATTTAGTTTTTGGGTTCAACTATGTAGTGCCGATACTTTGTTTCCCGAATAAAAGATTCTTTAAGGAAAACAATGCCTCAAAGTTCTTTTGAAGGGTTTCATCTATTGCAGGGGTGTCAAACTCAATTTCATTGAGGGCCGCATCAGCATTGCAGTTGCCCTCAGGGGGCCGGGTGGGTGTGGCCTGGGTGGGCATGGCCTACTGGGTGGGCGTGGCTAGAGTGCGTATGACCTGCTGGGTGGGCGTGGTCAGCTCTACATCGTTCGCATCAAGGGTGCCTATGGGGGCCTGGGCAGGAGTGGGACAGATCTGGGGGTCTCTGGCAGGAGGAGGGTCTCTGGGCCAGGGCCAAGGCAGCGGGGGCCGTTCCCTCACTGTTTCCAGGATGGCTTCGCGGCCCGCATGAAATCACTTCGCGGGCCGGATCCGGCCCCCGGGCCTTGTGTTTGACATGTCTGATCTATTGGAACCATGACATTAACCCCAAAACTACCATTTTCTACCTTAACCACATTGGGGTCCTGAGCTCCACTCACCATCCCTAAGTCGAGGGACAGGCTGACAAAGACTTGGGGAAGATCTCAATATGGAGAAGGAAGAAGTGCCTGGATCCAGCATCCCGGACATGGCTGCTACTACAGGGAGCACAATATAAACATGAATAATTGTTTGTTTGTCAATTCTTTTTTAAAAGAAGTCTTAAAATCAAATGAGCAATACCTTCTGTGCTAAATCTAAGTCCACCATCTAAATAAAGAACTTTGCTTTCAGTCAGCTTCCCAAAAGTTTTCATTATGACTGGGAATAAATGCAACATAGATGTGTGCAAAAACACAAACAAAAGCCTTGCTTTTACATTCTTAATGAGAGAAGGATAGTCCTGGGGCTAATAGTGTGTTGTAATCAAATATGGGACTCAGCCAAGAATAAAATAGTCTTTCTTTTTTGGGTTGTATTCACATTGCATTCAACTGCATGTTTGTTTGGGTTTGGCGTTGAATGTTATCTGTGCCAATCTTTATAGTCTGCAAACCATGACTTATGATTTACCAGATGTAAGAATTCACACATTATTAAAACAATTTTGCGTAGGACAATGTGTGATTTCAATGAATGAGTGTATGAGTTTTCAATGAACTTATCTAAATGGATCTATCAATATTTATTCTAGACTCTGTAGTTTATCCACTGGAAGCAAAATATCTGGAATGAGTTTTAAATTGCCAACTCGTACACAAAGATATCACAACTATCTATGTACTGTAAGTATCTTATGCAAGCATTAAAGTGTTTCCCTCTATAATCCCATCTTCTACAGTATATTGTTTCTATTCCAAAGCTACAAGTTCTACCCAGACTTTGTAAGAAACAAACTTGAATGAAATGCATTTGTTCTTACTGCCCTTTTCTGCTCTGCCCCCTTCAAAAATGAATATCAGATAAAAATACTTCTAATGACAATGCATGTAAAAATGGGGCAGTCTTTTTAGCTAAACCATTAAAATCTTCCACTTAACTGTGGATTGACACTCTTTGTCAAGGTTTTCACTAGTAAAACTTTTGCTTTAATTATTCTGAGGTTAGTTGTCATACAGCCATAGAATGAAAGGGTTGGAACGGATCCTGGAGAGCAGCTAGCCCAACCTTCTGCCTGTTGCCCTAATCCTTAACCACAACACCTCCCAACAAATGGAGAGATCACTTTTCAAGTGGAATAGTTGAAAAGTTCTTTCTGTTGGGAAATTTTTCCTGATGTTTACTGAGAATTGTTATAACTTTTATTATAAGTATTGTAACACAGATACAGATACCCTTACACTTCATAATCTTGTTTAAGATTCTCATTATCTTTCTTCCTAAATTAACTGGCCAGCTAATAGTTCATCTTTATCTATTCTTGTTCTGCCCAGTCCTGCAGAAAAAGACTATATAGTTTTACCTTCAATTCTTCACCATTAAGTGTAAGTTAACTAAACTTACATTTCAGTTAACAATTTTTCAAACTTGGCAACTTTAAGATGTGTGGACCAATTCCCAAAACTTCTCAGATAGCATCTATATGGATATATAGTATTTATATAGATATATGGATATATATATGGATATATGGATACATCTATATAGCAGAATATAGATATAGTGAAATATATAGATGTATGCATAGGCACTTATCTCAGAATAATAGTGCATCTGATTGCATTTACATAAACATATAACGTAATTTAAGCTATGCTTTCACTGGAAATATATAATAGGCAAACCTATGAGATTTAATGAGATTATTCAGGGACAATGTGTGGTTTTCTTTTTTTTACAAACAGATCCCCTGAGACAAACTGGACCTATGTAAATACTGAAGAAGGAATTTGACAGGACAGGACTACCAGGTACAATAGGGCACCCAGAGTCCTTCAGGGATTCAGTTGGGAAGGTACATAACTAAGTCCTTCGGGAGAAGGGGGGTATAGAAATTTAATAACTAATAAATAATAAATAATAAAACTAGGAGGCACTTGGAATTCCTGAAAACTTAAAGAATTTGTTCTTGGATTCAATTTTGCACTTGCCAAATTCAGTCAGTAAGAAAAAGGAAAAAAAGAAATAGGCATATCTCAGACAGAGTGTATTTCAGTGCTCTTTAATTACTGCAAGCTAGAGAACAAAGCAATTAACTGCAATACACCAGAGAGATAATGCAGAAGGTAGTTATTAACAGGTGGAGGCGGGGAGGTGGGTTGGAATAATTGTGTGTGTGTGTGTGTGTGTGTGTGTGTGTGTGTGTGTGTGTGTGAGAGAGAGAGAGAGAGAGAGAGAGAGAGAGAGAGATATGCCTTGATACCATTTAAAAGTAGAAAGCCAATTACTTTGGTAGTCATTATATACTAGGTGTTCTTCAAATCTGTTATTAGTGAGCTGTGGGAGATGCTACCAAGCACATAAATTTTATAATCTGTTTAGAATGTAATTTATGACATTCAGGAGTAGACATCCAATCTAGCTTTCTAGATCCTTAAGGAGAGCTTTAAAGGCAGAAATGGCAGAGTTTTGGTTTTTTATAATACAGTATAAAGTTAAGCATTAGTCAATAACAGTTGCACATCAGTTTTCTATTAATATGAATTATTAAAATGGCATCCTTATTAGTACATAGTAAATATTTCTGCAGTCATGAGAAAGACTTGTCTAAGAAGGACTGTGCTCATTGTTCTGTTATTACATTGAGAACCCACTGTGGGTTAGAAAATCTTGATCAGACAAGGTTAAAATCAACAAAAGAACTCTTTCTTCCCTTTGAGGTGTTAGTTATATGTTCTGCAATATATAGTTATCATCTTGATGTCAGGCTCAGGTGACAACCTGCCACAGGTTGTTCAATTCCTGCCATGGTGGATCAATGCTCAGTTGTGTGGAAAAATACTATAGACTTATACACTGCTTCACAGTGCTTTACAGCCCTGGCTAAGGTGTTTACAGAGTCAGCATATTGCCCCCAACAATCTGGGTCCTCATTTACCAACCTAGGAAGGATGGAAGGCTGAGTCAACCTTGAACCGGTCAGGATTGAACTCCTGGCAGTGAGCAGTGAGTTAGCCTGCAATACTGCATTCTAATCACTGCACCACCAAGGCTCACCCACCACTAAGATGACCAAAAAAAACAGTTATCATATCTGGACTACAAAAATTTAGAAATCCAGAAAGTTGTAATCTACTGTCCTTTTGTTGTCTAGAATTGATATGATAAACATATAGTAAGCAAAAATTATCTGACTAAAACATATCACGTTCTACTTTGGACCAGATGAACCAGTCGCCTTTAAAAATTTTGACTCTTCAATGTATTTTTTTTTTAGAATCAGGACAAACCATTCAGTTTTCTTGACAATTGAAGAAATTTACAATAATAAATATTAATTTGGAATAGAAAAATGGAGGCTTTCAGATCCAGCAAATCAATGGTCTCAGATTTTTAAAAAATGTTATTTTTTTCTCAGAATGTTAAGATGAAACAAATCAAGTTTACAGAATAACAGAGTTGGAAGGGACCTTGGAGCTTTTCTAGTCCAAACCTTTGCTCAGGCAAGAATGGTTGACCAGTCTCTTCTTAAAAACCTCCAGTGTTGGAGCATTCACAACATCTGGAGGCAAGTTGTTCCACTGATTAATTGTTATAACTGTCAGGAAATTTCTCCTTGGGTCTAGGTTGCTTCTCTCCTTGACTAGTTTCCATCCATTGCTCCTTGTCCTGCCTTCCAGTGCTTTGGAAATAGCTTGACTCCTTCTTTGTGGCAGCCCCTGAGATATTGGAACACTGCTATCATGTCATCCCTACTCCTTCTCTTCATTAAATTAGATATACCCAATTCCAGCAACCGTTTATTGGACTTCTCATTGAATGTTTAAGAAGAGCTACAGCAGTCATCCATTTTTCTATTCTTGTGAAAACAGTAAATTTGAAGATATGATTTGGTCTTACCCTCTGATTTTTCTCTTTTAGTTGAAAAAAAAATAGCACACATAAAGTTTGAAGAAAAGTTAAAATGTGAGTTTTGTTAAATAATAGTTTTAAAAAAGAATTCTGGATGGTTTTAGCCTGGATTGTTGCAAAAATAGTTTTTGGAAATGGATTTACATGCATGATGCCGCAGATTCACTTGTATAATATGTTTCTGAGTGAGCCTTGGTGGAGCAGTGGGCTAATGCCTCCTTAAGTAACACCAGCTGCCTGCAATTAGTGCAGGTTCGCATCCCACCAGGCTCAAGGTTGACTCAGCCTTCCATCCTTCCGAGGTAGGTAAAATGAGGACCCAGATTGTTGGGGGCAATTAAGCTGACTTTGTAATAATGCCGCTTGGGGGTGTGTGAAAGCCCTAATAAGCAGGCATATACATAGAATGAAGGCTACTGCTAAGCTTGTAAGCCGCCCTGGGTCTTCGGAGAAGGGCGGGATATAAATGGAATTAAAATAAAATAAATAAAAAATACAAGATTTAATTTTTTTTAATGAGAGAGATGCATTTTTCAAACCTACAGAATGTATTTTATTCTGTTACATCTGTTTTAGGGGGTTTGTTCTGGAAGGAGAGAGTTATTTTGTTTATACTTGTTCTTTTTTCTTTGTTTCATTTAAGCAATGCAAAAGAAAGGTAAATTTAACTGTCGTATGAGTTCAGCATTCTCATTTTCTGCTTTCTCAAGAGGAAGATTAAGATTTTGTCACTTTTAGTTACAGTTCACAGCATTTCGTCTGCTTTCTTTCAGGGAGATTTTAGTACTTTTCTCCCATTTTACAATCCTTCTAAATCACAGACATGTGGCAATTATTAATAGGAAAAATCCACCAATGGGTGATTTATTATCGGTAACCTTTATCCAACATAGCCAATTTTCAGATGGTGTTCACAGCTGGAAGAGGAAAAATAAATATTTTCCTGCATGCTATGATACTAATTTAGATTAGATATTCTGTGATTATTCTGAAACAAAAAATTGAAAGGCAGCCACACACAATATATATTTAACACGACACAGACCTCTAACTCAGTTACTGCTATGAGGAACAGCAAATGCTGTGTAACAAGAATTTGGAACCCTGATTTTTTACAGGGAAAACTATATAAATGATTTTTCTTCCTAAAGCATTCATTCCAAACATATGGAATGTCATTGAAGATTGGGGGGAAAATAGCTTTGATCACATGGACTTCCTTCACAGACATAATACATGGAGGGAGCTCAGTTTTTCTTATAGCTCAGATAACTTTTATATGAGTTTAAAACTGAGCTGACATAATATCTTTTTATGGTTTATTTGGTTCTGATTTAACATGTTTTGTGAACCCAACAAATACGCTTTGTTAATGGTTGCATTGTACAGTGTGAACTCAGTCAAAACTAATTGATCAAAAGATAATTATTAAGGAAAGTATGTTGTGTGAACACAGCCTCCTTTTAATTTTGTTTCATTTGTTGTATAGGCTTAGCAGGTTTAGCTAAAATTGCCTTTTTATTATAGGGTTGGTGCACACTGGGTTACATTGATTAAACAATGCCCCCTATTGAGACCCTGGAAACACACCTTCTCTCTAGCAGTGCCTGCCCTCTAGAATAAGGTTCCCCCTGAAATTCAAAAAGCTCTCTTTCAAGATTTTGAAAGACCTTAAAAATCTGTCATTTTGCCCAGGACTTTGGAGAAGACAACTGCTGCCCCTTTCTATCATCATTGGCCCCTTCTCTTGTGCTGCATCCAGGATTTATTTATTCAATTTCTATAGCCACCCATTTCAGCCAAGTGACTCTGGGTGGCCTACAATTCTAAAACTATAAAACAGTTGATACAAACAGACACAATAAAAGATCCAAAAACAAATACATCTGGCAGCCAAGATAGCTAATCAATTAAAAGTAAAACCAAGAAACAGGACCCTTAACAAACTCGGAGCTCCAGGTCATTCTAATCTCTGAGGGGAGAATCTTCCATAAGAGCAGGGGATATGGCAGAGAAGGGCCACCTTCTAGTTTTCCTCAGTCAATACTCTGGCTTGTGGGATCTGCAGCATATTCAATCTGCTGGATCAAACTAGACAGTTAAGTGGTCCCACATGTAACCTGGTCCCAAGCTTATGTAGGGCTTTGAAGATGACAATCAGCACCTTGATTTGCCCCCAGGCAACACACCAGTAGCCAGTGCAGCTCAAATAATAGTGATGTTACATGTGCCGTGTATCTAGCACCATTTACTACCCATGCAGCTGCATTCTTCACCAGTTGAAGTTTCCAAATGCTCTTCAAGAGGAGCCCTATGTAGAGCTCATTGCAGTAATGTAAACAAGTGGTAATAAAGGTATGGGTGATGAGTTGTAGGGCGTCCTGGTCCAGGAATTAGGTGCAACTGGCACACCATTTGGAACTGTGCAAAGGCTCTCCTAGTTACAGTTGCTACCTGCTGTTTAATCAGGAGCCATAAGTCTAGGAGGACCCCCAGAAAGCACACCCAGTCTGTCTGGGGCAATGCCATCCCATCCATATTTCATCCCAAACTGACAGACCACCTCACTTAGTAGCTGTTAAATAGGAGAGGAGAGAGGATTGAGCCCTGAGGCCACGCAGCAAGTATAGACCAATAATTTCTGTAATATTTAACAATTGTAAACTGCTTAGACTTTCTGGGATTCAGGTGGCATATACATTTAGAGCCTTGGTGGAGCAGTGGGCTAATGCCTCCTTAAGTAACACCAGCTGCCTGCAATTAGTGCAGGTTCGAGTCCCACCAGGCTCAAGGTTGACTCAGCCTTCCATCCTTCCGAGGTAGGTAAAATGAGGACCCAGATTGTTGGGGGCAATTAAACTGACTTTGTAATAATGCCGCTTGGGGGTGTGTGAAAGCCCTAATAAGCAGGCATATACATAGAATGAAGGCTACTGCTAAGCTTGTAAGCTGTCCTGAGTCTTCGGAGAAGGACGGGATATAAATGGAATTAAAATAAATAAATAAATAAATAAAATTTAATGTTTTGTGATTGCTGGTCATATAGTTAGCCAGATTTTTAGACTGGATTTGGCATTTTTATCCATTCATCAAGGCCTTCTCAAGGACCGTTGATAGGCAGATGCTGTTTTCTGATAGTGTTAAAGATATTGCCACAGAATGTAAGCTCTTCCAAGAAAGCTGCCTTTTACAATTGACTGGTGGTGATTTTGACAAAGCCAATGGTATTCGTGACACTCCAGATGTTTTAGGATTGCACCCAAAGTGCCTACTGCTATTAGTACTATCTTTTATTTCCTTTGCCGCACTCATTCTATTTGCAGGTGGCCTTCTCTTCCCTCTCCTCCTCTCCTCTCCTACCCTTCCCTTCCCTTCCCCCATCCCCTCCATCCCATCCCATTTCCTTGTCTCTAGGAACTGCAGCCTTCACTATTCAGACTTTTTTGCCTTTCTTCTTAGCAGTTACTAAGTCTGGGGTGTTATGTGGCAGCTGCTTGTCTGTTTGAATTCTAAAGCCCCAGAGCACTTCAGATTCTTCGTTTTCTGTGACTTTAACTATTTTGCGGTCCCACCAGTTTTTGTGTCAGCCAGATCTCCAGCGTTTTTTCAAAGCTTGCCTGCTCTCAGCTGCCATAGAAATGGGGAGGGGAGGTTTAGGTATTTAGGATGAGAAGCTGGTGTGTGAGTGCGTCTCCTGGAAATGGGAAGGGAGGTTTTTACTCATGAGCTATGGCACTGCTGAGTGAGTTAGTTTACACTTCTCCAAGGCCAACCATCCTGGGGCTCTGGGAGGCAAGAAACACCTGCGGAGGAGCCATTTCCCATAACATCTCATGGACGTTGATTGGACAGTTGGACAGGCTCCAGGATAAGGGATTTGGGATGAGTTGCTACGTGTAACTTGTGTGTGGTTTTGCCTCAGGTCTTGCCTGCTTTCGCTGTTATCAGTTCTTTCTTAGTAAAAATACCTCTTCTCTAAATCAAAGGAGTTGGTGGTTTTCTTTCTTAGGATTTGGATGGAGGCAGTGCTGACATCCTACTTTTTATTAATTTCATATATACAAACATGTGAAACCACAGCTGCCAGTTCTTTCACTGGTGTTAGCCTCCATTTGCATAAAGTTCTTTTCAAAAATCTAGGCCATCATAATGTATTGGCATAGTATATGTGTGAATCCAGGCCTTTTGTAATTGACAGATAGTAATTTTATCACTGTGCAGATTTTTAAAAAATCCAACATTTTGGGGGTATGACACCCATTGGTCCAATAATCACTGGGACCACCACAACTGGTTTATGCCATGATTTTTCAACATCAGTCTTGAAATGTTATGATCTTCTACAATTATTTGTCTTCTACTATATCCGGTATTGCCACATCAATTATTCATATTTTCTTCTTTTCAGCCACAATTAAATCTGCTATGTTATCTGACAAGTCTTTATCTGTTATATTCAGAAGTCCACAATATTTTAACCTGCTGATTTTCAACTATATAATTCCACCAATTTTTTTGTTACTGGAATAAGATAATTGTCAAGGTGTTCCAGTGAATCATTTTGGTGACTGTGTTATGTCATTGTTTGTAATCAGTTTGCACAATCTTCTTGCACAAACTCAGTATATGTTCTAATGCAGAGGTCTTTTGGGCACCAGGGACCAGTTCCATGGTGAGAGGTTTTTCTGTGGACCAAAGGGTGTGTGTTTTTGTGTGCTGCCTGCATCTCGTGGATGGGGCTTTGTTTGTGTGGCCCGGTTGCTGGCATGCCACGGCCTGGTACTGGTCCATGGACCGGGGGTTGGGGACCCCTGTTCTAATGTTTCTTCTGTTTCTGTGAACAATCTGCATATATATGTTTCAGTTAATATACATTTTTACCTGCTGAATTTCTTGTAACTATGAATCTTAATCACATACAATTTTCACCAATGTGGAAAGGACAGAGTTCAGATGCATTCAACTGACTTATTGTCCATTATGGCTATGAAATTGGCTACATTATGCTCTAAAGCAGTTGTGATGAAAAGAAAATCAGATTCATTTTACAGACGTACAGTTCTGCCAAGAATATCACCACTTTATACAACACTTGTATGACCTTGTTGAAAAAGAAAGGTCATTCTCATTTGCAGCAATCTATTCCTGTTTAAATCAGCTGATCATGGCAGAAGGCAGCACAGCTAGCATGCCAGAATGCATATTTTAGCCAATATCCTAAATGCAGACTCTAGAAGACATCTTGATTGACTGGGAAGTAGCTGCTCCAATCCTAAATGTGACAGGCTTATAGCTTCAAATCATAAGACTGTTTCTTTCAAGGTAGTGTTGAAAACTGGATTCAAGTTCTGTACTTGGCCAGTGCAAAAGTAAAATGCATTGTATAAAAGTACAAATAAATTGCACACTGTATGTCTAATATGCAGTGTAACTGTATCAGTTAGACTAAACAAAGGATTGCCACTTTTTTGAGGACAGTGGGCATACTTGAAAATTTCAAGGTATTATTAAGGTACTTTCACAAAAATCCTTGCTGGTGAAGTATGCCCAGTCATAAAATGACTGCCAGAGGATATGAAAGTTGACAAAAGACAGCTTTACCAGAATACCATCTGCTTCGTTCAGGACTTCCTGTACTAGTTCTGCATAGCCTTATTGCTTTTCTGGAGCAGGTTGATACCCTTCCAGATAAGGCGGTAGTGCAGCTCCCCATCTTGTCTATTGTCTAAGAAAGTGTATTTTAGCACTCTTGGAAATAAACTGTGGATTGATAACTTCTACTTAGTAGCATACCTTTCCCCTTCCCTTTTTAAAATGGTGAGACCCAGAACCTATCAACTGAATGAAAGAGACTAGACACCCATTTGTCTGAAATGGTATAGGGTTTCCTGCCCGAGCAGGGGGTTGGACTAGATGACCTGCAAGGTCCCTTCCATCATCATCATCATCATCATCATCATCATCATCATCCAGACAGAAACATCCAGATCAGCCTTGTACTTCAAGGCAGAATTATTCTGCATCCTTACTGCTTTCCTAGAGGGGGAAAAAGGAAAATGAAAGTGGGTTGATTACCGTTTGTTTGTTTTTGGCCTCAGGGAGTATCTGAGAGGTAAATCCCATGGTGGATAAAAGTTGACACACAGGTAAAAATCCTGTGTAATGTTGAAGAACAAAAGCCTTTTTTGACACTGGAATAACAATGGCTGAATTCACATATTGTACTAAGGTATTATTCTGATAGCTGGATTATTGAACAAACAAGATTAGATTAAATACATATGATCTTGCTAGGTGAAAACCACTCAACCCACATCAAAACTCAATACAGTGTGTGAGGCCAGGTAATGACTAATTGAGAAAATTATTTTATTCCAAAAAGATGTCTGTGGCTGATTAAAAACAAGATAAAAATCTTATAAAGGAGATAAATACAAAATACCACATTTTCTTGTTGATACTTTCAGAGTCACTGCTGGGATGAACAAACTTGGAGGCCTCTTTTCATTACAGTTATTTCACCACCAATTAATACAATAGCTTTTAGGAGAAATGGACAAGCTCCACAACCAGAAGTCATGACTACAGTTCGCTGTGTAGCTGGAGGAAGCCAATAAAGGACTACTATTGGCTCACAAGGACAGTATGTCATAATGTAGAACATGCCATTTAAGAGCCAGCCTCTGCCAGAGCGGCTTGGCTTCCAGTCTGCACTGTCTAGTGAGGCAGGTGGAGGCAGCAGCTGTTGCCTTACTCAGAAGAAGAGTAAGCCTGCCAAGAGCTCAGAGTGGTGACATTGAAGTCTGTGGCCAGGCTGCTGGGGACATGGCAAAAAGAGACACTTTGCTTTCTGCCTCCCCGCTAACAGATAAGGGGAAAAGAATGATATATACAGGTAATCATTTCCACTCCATTGCTGACTTAAAGAAATTAATTCCAAGTAGATCAAAACAATAGCATTCATTAAACAAGTGGCTCAGACATGAGGCTTCAACTGATATTCAGTTGAAGCCTCATGTGTGGAGTTACATAACACAAGTACATCGTACTCTGTAAGTATCTGTTTACTAATTGTACACTAAAAGAGGATGAAGAAATGAAAATTACAGAATCTGAGGAAATTGGAGAGGAATTTAAGAGCCATGTCTCTTCTGATTGCAAACTACAGTAGATTCCCTTTAATGGGCGTGAACGTAGACATACAAGATGGAGCCTAGGTATATTACCAGAGCTTTGGGAAAGATGCAGTAGGATATGAAGATATGAAATATTTCGTGGTGGGAGGGACATTCTAATATAGTAAGGGTAAAAGCTGTGAAGATGTTCAGAAGCAACACCAAATGCATATGGAGAATATTTTCAAAACAATGTCATGCTGCTGTAGCGATAAACTAAATAAGATTTTTTTTTAAAAAAAAGCAGTACTGCCAAAATAAAAGAAGCAAATCGGAATGACAAGAATTATAAGAGATGCTCTGTAAAAAATTGAAAAAAAAACACTTCTCAGGAGACATACTGCAATTCCAAACAATGAAAATGTTTTGAAGTTTTGCACCTAAAATTAAATCATGAGAAAACATTTACCATTTAAACCTTTTTTTGTAAGGGTGGATGAAATCCTTGCATGCTGTTATTCTTATGACAAAGAGCTGTTAGTTCCTTTTAAAAATTGCTGAAGGTATAGTATTCTGTCACTCTGGATGGAGTGAGGGGGACAGGATACCTCTTTATTATGCCATCTTTTGTTTATTTTCCTTTTGCAAGGTCCAAAGTCTTGACTCTGTGGTTGCAGTGAGGAAGCTGCTCTACCAAAGACGAGACAATTAGTATCAGCAAGCATATATTTGTTTCTATAACTATTGTTGCTCTTCATTTCAGTATAATGAAAATTCCTTTTTTCTGATATTTGTCTTGTTTCAATTCTCAAATATATCTTTTGATTTTAAACAGCTGCTTATATTGCATCTTGTTCCTCATTGTCTCTTCACTTATTATTTTCACCTATGATTTAAGTGAAGTATCCTGTATGCTATATATAGGATGTATAAATAATATATTTAATCAGTGAGTTATAGTGGAATGGAATGAAAAGTCCATTTCCCCTTTCAGATTTCTGTTCTCCAATTCTTCTGGGTTCCCAAATAACACATCTTCACTTCTGCATTCCCCTGACTTTTCTCAATAATTTATACAGCATTCCAGCATCCTTTGTGGCCACTAAAATGCTGACGTTAGCATCCTGTCAACTTGTGCTATGCCCCTGAGATATGAGAATATTATGCTTCAAAATTCAGTTCTACAGTCTATAACTCCATTCAAAATTTCATCTCAAATGCTTTCCTAATTTCTCCCACTGTAGCTTATTTAAAACAAATTTGGCAAAACCCCTGCTCCTGTTGACATAAAATGGACATATCTTAAAAGTATTACTCACATTCCAGCTTTAGATCTGAGGCTAACCTCTTATATTCTTATAATTGTCATCAAAAGAAAGAAATTAGTCTCAAATCTTGTCCAATTTTCAGACAACAGCCAGCCAAGAATACCTGAGAAACTACAAACAGGCTAGCTTATCTGGGCTGTAAAAATCTGGACAAAAACTACTTGGCAGCAAAGGATCTGGGTTTTATGTATTCCATCCAGTGTATTCTGTCTTCCAGTGATCATCTGGATGATAGAACTAGACAGACAGGCAGGCAGACAGACAGACAGATGCATATCCCTACAAAAATGTCAAATATACACCACACATATCACAAAGTTCATTAATCATAATCTTATTGTTATTGCTAGAAAAAGAGTGATGGGATACTAATAAATGCTGAAACTCTGGCTATGACCAACAGAAATCCTTAGAGAAAACAGCATGAGAAAGCATATACCTGCATCTTTCATTAGGGCCCATAACTTTAAAGCAGGAAAGATGAAACAATGGTCTTGGGCAACATGTTAGAAGATGTTTGGAGTATCTGCTGGCTTCAGGAATTCCTGCTACTGAGACTGGAGTGCCCCAAACATCAGATCAAATCAGATCAAGATACATGGTATATAAAACTAATCATATAAGGCAAAATAATAATAATAATAATAATAATAATAATAATAATAATAATAATAATAATAATAATAATAATCACACAAATCTCTCCTTTCTGCCTGACTATAAAAACACACCAAAAAGAAATGAAATAACTAATAATGTGTGCCCTTCCATGACACCACAACTCTGCTGCTCGTGCATCAGTAGAATTCATTCCTACTACATTGCTGAAGTTCCTTGAAATGCCAGGACTGAATACAAAATAATGGAATGCATTAGGCCAAAATTTCCTATCTCTAGCTACGATATATTAATTTTAGTTCAGAATAATATAAAAAAACCAAGTTGATTGCATATAGAGATGAACTGTGGGCTGTAAGAGAATCCAAACGTTTAGCTGTGTTTAGCACAGGAACCTAATCTCCCATCTTGTTGAGCAGAATTCCCCAACCATTCAGGGTTGGCAGCCCTGAGTGGGGGAGGGGGAAAGAAGGGATGGTTTTGTGTGGGGGTGTGCGAAAGCATGCACATTCATGTGCGCGCACAAAACACCCATTGTTCATGCAAGGCTCTGACCGCTTGTGTGGGGGGCCGTGCACACCTGTGATAATGTTCACACAAGTGGTGCCACAAACCCCAGTGACAATGCTCTGATGAGCAAATGCCGCAATGCTCACGGTGACGCTTATGCAAGTGGGGCTGCTCATGGGAGTGGGGCTGCAAGCATCCATGACAATGCTCACGAGTGGGGCCACAAACACCCATGGTGTCACGTGAGTGGGGCCACAAGCACCTGCAACACTCATGATGATATTCGCACAAGTGGGGTCACAAACGTCTGCAACAATGTTTCTGAAAGTGGGGCTGCGAATGCCTGCATTGCTCATGACAATGCTCACATGAGTGGGGCCGTGAATGCCTGTTATACGTGTGGCCATGCTCACGTGAATGGGGCTGTACACACACACATACACACACAGCCACTCATGGCCCAGTAGCCAATAGCCGGGCTGAGGCCCACAGGTTGGAGACCCCTGTAACAGAGTACAAATAATGCAGAAGAACTTGATTTAGAATTGCAACCAAGGTGTGTTTTACTATCGGTACTATCTATACTTTCCTTTGCCACAGTTGTTCTGTTTATATTTGCAGGTCTTTGTATTTTGATACCTTTTCCAGTTCTTTCTCTTCTATTGTGCTGCCTCCAGATACTGCCATATCCACTATTCAAACTTTTTTTGTGTTTTTTATTGACAACTATTTGTATTATTAAATTTTTTGATGAGTTGGGGAGGCTCGTGGTAGGCAAACGTTTTTGTTACCGGTTCCAAATTCCTTAATATAGGAGATGACCAAACTGAGCCTGAGGGCGGGGTCAAACACATCATCAGTTTGGACTCTCTGTTCCCCCATAGAAGACCTAAGTCCACCCTCCCCCCCCTCAAAAGTCCATTGACTCTTATCTGGTGCCAATTTACCTTGACTGTTAGCAGATTCTTGTGTATAGGTAGCATGAAATAAACTTTAGTAATTTTGCATTCCATATAATTATATACTTTTTATTCTCAAGGTCCGGACGGCATAGGTAATTACCAACCAAAGGTACTGGATTATTGCCATTACATTGGATCAAAATCTTCACCAGTGGAGGGCACTAGTGATGTCAAGTATTTGTGGAGACCTGCACCAAGTAATCTTCCTCCATGGATGCACAGGCATTGGTTTGTAGGAGAAATTGGCTGGAGAACAAAAAGGTTTGACTCACTTAACCAAACTGGCCTTCCCCAGGGCAAGAAGATGATGGTAACTAGCTCAGTGTTATTTCAGAATACTTTCTTTACAACTGTGGTAATGCGGCTAGCTCTAGTGGTTTTATGCTAAGTATTCATAGTACATTACTAAGAGGAGAGTATGTTACCTCATGTGTAGCTTGTGCAGTGACATTTTTCTGAAGAAAATATAATGTGCCAGAAAACATAATAGCAAATATAAATATTTATACCATCTTAGCTACTATCAATATAATGTACTGAAACTTAAAATTCAAAATTCAAAATATCAATTCAATGTAGTGACTATTCATCCATAAACAGACAGACATAGCGTCACTTTGGTCCTTTTCCTCATTTTTCCCCCCAAGCAGCATCCTGTGCACACTCAAATTCTGCTGCAAAAGATGGTAAGACAGACCTGAGCAGATTTTGAGAGGATCTGAAAGACCTCTAGAATAGCCATTAAGTAATATATAAGGAAGGAAAGAAGTCAAATGGATGGACATTACTACTAAGGATTTTCCCCACTACCAAGTTAAAATGCTGTCTACCCAGCCTTGACTTAGGACAAAACTATGTTGACATAAAATATGCTGTCACTTTTACAGTCCCTGTCTTGCTTCTGTTGCATGTGCTTAGAATCACTGCTAAACAGTATTATTTTGTGTCAATTAATTATAGACAGAATGGCTGTGCTGCAGTTCCTTTTCAGTATAGTCCATCAATCAAGGTCCTGCAGCAGAAATAAGGTCAATCTAATTTCAGGATTCTTGGAATTTTCTCTTGGCTGACCTTTATGTTCCTCTCCTCCCTCCCCTTGTCAGATCCCAGTTTAGCATCCTAAGGTAAAATATGTTTTTTTTTTTAAAAGTTACACGGGAAGGCACGAGAGCAGAAATAGTACCAGAGAAGAGGAAGGCAAACTTTGCTATAATTGTGCAACTAGTTAGTTCTGTAGAGCAGGATAAACAAAATGTGGTAATTGCTAGGCAATCGTCTCCCTAATGGGGAAGCAAGAAGGGATTGAAATTTAAAAATACAGGCAAACTGGCAAGTGAACAGTAAAAGATCAGTTCAGCTTCTCGTATTAATCTCTGCACATTGCAATAAAGAAGAGAAGGGCTGCTGCAACTAAGGACAAAAGGAATTTGAAGGAAATAGCCAACTATCCATGCACAGGAACAGGTGGGTGAGGAAATCATCCACTGTAGTGACTGACAGATATATGAGCTCTGACTGCCGTTTATTACAGTGGGCAGATCTCTTTTCAAAACTGGCTTTGATTTTGGTCAGCAGTAAAGCATCCAAATTAGCCAAGTCATGTCCAGGCATTTACTGCTGATTAAGCAAATTCCAAAATAAGGCCCTGAGAGCATAGGAAATCTAACTCTTTCTAGTCATTAGGCTGCATCAAGCATGACAGCTGTTCAGTGGATTAGCACAAACATCCTATTCTTTGCCTTTTCCCTCCTCCCTAAATAATAGTAATCCCTTCTCTATTTCTGACATTGTTGATATCAAAAAAGGAGAAGGAGTGTAATGGTATGAAAGGAATCCTAGAAATAAAGGATCTAAAGGGAAAACTAGACTGGGAAAGAAAGGACTTTGGTAGAGGCTACATAATAAAATAAATACATATATACTGCCCTACGTACATATATATCTTGAGGAAAGAGTCCTCTCTGTGCTTCCCAACAATCAAATTAATACCTTGGATCACCTGACCTCAACTACACATTAATGGGTGGCAAAATGTTACACACTGTATATACATCTTGTAGCTCTAATGTGAGGGCATAAGGAGAAAGCATGACTTTATGTTTAATGATGAGTTAATATTGAGTCTTTCATGGGCTGGGGTCAAGATGAGGACAACATAACAGAGCCAAGGGGGATAATAGATTTTGTGAAGATATGACAGTACTATAGTAAAATGAAAATTTTACTGGAAAGATAAAATTTGACTGACATTTTTCTGGAAATGTGACCTGAAAAGATACTGGGAAAGATAATAATAAAAAACAGATCTACAAACATCTAGAAACAAATTAAGTTATAACTAGAAGCCACCATGGGTTTTTTAAAAATAAGACCAATCTTATTTCATTCTTTGACAAAGTGGTTAAATTAGTAGACCAGCGAAATGCTGTGGATATAGTAAGGCATTTGACAAAGTAGACCACAACATACTTCTTGATAAGCTAGAAAAATGTGGGATAGACAGCATCACCACCAGATGGATTTGTAACTGGCAAGCAAGCTGTACTCAGTGAGTAGTGCTTAATGGTGCTACATCTACATAGAGGGAAGTAAGCAATGGAATGCCACAAGCCTCCATCTTAGGCTCAGTACTCTTGACTTAGATGAGGGACTAGAAGGGACACTCATCAGATTTGCAGATAACACTAAACTGGCAAGAATAGCCAAAGTGCCAGGAGACAAGGTTAGGATCCCAATGGATCTTGATAAACTTGAAAAATGGGCCCTATCCAACAACATGAAATTTAATGTGGCAATTTTACACTTAGGCCAGAAAAACCAAAGGTACAAGTACAGATTAGACTCAAAAACAGTAACTTTGAGAGGGACTGTGGAATCCTAGTGGACGATCACTTAAACGTGAGTCAGCAGTGTGTGACAGCAGCCAAAAAAGCTAATACAATCCTTGATTGTATAAACAGAGGCATAGAATCAAAATCACGTGTGAAGTACTAATACCGCTTTATAAAGCCTTAGTAAGACCACAACTGGAATACTGCATCCAGTTTTGGTCCCCACATTACAAAAAAGACGTTGAGAGTTTGAAAAAGTGCAGAGAAAAGCAACTAAGATGATTAAAAGCTTGGAGACTAAAACATATGAAGAACGGTTGCAGGAACTGGGTGGGTATGGATAGTGTAACGAAAGGAACAATTAGGAGGTTGGACTAGAAGACCTCCAAGGTCCTTTACAGCTCCATTCTGAATTTGTAAATAGGAAATAAGTCTGTCAGTTTATTGTGTTTGGACATCATTCCAGGGCTTTACTATACTGGATACACCATTCATTCTTCACCAAAATGTACAAAGCCCTGAACTGCATTTATCTTTATCAGCACCGTCTACATTTGTAAAGTGTTTTCTTAGTAAATACTGACTTCACTGGACAAATGCTATCATTTATTTATTTTCGTCTTCTCTAAGGGAGGATGTAAGGGTAGATGGAGAAGATTAGCACTCAATTTCTTCAAAATCAGTGAAAATATCGCTGCTCAAAATAGTCATTTATCAATGAATTTCAGGATCTTGAGGTATTCTCAGGGCCATTAAAAATGTTTCCCATTTCTAATCTACTTTGTCTGGTTATGGAAGGGAAGTTTCTTCTTTTTAATGATAAATCAGTGTTTATTATTTGTACCTCTTACTGTATGCACTATCACACGTTCTAATGGCACATGGTCCCGCAGTGTGCCTTGTGATATTGTTCATTACCGGGTCACTGAGTTGGCCCTGCTTTTCTTTAAAATCTTACATAGATATATTTAGATCATTCCTGACATAAGTGATACAGTAGTAAAGCAGTCAGATCAGAGGAATATAAATAACTCTCTGAGAATATTCATTTGTTTCCCTTTGACAGCCTAAGGTAAATCTCCCAGCTGAAGAATTTGAAATAATTAACAAATACAAAAAATCCCAGGTATGTGTTTCTTTCAACCCTTTATATCAACTCATTTGCAAAATCTCAGGATAAACATGAGATTAGTAGCATTGTCAGTAAGCTTAACCTTGAATAAAAAGCTTTGATAATTGCATCTTAAGCTATTGCTAACTGATGTTAACTTGCCTTCAGATAAATAGTTGTGAAACGATTAATTTATTTAGCAACAAATTTCAGTTGGTTAAAGAGAATTCACAAAATACTGAGTATTTTTGGTTCTCCAGTTTGCCTATCCAGTAGCTTAAATGTTAATATTGTATTCAAGCATATAAATGGCACTTTGTAATCATAGAGATTTGAGTGAAGTGCCTATTTGATATGCTTCTGAGAAATGTCCAACATCTATTCTATGGTTCAGATTAGACACATCACTCACTTAGTGAATGTAAATTCATATTCTATTCTGTGAATGTGCAGAAACTATGATTTGCAAGGCAAATTGAACAATTAAGGAAATTTGGTTCTGCCTTGATTCTTTCTCAACAAAGAGCAATGTCCTCTGAGAGCTACTTTGTTATATCAAAGCCGTGCAACATGCCTGCATAACGGGTACACCCACCCCAATTAATATGTTTCCCAATCTTGGGGAAAAGAAAGAAGTGTGTTCCAATACAACAACATACAGCATAAACAGAAAGCTAAATAAATCATTGCCAGATAAAAATATATCCATCTCTTTTTCTGCAGAGGAATTACTCCTAAAATCTCAATATTTAATCCTAAATCAGAATGGATTATCATGCTTTCCTTTTTACCAAAATAAAGAATATTGGACTCACATTCCCCAATATTGCGATGGTATTGCATTGTGGCAGTATGTACCCCAAAGAGAAAATTAAAGAAAATTTCTTTAGCCTTCAAGGTACTTAAATCACCCTGTTTTTTCATGACTTTACCTTTTGTAAAACCATTGACTTATTCCATAGATTTTGATCTAGTGTATGATTATCATATGGAGATAAATCAGACTACTTCTCTTTCATCTCATTCCAGGAAATTGACATTTAATCTTGAGTACTGAGAGTTTGAAAGTTTACCCAATGGATGTAGACCTGCAGCTGATTCTATGTAAATAAATAGATGCACTCTGTCTTTCTGCCCAAAGGACAATCAAGATGGCTAACAGTTGCTGTGGAAACACAACAGTTAACATCTGTTAACTAATTCCAAATGAAAAGGTCTGGTAAAAGAGGAATGTCTTGAGCAAAACCAGTATTACTGTTTATTAACTGAATGCAACTCACAAAGGAGAAAGTGAAGTTATCTTTTCGAGACCTTTCTTGTTTATCTTAATGTCCAGAAAGGCAGCAAATCAAGATAGGAGTACTAAGCTCTCTAGAACAGGGGTGTCCAATGTTGGCAATTTTAAGACTTGTCGACTTCAATTCCCATTCTGTTTGGGTAATTCTGGGAGTTGAAGTCCACAAGTCTTAAAGTTGCCAATATTGGACATCCCAGCTCTATAAGGTAAAAGCAGAGGCAAGTAAACTGTATGCTCCTACTGCAAACAAATGCATTGCCCAATTTCACAACCCAACAGAGGAACATATTTTCAGATTGTGCCTTCTGGACTGAGCTCAAAGGACTATCTAATACAAATATCACAGAACTTCCAAACTACATTGATGATATTACCTAGTAGAGTCAAGAAATATTGGCAACCACAAACCCAGCACAGAGAACAGCCAACATTTTTTCTTCATATATCATTTCATAAAAATCTCTTGTCAAGCCCATTATTTGAGGGGTGAATGTATCTTGTTTTAGATCCAAGACCCTTTTCGTTTCACTAAAATCCAGGATTTTCAGAATTGTAGCAAAACCATTTTTTAAAACTGCTACTGGTAATAGGTAAAGGC
Source organism: Vipera ursinii (assembly GCF_947247035.1). Lineage (NCBI taxonomy): Eukaryota > Metazoa > Chordata > Lepidosauria > Squamata > Viperidae > Vipera > Vipera ursinii. The sequence goes on from NC_139521.1 coordinate 17,011,059, forward strand.
AGTGCTTTTTTTGTAAAAGAAAAAGGTGCCGGAACTCACACATGTCATACAACCTGCCTTGCCTACCCTACAAGGTTCCATCCAAAAAAGGTGCCGGAACTCCGTTCTGAGCGTTCTATGAGAAAAAAAGCCCTGGGTAAAGGTAAAGGTTCCCCCGCACATGCATGCTAGTTGTTTCCAACTCTAGGGGCCGGTGCTCATCTCTGTTTTAAAGCCGAAGAGCCAGCGCTTGTCCGAGGACGTCTCTGTCCTCATGTGGCCGGCATGACTAGATGCCAAAGGTGCACGGAATGCTGTTACCTTCCCACCGTAGAGATCCCTATTTTTCTACTTGCATTTTTACGTGCTTTCGAACTGCTAGGTTGGCAGAAGCTGGGACGAGTAACAGGCGCTCACTCTGTTACGCGGCACTCGGGATTTGACCCACCAAACTGCCAACCTTCTGATCGACAAGCTCAGCGTCCTAACCCAGTGAGCCACCACGTCCCTACTGGTAATAAAACAACCACAAACAGTAGTAGACTATTACACTGATTTCTGCTAAAATATACATTTATCTTCCTTTTCCAACATTTCATAAGGACATGGTGTTGTGGTCCACAGTATTTACAAAGACATATTTGTGTGTTTATGACAGACAGAAGACAGATAGATTATGAACTGGATATTCTGTGCCCTCCAAAATTTGAACACTGAGGCTACTCATTTTCAGGTCAGTTCTGTCTTCCACAGATGCCCATCTGGACCTGGAGTTCAGTAGGCATGCTGGAAGGTAGAATGGCAGGCCTAACATTCCTTCTTAACATGCCAGCAAATACTGTCTTTAATTGCTCTCTAGAGCAATAATAAATCATTAAGAAGTCCTCAATCTTCAGGCTAGATTAGCTATTCAAAGGATAATTTGGGAACTGATATGTGATACTTGGATGCATTTTTATATTTGCTTTAATCCTATTGCTGATGTATGCTTTTCTTGGTTTTGATTTATTGTGTTGATTGAATTTTGATAGTGAGTTTTGATTTTAATTGTGCACTGCCATGAATCCTTGGGAAATATGATAGAGCTAAACTAAAACAAACAAACAAACAAACAAACAAACAAACAAACAAACAAATATTAAAAGAATAATCCAGTGGCAAACTGTATTGCTGCCAAGCAAATCGGGTATGCATATCTATTTACTTACCAGATGTCCTACTTTAATTTACCAGATGTCTTACTTCATGAGGTCTTCATCTTTTAAAAGGATTTCAGCGACCATTCAGGGTTAAGACATGAAAGCCCTCTCAAAGAGATATTGTAGAGCTCTTAGACAACTGTTGTCAAGATAGACCGATGACCTTGCTCAGTGTAAGGCAGTTTTGTATGACTAATTCTCACCACCCCCTATTCCCACCAGGCACATAAATAAGGGGAAGATTTCTAAACTGGAACACTATGCAAAGTACCTCCTATACACATGTATACATCAGTATAAATAGGACAAGGACATAGAGGGCATATAGAACAAATTCATATATTACTGTCATAAGGATATGGAACACTAAAATACAATGAGTGACCTATACCACAAATACTCTTAAAAATGAAAGCAAATGAAAAGATAATGATAATAGCCCATCACAAATTGAATGCAATGAATAAACTGTTTTCGAAAGTGAAATATTAGCCTGAGGCATAAACACAAGATTCTATTTAGTAAAATTATTTTAGATTGCAGTTAGCTTTAATTCAGAAATGCAATTTAAGTTAACCTAACTAAAATAGACACATGCAAGGTGGTAGGCTGGGGAATCCTGCAGAGTACAAAGTTTAGCAGTGTTGACTAAAAGTGCTTCATATGTTGGTAACTACATGTTTAAACCAGGCCAATATTAATATCTCAGAGTTCAAGGTCTTTGAAATGATATTAAATTTTATAGTAACAAAATACTGGCAACTAATTTTAATTGCACTTGAAATATCATGGAATGCATCCAGCAATATGATCAACTGTATTTTTAAAAACATTGCCATAAGCTGCTAGATAAATAAAAAATGTAAAAAATATATAAATGTTCAGATATTCTAATGCAATAATAGTTTATCTTGATATGTTTAACATCATATGAACTTGATTTATTGTCCTCTTTCTTTATATCTAGCAGTGAACCTTCTAGTAGTACTGACATAGCAGTGGCTACATGCATTCAGCGTGGCTAGTCACAGGTTCCTCCTCCCCGCCCTCCCCCCAATTTTCTAATCTGTTCACTGAATTCATTCTCAAAATGAAAGCTAATACAAAAGGCTTTAAGGAAAATTATGTTCTAGCAGTTATAATTAGAAAGTCCCTGTTCTCTACTCAGATTGAAACTACAACCACAAAGTTCCTCACTGAAGCTTGATTTCCTTCAGAAGTCATTATCCAAAGCATTGAAAAAGAGGAAGACAAACTGTGGCTTCATACCATCACAGAAACAGTTCCTAAGCACCTGAGCTGCATATTTAGCTAGACATTACCTCTCCTCTGTGGCTTATAGACACTGAATCATATAAGATTAGTAGTAAGATTTCAAAAGCTTTAATATGTGTATTTATTATCATACTGTCATGTCCTCAGGAAAGAAACTCAGTGAATACATCCATATGGTAATCCAATATATATTCTTCCCTATATTGAAATTTGGGAGCCATAATCACTGAGACCATTTCTTCCCTGTTGTTTCTACCAGTCCTGTCTGGTCCAGTAGCAGGGGTATCTCCAGCTACTATTAGCTTAAGGACTGCAGGCCCAGAAGATGATTTTTTTCTGCAATAGTGCCTGTCCTCTGGAACATTCTCCTTCCAAAGATTGGGACGGTCTGTTGGCCTTTCAAGAAGGCCCCAAAGACCTGGCTCTGTGCTCAAGCCTGGGGCCCCAAATGCATGTCCTGACTATATGGATGATTGTTGTTTTCTTGGCTGCTGCGTATTCTAATTTTGTATTTGTTTGTACTGTTCACTGCCCAGAGTCATTATTGAGCTAAAGAAATGACTTTTAAATAAAGAAATGACTTTTTACCTTTTTGCATGCATATTATGGAACTATCCCATCTACACCAGTGGCAATTGCTCCATACTGCATATAGACATTCATATAGACGCCAACTAGATACTAGTTTTCTCCAGTCAAGCAGACTAGTATAAGCATAAATGTTAACGATGATTATGACTTCTTCTAAACAAAACTTAGAAAGACATCTCAAGTTTTGTATTTTGTCCTTTCTTTACTGTACCAAACATGGAGGCTGAAATATGCAAGGGGAATTGCATACGTGCAATTGTGGAACTCTGTGATATTGCAGCAGTTGTTAAAAAAGGAAAAAAGAAAACAAAGATGGGAAGAAAATTAACAAACGCTTCCCATCTGACACATCTTTGGCCAAAGAAATGATTTTTTTCTAGGAGCCCTTGCCATACAATTTTTTTTGGGAGGGGAGCGTGAAGAGGGGGGATGCTGCCTGCAAAGAGAAACATACAGTTTTCTTAGTTTTACATTACCTCGTGCAGAACCCTCCTATCTGAAATCCAGCTGAACTCCCATAGCAGCTGTCACCTGTGGGTTTGTGAAGTCACAGTATGGAGCCACCGCTCCCCACAAGCTACCATGTCAGTTTTTCAGCTTAAAGAAATCCTTCATAGGTGCAATCATGTGACAGCACGGGTGCTGCAACTCTTGTGAGAATACAGGTTGTCAGGCACTTTTTCTACAGCCACTGTAACTTTGAACTGTTGTTATACAAACAGTTGTAAGTTGAGGACCACCTATAATCCTGAGCTGCTCACAATGGTATTTTTATCCTACCTTCATTTTATATGTACGATAGGTGGCAAAAATAATGCTCCTCCTTCCTCCTGTTTCCCCGCCCTCCATAAGCCAAACTATGATTATCTGGTAGAACCAATAATGTAAATAAAGCCTTCCTCCATGGATGCAGAAATAGATAAGGAATGTCCTATTACACGTCTGTATGGTTACAATAGGGACGCGGTGGCTCAGTGGGTTAGGACGCTGAGCTTGTCGATTAGAAGGTCAGCAGTTTGGCGGGTCGAATCCCGAGTGCCACGTAACAGAGTGAGCGCCTGTTACTCATCCCAGCTTCTGCCAACCTAGCAGTTCAAAAGCACGTAAAAATGCAAGTAGAAAAATAGGGACCACTACGTTGGGAAGGTAACAGCGTTCTGTGCGCCTTTGGCATCTAGTCATGCCGGCCACATGACCACGGAGACGTCCTCAGACAAGTGCTGGCTCTTCGGCTTTGAAACGGAGATGAGCACCGGCCCCTAGAGTCGGAAACGACTAGCACGCATGTGCGGGGGAACCTTTACCTTTACCTATGGTTACAATCTTTTATTTGCTTGAACATGAACTTTCAGGTTTGTGTGGCACATAATGTAGCTTGATTAACATGCAAACACCTTGGAAAAAAGGCAAATATAACAATATGGCAATAAAGTGTTCTTTTTGCCTATTTTTTAGTTAAAAATTATAAGCATTTTTTTTAAATTACTGGGTGTTTTTTTTTACTACTTTGGCAGGTGGGAAGAATATTTATTCATAAAAGCCATTTGCAAAATCTATAGAAGCTGAATAAACAAGAAGCATATTCTTGCTTTCTGGGCCAAATAATTGCTTACTGCTTATCTTGTAGATTTAGAGGAAGAATTCTGCTGAATTTGATGCATGAAGCAACATAGAAAGTGAACAGTAAATTGCTATCATTAATTTCATTAGTTGGCTAGAAAAATTAAGAGAGCAAGTACAGGTTTATTTTAAAAAGCAGAATTAGCAGCTTGTTCTCTACAACAGGGTTTAAGAATGTCTTAAGAGGCATTTTTCTAGTTCTACTATCATATTTGAAAATGAGAATGATTTGGAGAAAGATTATTAATAGCAAAAACAAACAAAAAAACCCAACCCCTAATTATCCCAGGGAATAATAAAGCTACCATCTATCACTAGGATCATCTCATTAGTGACCACTTCCTGGGATAAAATATATATCTTTCCTTAAGCAAATATTAGCTGCTCATAAAGTTGGGGGTGGGGGTAATTCAAATCTATTTTTTTCTATTGAATTCTATTAGTAGCTATCATCCAGTTTTTCACTGTTCAGAGTGGAGAAGCTTTTGTTCTCCTTGTCCATTCCTAATAAGCATGTCTACTATTAATAAAAAACTAAAAAGAAAATTATTACCTAATGATTATTTGATGTAACTGTTGTATTTCCTGTAGTACTTTATACGCATGCTAAGATTCAAATAAAAAACTTAATTCTTTACATTGAAATTTATTATTTCAAATACAAGGTTTCAATGTACCAAACAGAAGACAATCAAAACCTTCAGCAGTCCCACAATTACACTAATTCTGTTCTGCTTTTGTGTGCCCAATTCTCATTTGAAGGGAAAAGATGATTTAAAACACATATGGGCACATATACTGCACCTGTCAACAATTCCACAAAGCTTTTATCTTTTTCTGGTTACATGCCAGCAAACACTTGCTCCCATGAGATTTACAGGATGTGCTAGCAGAAGTGACATGTGTGCCTCCATATAATCCATTTCTTTAAACAAATTGGACAATTTCAATATTCCCACTGATTCTACTTTCTTCAAAAGATGGGTAGAGAAAGAAACCCATTTTAGCTATGTTCTTGGACTAAGATGATTAGCCAACCGTTACGTGCTATGCCACTCTGAAATACATCAGAGCAAATCTTTGAAAATCTTAAAACCTAAGTTCACACCTGTGTATATAGCACTGATACACAAATAATACAGCAATAAATCTGGAGTTTAATATGGATAGTGACTTGAAACAAATTAAGGTTGAAACTTTGTCAGTGAACAGATTACTTTTAATTTACCTTTAAATTAAACCCAGTTTAATAAATAAATCTGATTAAAACTCATACTGCAGTTCTACTCTTATATCTGACCAATACATAATTAATATTATAACTACTGGTGCAAAGTTAATGAAATGGAGACTGATAGACTCCCCAAGTTATGCCTACTAGAGCAAATAAAACTACAATCACCAATCTCCTGGATCACCAAACTAACAAATTTTGTAAGAAGCTGTGGCCTTCCCGTCTCTTGCGTAACAGGAGAACAATCCAAAAAAAGAGTTGCCCAAAGAATTAAGGATATAGACACACAAACTGATATAGCTATCCTTGTTAAGGTGGGTAACTTGAAATGGCTGAGTAAATACAAATGAACTTTTCAAGTAGATAGTTATTTGAAGTCACAACTCCCAAAACATCTCAGGGAGATATTTACACAAGTGAGATTCAAACAGCTTGACACAATGGTCAGATATGGGAGATTTCATGCTATACCGTACAATGAACGTCTCTGCATTTGCAGAGCAGCAGAGGTAGAGGACCTGGCTCACATCCTATTTGACTGTTGCCTGTATAAGAGGGTGAGAGACAGGTATCTTGGTCTATATACCAAACGAATGACCCATTGGGATCCCCATATCAAAACAACTTACTTTATGTCTGGCCAGAACTTGAAAATAACATTTAACGTAGTACCTAAACAAAATGGTCCAGTTGAGATCTGCATATGTGGGGCTGATTGGGGTAGATTGCAAGGGCGACTCCGAAATATAATTTTATCATATTTTATTTCTATCTTAAATTATTGTACATTATTACAATTTTATTTTAGATTGTATTTTATTACCATTTCACTTTAAATCGTATTTCATTCTAATTCCATTTTAAATTCTATTTTATCAAATTCTATTTTAAATTGCTTGTATCAAATTTTAGTAACAATTTGTGCTGGAAATTTGCACTTTGATATGGCCCAAGGGCTAATCAATAAAGTTGTTGTTGTTGATAATTAATATATATTAATAAAACCTCCCAATCACAAGACATTAGCTCTATTCTTATTCTTCCACTCTGCAGTTTGAATATAAAGTATAAAAGACTAAAAAGAGATTTTTGTAGACATCCCAGCCTTTGAACTAACCAAGGAAATGAAACAGCAAAGTTTCGCTGTCGGGAAAGCTTCCACGCCAGCCGCCTTTCTTTCCTCTCGCTTTGCCTCTTTTTAACCTCACACACACACCACTTTCTGTAAGGGGAGGAAAAAGGATCACTCACCCTCCATGTTTATGTGTCTCCCACCACCACCATCAGCTTCCACACCCCATGGTCCAACCCAGCCAATCAAGCCATGCTCTGGCTGTGGTGCTTCGGTGCCTCATGGCTCCTCCTAGAGGAAGCAGACAGTGCAGGAGGGGACCCCGGTCACACCGTACCGCCAGCAGGGCATTTTCAAAAGCAAAGAAGGATAGGAAAGGCAACAATAGGAAAAGAATGCAACTCTGGAAAATCCGTTGAAAAAAGGTGCCGGAACTCCATTCCAGTTTGTTCTATGACAAAAAAGGCCTATTTTTATATATGGCGTATTAATTAATTTTTCATTTAGACTGCAACCCAAAAAACACTTCCTGAGGTGGACTTTCTCTTTTTAAAAATAGAACAAAAAAAACCCCAACTAAGAAAAACAGGAAAAAAGCCACACGCAAGTATGTGTAAGTGTAGTTTCTCTCTCTCTCTCCATCCATCTGCCCACCCACTCACCCACAAACTAGTTTCAATAAAGAATAACCATATTTTATTTTAACTGTCCTTGTATAATTTAGATCTTTAAGCATCTTCTTCATTATTGTAACAGGTCTTCGATCCACTGAGTAATTTGGGCTGTAAATTTCCCTTTCCATTGTTAAAGGGCTAGCCTTTTAGCAGTAAATACAATGAAACTCCAATTTTCATGTAACGTTTGAAAAGAATATGAATGTCTAGAAGTATTAAATCTTGTCCTAAGGTCACATTAATATATGAATCTATTTCTTCTCAGAACATAAAAACTTTAGGACATTGAAAACCATGTTTCAATTAAGCATCCAGTGGGATGGACCCATGCCATGCAATATATACCTGAAATATTTTTTTGCTATATAACCTTAAATATGGTGAGATTTTGATATTCAAGTTACAATATTTTCCCATTATTTAAATAAAATAGTGGTTCAGTTCCCTGTTCCATCCAGAGTTTATATCCAACCAGTATATTGTTAACAAATATTTGTAAAGACTGTGAGCTTTTGGTCTCATGTGATTTAGTGATCCACTTTAATAATGCAAATGTCTATGAGTCTGGAAATACACCAGCCCAAATCAAAATATTAATGTAACTGTAAATACAGCTAGTAGGTGACAACAAACACTATGTATATTTTAACACCAAAAATGATTAAAACTCATCATTATTATCCAGTGACTAATAAAAGGAAAACTCCTAGCATCCATGCAAATTTTTCATATAGCTATTTCTCCATCAATTCTAAGATCTAAATTATCCCATACAATTTAGTGTAGAAAAAAGTTCAAAAAACATTTCATAACATCACAAATTTCAAAATAATATAATAGTGACAGAAAATATATCATCTATTGGATTTTGAACCTAAAACTGTGCAATTAACTAAAACACCTTTTTTTAATAAAAAAAATGTAAGACTTTTAAAATACAGTGATAATAATTCATATGATTTAGTTTAAGTGCTCAAAACCTGAAGCATATCTTAATATAGAAAATACATTTTTTCTGGCATTTAGTAACGAACTGTTTTTGTTAGAATTTACCCAGAAGATTCCCATATGATGTAGACTTTTGGCAGATTGTTGTAAGACTAGATGTAATAAATCCAATTTATTACTAAAGATCTTAACTTTGCTAAATTGCTCATTATGTGCATTTCATTATCTGCAATTCTTCAAAACATCCACGCCCTCAGCATTAGCTTAGGGGCCCAACAAGAAACAGATGCATGTGATTTAATGAGTTTGCCAGCATACAGATTACTAATATGTCATTAAGCTAATCTTATGTCCTCCTACAAGTAGGTCAAAGCTCTTTAACTCTGTTGGTCAATCTGAAGCTTTTTTCCCCTCTGCAACAATCCCATCTTGCATATTTTAGTTTCATTAAGTTTCTTTCATGAATGCAGTAATAATACAAAGCCTCACTTTTACCTGTTGATCATTCATTGGCCTAGCATGTGATTTTTCTGTTTTAGATGTTAAATGTATATGTTTTAAAGAAAAAAAATGATATTAATAAGCTGAGGTCTATCAAAGCATATTCATTATAAACTAAATTGAGGCATTGTTAAAATCTTTTTAAAAGAAATTCCCATAAAGCACTAGATTTTATTGTGTAAGCCATTATACTTCACTGCAATTTTCTTCTTTCCAAATTATTTAAGTGGCATCAATCACACTCACCATGAAATATCTATACAAATTTATTTTAAAATGTAGTACACACAGTAATACAAATAGACATGACTGATAAAAAAAAGAGTTGGCTGATCTTTGCATTCATATAAACCTGGGGTGTCAAACTGCCGGTCCGCGGGCCAGACGTGTCATCCCAAAACCGCGCCCACCCCATTGCTGGCAATGGAGAAAAAGCTCCGATACATTGTGCGACATCACGTACATCACGAGTTTGACATGTCTGATATAAACAAAAGTGTATAGTAAATGATCCGCCCTCATCTTTTGGGAGGTATCGAAGGGCTGACCAACGACCTCTCCTGTGGTGCGCTTGCGTTGCGTTTCAAGACGAGAGGAGCAGGACAAATTTGGGGATTATGGATTCGCTGAGTGATTCCTATTCTTCATTGCTGGATGAAAGAGGGCACAGTAGTGCTGATGATATTTGTCGCAGTCAGGATAACAACTGTCCTAGGTGTGCAGAAAAAGTGGCACCAAAACCAATGAGAATTCCACTGTCTCAGGTGGATGATGAAGGAAATGACAATGGCAGAAACACATCCACCAGTTTGGAGAAATTTCCTTTAGATCCATTGAAATCTGCTTTTGATGAGACTTGGAGAAGCATGCCTTTCCCTGAGGTAAAGAAGTCATTCTCTTCTTTGACTGACAAATTATCGGCAAGCTGTGGAAATAGTGATCCAAGGTTCCATGGAGTGGATGTCTCTACTTTGGCATTTAATTCAAATACAATTTTTGGAGACAACCTTTGGAATGTGCCACAGAATTCCAGGAGTTGCTCACTATCTATCCTGGATAACAATTATCCTGTCCAGCAATGTGAGGAAACTGCAAGACCACACAGTGATAGTATATTGAGTGGACATGTGACTAAGAGAAAAAAATGTAAAACAGGCTTTCCTGCTATATTTGGAAACAACTTAGACACAGAAGTCTCAGACATTGATAAGCTGTAGGTGACAAAAGAAACAGGGTCTCTTGTTAAAGAGAATCTTGAAATCAGTCATGTTGGTAAACTTATTGCACTGAGCACCAAAGGTGAAAGCTGTATAAAGATCAAAGCCAATGAAACAAAACCCCTGGAAAATGATAATGCTGAAACAAAGAACACAATGTTTTTATCAGCTTGAATAATGATAATAATCAAAGACCAGATGTTGCAATGTCAAAAACCCGTGAACTGAACAGTAGTAAGATAAAACTTCCTAAGTCTGCCTGTCATGTGGGAAATTCAGATCATGATAGGAAGGAGAACTGTAGTTCCCAACACTTAGGCCAAACAACAAGAAACAGAAGAACCTTTGTGATAGAGCCAAATGTAAATAATTACACAACTCAAGAAATTGAAAAAGGAATATTCTTGGAAAAAATGAACCATTTGGAGAATCGATCCCAATGTTCAGAGTCTAGATCATTAAGCAATGAAATTCAGCAAAATGAGAAAAGCTGTAGTTATAGTACAAAATGCCTTAATAAAACCAAAAATTGTAGAACCATTTGGTTAACGACGGCATTGATTCTGAGCCATTCCTTCAAGGTCCAGGGGAATGTGAAATCACTCAAACCAATCAGACAAAATGGAGCTGTCTTCAAGGAAAACACTATTTCTGCAAGAGAAGAGAAGGATCACACAGAAGTGTTGGGAAAAACAAGTTCAGAAAATGCAGCCCTACAAAGTACTGAAAGATTTGACCAATTCCAGCCCTTCTCCAATATGTCCAAGTCAACGAAGAAAAAAAGGATGTTTCCATTGTAGAGCTTAGCCGGAATAGAAAATTGAGGCTGCTGACCCTTTTACAATTACCGACTGCCAAAACAAAAAATAAGAAATTGACAAAAGGAACTGAAATGTCCAGGAAAACCAAGAACATTAAAAAAGGAAATTCAGCCTAGATTTAGTAATTAGTCTTTAGACAAAGAGCAACACAATTGTTTCCTAAATATAAGTTTTTTCTTAATTTACCTAGTTTTAGCTACTTAATTTTCAAAATAAAATTCTTTTTTACAAATAAAAAAGTGTATAGTAAATGAGCACAAATACTGGGCTGCCTTGATTTATTCATTCTACAATACTTAACATCCATACAGCATCTACTCTTCTTAATACATCTCATCTCAGACTGCACTTGGGGGTTCAATCAATCAGAATAGAGTTGGAAGGGGCCTTGGAGGTCTTCCATTCCAACTCTCTGCTTGAGCAGGAGACCCTGTACAATTTAAGACAAGTGGCTGTTAGGTTGAATGTGGTCATTAAATACTCTCCCTCCTATGAAGGGCTAAGCATTCGAATGAGACAAACAAGAGGGCTTTTTCCCCACATAATGTTTTGACAAACCAGTTGAAGATCTGATGGGAGAAATAAATTTAAAATACACTTTCAATTTAGAGCAAGTCAATGATGTGATACTACTACTCAGCTCAGACAGTCTGTTTGCAATTTAATGTCTATACGTCTGATTTTCGGCACTTCTGTGATCAGTTTGCACCTGTGCTTTACATTCTGACTTCTGACTACTGAGGAGATAGAGTAGTGAAGACTTATAAACATTGAATATGTGGAGTTTTACTTTAGGTAACATTTCTTAATTTATTAACAATGTAGTTCCTTGCTTGGCTGCCATAAATTATGAAACAATAGAAAATGAAGGATCTATTCCATACACACCCTCACACACCTGTTAGAAGCAGGTAAAAAATAATCCCCTTCATGGATTACTGCCTTGTCGTGGCGAAGGGGCTTGTGTAATTCAATGAAGCTATGAGCTATGCTGTGCAGGGCCACCCAAGACGGACAGGTCATAGCAGAGAGTTCTGACAAAACGTGATCCACTGGAGAAGGAAATGGCAAACCACTCCAGTATCTTTGCCATGAAAACCCTATGGACAGTACCAAAAGGCAAAACGATATGACGCTGGAAGATGAGCCCCTCAGGTCGGAAGGCGTCCAATGTGCTACTGGGGAAGAGCAGAGGGCTAGTACTAGTAGCACCAGAAAGAATGAAGCGACTGGGCCAAAGTTGAAAGGACGCTCAGCTGTGGATGTGTCTGGTGGTGAAAGGAAAGTCCGATGCTGTAAAGATTTTTTCTCCATAGGAACCTGGAATGTAAGATCCATGAATCAAGGAAAGCTGGACGTGGTCAAACAAGATGTTCTGAACCAGCCCTCTTCTCGCACCCCTAATCAAAAGAAGAGTCTGGAAAGCGTCCAAGACCAAAAGGCTTCTGCCAAGTTTTAATTACACTGTTACAAGAATACAAGAGCTTGACTTCTCAAACGGAAAAGTTGCTTTCAGCAACCAGCCCCTCCCCAAACACTTCTTTTATAGAGAGCTCAGGGCGTGGTCTCCCTGTGCCTCCTCCCGAGGAGTCCCATAGCCTTTCTTTGTTTGTCCCTGCTCGTCTGCCTCCTGCGTCGGGCGTCCTTGAACAGGGCCAGCTGTGGGTCATCATCCTCCGCACTCTCGGGCTCACACAGCTGAGAAGAGGTTCCCGGCTGAGGACTCTGCAAAGTCTCCAAATCATCATCAGCCGGTTCGTTTCCCTCCTCCCCCACATCTGAGTCCTCCGATACATCGGACCCGGCTGTCGGACCCACAGGCTGGCCCTGAGTCACAACACAAGAGATGACAAGACTGAACATTGACATCTTAGGAATCAGCGAACTAAAATGGACAGGAATGGGTGAATTTAATTCAGATGACCATCAGGTATACTACTGCGGGCAAGAATCCCTCAGAAGAAATGGAGTAGCCTTCATAGTCAATAAAAGAATAGGAAAAGAAATACTGGGATACAATCCTCAAAATGACAGAATGATCTCAGTTCGAATCCAAGGCAAACCATTTCATATCACAGTAGTCCAAGTCTATGACCCAACCACCAGTGCTGAAGAGGATGAAATTGACCGTTTCATGAAGCCCTGCAGCACCTTATAGAACTAACACCAAAAAATGATGTCCTTATCATCATGGGGGATTGGAATGCTAAAGTAGGAAGCCAAAAGATAACTGGAATAACAGGCAAGTTTGGCCTTGGAGTACAAAATGAAGCAGGGCACAGGCTGATAGAATTTTGTCAAGAGAATACGATGGTCATAGCAAACACTCTTTTCCAGCAACCCAAGAGACGGCTTTACACATGGACATCACCAGACGGTCAACACAGAAATCAGATTGACTATATGCTCTGCAGCCAAAGATGGAGAAGCTCTATACAGTCAGTAAAAACAAGACCAGGAGCTGACTGTGGCTCAGACCATGAGCTTCTCGTTGCAAAGTTTAGGCTTAAATTAAAGAAAGTAGGGAAAAGCGCTAGGCCAGTCAGGTATGAATTAAATCATATCTCTGTTCAATGTACAGTAGAGGTGACAAATAGATTTAAGGAATTAGATCTGATAGACAGAGTGCCTGAAGAACTATGGACGGAGGTTCGCAACATTGTACAACAGGTAGCAACCAAAACCATCCCAAAGAAAAAGAAATGCAAGAAAGCAAAATGGCTGTCTGAGGAAGCTTTGCAAATAGCTGAGGAAAGGAGGGAAGCGAAAGGCAAGGGAGAAAAAGAAAAAGGAACAATTAAATGCAGACTTCCAAAGAATAGCTAGAAGAGGTAAGAATGCCTTCTTAAATGAACAATGCAAAGAAATAGAAGAAAACAATAGAATAGGGAGGACCAGAGACCTTTACAAGAAAATTGGAGAGATGAAGGGAACATTTCATGCAAAAATGTGCATGATAAAGGACCAAAATGGAAGGGACCTAACAGAGGCAGAAGAGATTAAGAAGAGGTGGCAAAATTACACAGAAGAACTATACAAGAATGAGCTTAATGTCCCTGATAATCACAATGAGGTGGTCACTGACCTCGAGCCAGACATCCTAGAATGTGAAGTGGGCCTTAGAAAACCTGAGCAACAACAAAGCTAGTGGAGGTGACAGTATTCCAGCTGAGCTATTCAAAATCTTAAAAGACGATGCAGTAAAAGTGCTACACTCAATTTGCCAGCAAATTTGGAAAACTCAACAGTGGCCACAGGATTGGAAAAGATCAGTTTACATTCCAATTCCAAAGAAAGGCAGTGCCAAAGAATGTTAAAACTATCGCACCATTGCACTCATTTCTCATGCTAGTAAAGGTATGCTTAAAATCCTACAAGCTAGACTTCAGCAGTATGTGGATCGAGAACTACCAGAAGTACAGGCAGGATTTCGAAGAGGCAGAGGAACTAGAGATCAAATTGCCAACATACGCTGGATCATGGAGAAAGCTAGAGAATTCCAGAAAAACATTAACTTCTGCTTCATTGACTATGCTAAAGCCTTTGATTGTGTGGATTATAACAAACTGTGGCACATTCTTAAAAAGATGGGCATACCAGACCATCTTATTTGTCTCTTGAGAAACCTATATGTGGGCCAAGAAGTGAGAACTGGACACGGAACCACTGATTGGTTCAAAATTGGGAAAGGAGTCCAGCAATGCACACCCACACCCCCAAATTGAGACATGGTAACTGTCTATTTCTGTTCTGAACCAGCCCTCTTCTGGCCTTGTAGTAAGGCAAACCCCTATTAAGAAAGAAGAGACTGGAGAGCGTCCAAGGCTAAAAGGCATCTGCCAAGATTTAATTACGCAGTTAACAAAAACACAAGAGCTTGTCTTCTCAAGCGGAAAAGTTGCTTTCAGCAACCAGCCCCTCCCCAAACACTCCTTTTATAGAGAGCTCAGGGCGTGGTCTCCCTGTGCCTCCTCCCGAGGAGTCCCACAGCCTTTCTTTGTTTGTTCCTGCTCGACTGCCTCCTGCGTCGGGCGTCCTTGAACAGGGCCAGCTGTGGGTCATCTTCCTCCGCACTCTCGGGCTCACGCAGCTGAGAAGAGGTCCCCGGCTGAGGGCTCTGCAAAGCCTGCAAACCATCATCAGCCGGTTCGTTTCCCTCCTCCCCCTCATCTGAGTCATCCGATACATCGGAACCGGCTGTCGGACCCACAGGCTGGCCCTGAGTCACAACACTATCCCGCACCGCAGGGCCCTTCCCCCGGGTCTGCCGATCCGGATGCGGTCGGGATGGGAACTGTTCGTGAAAAGCAGTCACCAACGCAGGGGCATGAACGGCGGTCGCGTCTTCCCATGTGAAGTCCTCCGGCCCGTACCCTTTCCACTCGATCAGGTACTGGAAGCGACCTTTCAGCCAGCGGGAATCCCTGATGCTGGCGACCTCGTACTCGGGGGTGCTGTCGCCATCACGAGGTCCTGATGGGGGAGGTTCCGCTTGGCGAAGTGGACAAGCCGGTTGTTCGGGGACCAACAAGGACCGATGGAAGACGGGGTGCACGCGCAGGGAACGTGGCAGAGTTAAACGATAGGCGACCGGGTTGATGACGGCCTCGACTGGGAACGGTCCAAGGTAACGGTGGTCCAGCTTCCTCGCCGGCCGAGTGGATGGTAGGTTCCTGGTGGACAGCCAGACCCGATCCCCCACCGATAATGGAGGCGTATCCCTTCTCGACCGATCGGCGAACCTCTTGTAGTCGGCCTTGGCCTTCTCCAGCTGCCGACGCACCAACCGATGGATCGCCTGTAATTCCGCCATGAATTCGTTCGCTGCCGGCTCCGGTGAGTCCACGGGAGAAAGGGGGAAAAACCTGGGGTGATAACCCACGTTGGCCAAGAACGGTGTCATCTGCGTGGAGGTGTGCTGCGAGTTGTTAAAGGCAAACTCGGCTATGGCCAAATAGTCCACCCAATTGTCCTGCTGCAGGTTAACATAGCAGCGCAGATACTGCTCTAAGATGCCGATGACCTTCTCGGTACCCCCGTCGGTCTGAGGATGATGCGCGGACGAGAGGCAAACCTTAATGTCCAATGCCCGCATCAACTCCTGCCAGAAGCGGGCTGTAAACTGGGCCCCCCTATCGGAGACGACCCTATCGGGAAGGCCGTGCAGCCGGAACACCTGTTGGATGAACATGCGACTAGTGGCGCGAGCTGACGGTAAGCCGCGACAGGGGATGAAGTGCGCCATCTTGGTCAACATGTCCACCACCACAAACACTGTCGTGAAGCCGGAGGATGGGGGTAGGTCCGTCAGAAAGTCCATGGACACAGCCCCCCAGGGTCTCTTGGGCGTTGGCAAAGGCTGCAGTAAACCAGGCGGGGCCCCTGTCGCTGACTTGGCCTGCCTGCAAGGAATGCAGGAGGTGACATAAGACTGGACATCGTGTCGGACTCGGGGCCACCAGAAAGTACGGGAGACCAAGTTCAGAGTCTTGAACAGGCCAAAATGCCCCGCAGACGGGTTATCATGACACTGGCTGAGGACGAGTCCCCTGAGTGGCCCTCCTGGAACATAGAGCCGGTCACGATAATACAGGAGTCCATCCGCGACCGACCAAGGCGAATCTGGCCCCACCTCTTCCTTCCGCTGAGCCACCCACGCCTCCTGCTGCTGCGCCTCCCGGATCCGAGCCCGTATATCCACCGGCTCCCGCACCGCAGCAAAAGACTCGACGGGGATCACTGTCCTGGGCGGAAGCTTGTCTTCCGCTCGGGTGTATTCGGGCTTTCTGGACAGAGCATCCGCTCTCTGGTTGTGCCCGCTTGGTATGTACCGCACTCGGAAGTCAAACCTCGCAAAGAAGAGGGACCACCGGATCTGGCGTTGATTCAAATTCCGAGCGGTCTGCAGGCTTTCCAGATTCTTGTGGTCCGTCCGGACCTCGATCTGATGCCGCGCCCCCTCCAGATGATGCCTCCAAGCCTCGAACGCCGCCTTGATGGCCAGCAGCTCCTTCTCCCAGATGGTATAGTTGCGCTCCGAGGGGTTCAATTTCCGAGAGTGATACGCGCAAGGGAAAAGGGTACCGCTGGGCGTCGTTGCCTGGAGTAACACGGCCCCAATGGCAATGTCGGAGGCGTCCGCCTCCACGACAAACGGCCGTTGCGGGTCGGGATGTTTCAAGATGGGCTCCTTCATGAAGGCGTCCTTCAAAGCCTGGAACGCCTGTTGTTCGGGGGCGTTCCACTGGAACCGAGTCTTCTTCTGCAGGAGCCGGGTGAGGGGGGCTGTCAAGGCAGCAAAGCCAGGGATGAATGTCCGATAGTAGTTGGCAAATCCAAGGAGTCGCTGAACGTCCTTCACGCGACGCGGGGGTTGCCAACTCTGCAACGACTCAACTTTACTCGGCTCCATGGCGATGCCCTCAGGAGAAATGCGGTGACCCAGGAAATCGATGGTCACCTGGTAGAACTGGCACTTCTCCAACTTGGCAAACAGCCGATGTTCCCGGAGGCGCTGCAGGACCTGACGGAGATGCTGATGATGCGCTTCACGCGACGGGGAGTAAATCAGGATGTCGTCCAGGTAAATCACGACAAACTGGTCCAACAGATCCCGAAAGATATCGTTCATAAAATGCTGAAACACAGCGGGGGCGTTGGTCAGGCCAAACGGCATCACCGTGTACTCGAAATGTCCATAGCGAGTACCAAACGCCGTCTTCCACTCATCACCCGGCCGAACACTGACGAGGTTGTAAGCTCCACGCAGGTCCAGTTTCGTGAAGATCTTAGCCTCCCGGAGTCGGTCCAAGAGCTCGGGGATGAGGGGCAGCGGGTAGCGGTTACGCACCGTGATGGCGTTGAGTTTCCGGTAGTCACAGCAAAGCCGTAACTCGCCCGACTTCTTTTTGACGAAGAGCACGGGCGCAGACACTGGCGAGGACGAGGGCCGGATGAAACCACGAGCCAAATTCTTTGTCAGGAAGTCCCGCAATGCAGCCAACTCGGGCTCCGACATGGAGTACAAACGCCCCACTGGGAGAGGCGCATCAGGGACTAGGTCAATGGAGCAGTCGTAGGGCCTGTGCGGGGGTAACTGGTCCGCCTCTGACTCGCTGAACACGTCAGCAAAGTCGGACAGTTCGGGAGGCAAGGAAACCCCTGGGGAACCCTCCACCTGGCCGGCACAGATATGGCGGGTGTGGTCCACGCACTGCAAACTTGGGAAGGTGACCAAGTTCTGAGACCAATAGATCTGTGGATCATGCGCCCGGAGCCACGCCAGTCCCAGGACCACGGGGAAGTGCAGATCCGAAGTGACGTAGAACTGAATGGCCTCCACATGGGTACTGATGGCCATACACACGGGTTGCGTGGCGGCCGTAATAGGCCCGGACAGGAGCACTCGACCATCGATGGTCTCCACAAGCATGGGCGGATCCACTGGACACTGGGGAACAGCCCATTTGGCCACAAAGGCCGAATCCATAAAGTTAGTGGTAGCCCCAGAGTCAATTAAGGCATGGACCGGAATCCCCTCTGGCTTGCCAGGAAGGATCAGACGTGCCTCCAGAATCAAATGCCGTGGAGGTTCACAGGCACCGTCGGAACGGCGTCGCTCGGCGTGGTCGTTGTGGGTCGCCCGATCTTTCACACCGTCTAGATCGGGCTCGGGCCGTTTCCCGACAGCAAAGCAGGGGACTTTCTCGGGGCAGGCTTGGTCACTGACGCCCGCTGACGCTTCTTCGGGCAAGAAGCAGCCAAATGTCCAGGGTCCCCACAGTAAAAACACAACCCCTCCGATCGTCGTCTGTCCATTTCCGTCACCGATAGACGGGACCTGGCGGCACCCAGCTCCATTGGCTCCTCCCTCTGGACTGGGGGCACACGCTCAACAGGAGCGGCAGGGGTCTTTGGGGTGGCACGGCGACTCTTTCGCTGCTGCAGCCGGGCATCGATCCGCAGACAAAGATGGATCAGCCCATTCAGGTCTGAGGGAATGTCCACGCGGGCCAGCTCATCCAACATCTCCTCTGACAAGCCATCCTGAAAGGCATCCACGAGCGCAGCCTCATTCCAGGCGGAATCCTGGCTAAGCAACCTGAAATCGCTGATATAGGCCTGTAGAGGGCGCTGACCCTGCCTCAAAGCTTTCAGGCGTCGGGTGGCAGTCTGCGCCTTAATCGGGTCCTCGTACATGAGGCGCATATGGTCACAAAACCCCCCAAAGTTATCCAACAAAGGGCTAGGCTGTGCCAACAGAGGCGTGCCCCAACGAGCTGCATCTCCCGACAGAAGGCTCAACACGAATCCCAACTTATCTCGGTCAGTGGGGAAATCAGCTGCTCTCACGCTGATAAAAAGCTGGCATTGTCCCAAGAAGGCAGGAAACAGTTCTGGAGTACCAGCAAATTTATCCGGCATAGCTATCTGACATTTCCTCCTGGGTGGGGGTGCAGCATGTACCTGAGCTTGCAGTTGAGCCACCTGAGCTGCCAGCAAAGTGAGTTGCTGGGTGAGCTGGGCATTCTCGGCAAGAAGCTGCTCCATCGTAGTAATAAGGGGTGGGTGGCTGAAAGCAAACTGTTCTGAACCAGCCCTCTTCTGGCCTTGTAGTAAGGCAAACCCCTATTAAGAAAGAAGAGACTGGAGAGCGTCCAAGGCTAAAAGGCATCTGCCAAGATTTAATTACGCAGTTAACAAAAACACAAGAGCTTGTCTTCTCAAGCGGAAAAGTTGCTTTCAGCAACCAGCCCCTCCCCAAACACTCCTTTTATAGAGAGCTCAGGGCGTGGTCTCCCTGTGCCTCCTCCCGAGGAGTCCCACAGCCTTTCTTTGTTTGTTCCTGCTCGACTGCCTCCTGCGTCGGGCGTCCTTGAACAGGGCCAGCTGTGGGTCATCTTCCTCCGCACTCTCGGGCTCACGCAGCTGAGAAGAGGTCCCCGGCTGAGGGCTCTGCAAAGCCTGCAAACCATCATCAGCCGGTTCGTTTCCCTCCTCCCCCTCATCTGAGTCATCCGATACATCGGAACCGGCTGTCGGACCCACAGGCTGGCCCTGAGTCACAACAATTTCTAACCAAAATAAGAAGCTTCTAGTTAGTGACCATACTCACATGTAGTGCCTGTATGTTCTTTGGAGATATCCTATAGAATGGTGTGTCTTTCCTTAATAAATAACATGTTACTTAACTCAAGTAATTCAGTTTATTGACCCAATTTGTGAAAGAGTTGTTGCGCTTGGAAAAGCACAACTGTTATGCTGGCATTTTGAAAGTCCATTTCTCTTCAGCAATTATCAGTTCCAGAACAGTTCCATTTCAGATGAGATTCCCAGAATATGGCAAGTCTTTAAATATTAGACATAAACATACAAAAATTTTAAATGCATTCATTTATACAGGCAGTCCTTGACTTACAATTCATTTTGTGACTGTTCAAAGCTAGTTTTCTGCTAAAAGTGAACTATGACTGTGTTTCACACTTATGACCATTGCAGCATCCCCATGGTCACATGATCAACATTTGCGTGCTTGGCAATTAGGTTATATTTATGACGGTTGCAGTGTCCCAGGGTCATGTGTTGACCTTCTGCAACCTTCTGACTTGTCAAGTCAGTGGAGAAGCTAGATTCCCTTAACAGCCGTGTTACTAGCTTAGCAACTGCAGTGATTCACTTGACAACTGGGTTAAGAAAGGTTGTAAAAAAAGAGCCATGGTGGTTAGAATGCGGTATTGCAGGCTAATTCTGCTGACTGCCAGCAGTTTGATTCTCACCAGCTCAAGGTTGACTCAGCCTTCCATCCTTCCCAGGTGAGTAAATTGGGGACTCAGATTGTTATGCTGACTCTGTAAACTGCTTAGAGAAGGCTGTTAAGCATGACAAAGCAGTACAGAAGTGTAAGTGCTATTGCTAAAATGGGGCAAAACTCACTTAACAAACATCTCACTTAGCAACAGAAATTTTGGGCTCAGTCGAGGACTACCTGTATTACAAATTACTTATCCAGTTTAAAAATAGGCTAACAGTGTTTCTTTCTGCTTCCATTTAAAAAAAAAACATGCATGCTTTGTGTTGGAAAATATAATGTATGGATATCTGAAAATATATGGCCATAAGCTTGCTTATTTTTATTTTACATATAAAATACTGTTATACCGTTTAAAAACTTGAGAATCTTTTGAATTGAGGACATTATTTCCTATTATTCCCATATAGCTGAATTACAAGTTTCAGCATCCTTCACTAGAGGCAATGTTGATAGGGAAGCTAGAGGATAACAACAATGGAAAGGCTACAGGGTTCTAATCCCCAAGCCAAGTAAAATCCTAGATTTGAAACCCATGATGCACAAGCACAGAGATGCATGTATTACTTTAGACAACTAGGGATGGATGCCATTTATGCCTGGTCTCATGAGTTCCTCTAGATTCAGAACAGTGGAAGGCACTGAAAACCTAGTATAAAATGTTCCATAGGATTGTTCATGTATCTGTAGTTATCCTAATTAATTACTGAGTGACTGTCATTATATTTACCTTTCTCTTCCCACATGACCATCTGGAATTTCTTCTGAACAGTTCAATCATTTACCTTAAAGGTGAATCCTGTTTATACAGTTTAGCTAGAGTTATCAGGGCAATGATACAATTACCATTCAAAATAAGCTATCCAGTGTTTATGCTTTTTTTTGCTGGTAACACAGGGTAAATTTCCACATTTCATCTACTTTTTCACATACCCCAGAAATTAGAATTCAAGATAAGGCCTTCAAGAGGTAGCATTTGCAATAAGGCAAATTTGAAGCAGACTTATGCCAGTTTCAAGAATTTCCCCCCACTTTTATTTACTGATGACACAAAAGTTATTTTTTCTTTTTCTCTTTCTTTCTTTCTTTCTTTCTTTCTTTCTTTCTTTCTTTCTTTCTTTCTTTCTTTCTTTCTTCCTTCCTTCCTTCCTTCCTTCTCCTCTTCCCCCATCTTCTTTTTGAATAAAACTTAAAAATCTTTTGGCTTTCTTTCCCCATTTGAAAAACTAGCCAGCCAACCAAGTTGTTACCTAATAGCTGAATTCTGAGCCCTTCTTCTAAAGAGAGGCAGTTCTGTGCAGACGGATATATTGGTTTATCATATTATTTATATAGACACAGGAAAATATACATTCAAACTATTTGCTTAGACCCCCTTATTGAAGAAATTCAGAAAAATATGACAAATGCCAAAAGAAGAAAATTGTATTTTTTGATAGTCTGTTTAGTTAGCTGCTATATATAAACAACATATCCATCATTAATGTTTAATCCTTCCATTCATTAAAATACAAGGATGCATGAACAATATAAAAACCCTGAATCTCTTTTACATCATGTAAACTAAAAATTCACTGATAAATATCCACAGAAAAGGCAGGAAACCAAATGAGACATAATGAACTGCTGTCACAAAATCTCTTCTTTTGTGTCTATTATTCACTCCCAAATCTTTGAGAGATTAGAGTTTATCTTTAACTTAGAGGAGTATTTGAGCTACATATGCTGAATGAGTACTTGCTATAGCAGCCAGCAGTGGTAAGTCATTGGATTCAATCCTAGAAATGAAAATGAGAAAGTGTTAATATTTAAGCTACATAAAGTTAGTTAGGCATTCCAATGAATTGGGACTGAGTAACACTGTATTTAAAAAACAAGTCTTCCATTCTATACGTACTCACCTTCTTGAACATCATGAGTGTCTTTTCTTTAAAAAAATTATGTTCATATTTTTATTGATCTGGGATCATAAATAATAAAGAAGATATTCACATTTAAATATTCTAAAGCAGGGGTCTCCAACTCCCGGTCAACAGTCTGTTGGGAACCAGGCCACACAACTGGTGGGTGTGCAAAACCATTCCCTCCCCCCTCCCTCCCTACTGCTGCCAGTCTGTGGAGCCGGAAAGGTTGGGGACCGCTGTTCTAAGGCTTTTCAAATTATATCATTGATAATCTCTGTACCAGTAATAGAGATGAGAACACATACTGGGGAAGAACAGAAGTCAAATTGAGCCATTAAACCAAGAACAGATATCTTGCAGCCCACTCCCAGACCACTGATTCTGTTTATGATTCTGTTGCCAAATTGTTGCTTTTAATGTGCCTAGGAATTAAACACACAGGCAGTGATCACAATAATTGTATTCAATTAGCTTATTATATCTCTAACTAAATTAAAAACAAATCAAGTTTAGGATTTATGTACAGAGGAAGACTTCATACTGATGGTAGAAAATGCTGTTGATGTGGCCCAATACTGGGCTAGTATCATTTAGTTTTAACTCTATTTATAGTACAAACTTTTTACACGTGCTTTTATAATCTATTTTATATCTGTTTGATTTGCTCAACATTGAAAAGTATATGTCTACAATTTGACAGTGCTTCTGACATGAATAAAGCATTTATACTGGCACCACTCACTTTTTTATGGGGTGTGTGTGGAGGTGGCCTTCTGGGATACTATATAAAGGTCAAGTAAATATTGGGCTTCCAAGTAGTAAGGACTCATGGCAGCAGGTTAACCATCCCTACGGGAAGTGCCATAAGTGGGAATGACATTTTGGTGGAATTGCCAGGTGGGTTCTGGTGGACAAAAATTTCTTCAGAGGAAGGAGAGATCATTGGAATAATCTATTTGTACTCTGAAAGAGCTGCTCCAGGTGAGGAGACCATAGGAGTTCAGCTGCTTATGGTCAATAGCAAGTTGAGCAGGTTGGGAGTTTAAGGGATTTACAATGTGTCCTTAAGTGCTGTGCAACTTCAATAGAATTTGACTGGCAAAAGTCTTTCTTAACCACTTTTAAACTTAATTACTTGATAACCTAAGAAAAATATTCCAAACAGCAGTGAAGATCAAGGATACATGGTGAATGCATTTTTTTTTAGATTTGAAGAAAGGGGAAAAGTTATTTTAAATAATTTTAACTTAAAAGCAAAAAAACTTAGCAACACTGGAATGCAATTTTTTTAAAAAAAAGATAAAGGGGATGATGTAAACACACACACACCTAAAAAAAATTTCTGGTGAAAATGCTTTTGGAAATAGCAATAGCAATTAGCTTAACAGACTGGATCTTTGTGGGAATGCTGATAAGTTATTAAGGACAGTACAAGTAGTCCTCAATTTATGAGCCAGAGTTTTGGTTATTGAACAAAGCAGTCATTAAACGACACAGCCAAGTGACCGCTTTACTAAACGACTGCAATCCCATCTCTCACTGCTGCAGTCATTGAATGACCACATGAGTTGTTAAGGAGGCAGAGTAAAAGAGCTGCCTGCTAAAAGAGGGAAGGTACCTTTCTTCTGTGTGCAGAAGAAGGACCTCTTCTGGTGGGCTGCAGAAATGAAGCTCAGATTTTTGGGATTCAAGCTTCATTTCTGCAGCCCCTTGGAGAGGTGTCCCCTGTCTGCGTGTGGAAAGGAACATGCACACTGGGCTGGAGAAACAAAGCTCAGGTCTTCACAATCCCTGCTTCATTTCTGCAAGAACTGCAGGAATTCTTCTCCTCTCCTCTCCATGTGCAGCAGGAAATTCAAGTGCTGGGCTAGGGAAAAACAAGCAGGGTTCCTGAAAATCTGAGTGTCAGACTGGCCACAGTTCACTCCCTAAGAAAGAATGACCCTTGACTTCATAGATGTTAGAGAAAAGGTACTTTTACTAGAGATACTGAGTGCAGCGTGAGGCAAGCTCTAAAGAAAAACCACGCAAAAAGCATATAATGAAAGCAACCACCAATGTCCAAAGCCCTCCCCCTGGCCAGAGTAGTCCAATACAATCCTGGTCCGATGTTTTGTGAAACTGGTGCCCCAGCAAATTCCTTTCCCAGGGCTGGCATCCTTAAGGGCAGGCAGATGGCTTGGTTTGGCACCTCTGGTTCCTGTTAGTGTCCATACTCCCCAAATTCTCACAGCATTCTCACACCTTCAACGCTCTTCCCCTTCCAAATGTCCCCTCTCCCCCGGTTATGGCAGTTGCTAACAAGCTTCAAAGAAAGCGAAGTCAGGCATTTGACACGGAGCTTCTTTTCTGTAGCCTGACAAAGGATTTCTGCTACCACCACCCTCAATACATGGAGGGGAAGGAAAATTCTTTGGCAGGTGGCAGCAACTTGCAATCTTCCCTGCCAGAAGGGAAACCTGAAGATCCAATCCTTGATCCTCTGTTGTACTGAAAATATCGTTAGTAACCATGACTAAAATTATTCCTCTAAGATGCTCTTAGGACAATGAAAAGAACATCCTCCCCTTTTAATTATTCAGAAATAAAAGTGCAGCAATTATTACTTCAGGTCAGGAATATATAATGCTGTCTGATGAATATTACACTACACCTACATCTCCTGACATGCTTAAAAACAAGATTTCTGATCTTAAAGACAGAAAAAATTAAAATGGATACATTTCCCCTTCTCAATCCATTTTTAAATTTATATATTTTAATTCGTTAGACTTGTTGCTTTGCGTGAACAGTATTGATCAATCAATCAAAATGAAGTAATGGGACCGACCCTCCAGTGGTCATCAGCTTTCAGCTTAATAGTCTGTGATCTAATTATTATTTTTTTCCGATGTTTTGTCAGGAATTGTGGCTGGCATCTTCAGAGGTGAAAGTCACCAGTTCTGTAGTGGACTTGTTGGCAATTCACAGGCAACTCCTTCCTCAATTCAATATTGACAGAGTGCTCTACATATGAGAGAGTCCTTGAGAGCATCTGCCTTTTAAAATTTCATTTTATTGAGAAAGTAAAGGAGGACTAGAAATTTCATTTAATATAACAGCTCAGTTTGATTTCCAGATGGTCAATGCAACTTTTACAGATATATAAACTAGCCTTAGTTTTTAACTTTAGTAGTACTCACCCCAATACCACTCCAAGCTCTTTCACATGAACTCTGGTTTGTCCTCGCAGATATTTAGATAGCATTGTGCTTTTATGGTACATTTCCTGTAGGCGATCCTCAAGGTGCATCATACACTGTAAATGGAATGAGAAACCCAGAGATAAAATCAAATACTTTATAATAAAATCTGCAACTTATAAATATAAAAATACTTTGTTGAGGCCACATTAAAGTCCAGTATTTTATTGATTTCCCCTTCATGGACTACTGCCTTGTCGTGGTGAAGGGGCTTGCATAATTCAATGAAGCTATGAGCTATACTGTGCAGGCCACCCAAGACGGACAGGTCATAGCAGAGAGTTCTGACAAAATGTGATCCACTGGAGAAGGAAATGGCAACCCACTCCAGTATCTTTGCCATGAAAACCCCATGGACAGTACCAAAAGGAAAAGACGCTGGAAGATGAGCCCCTCAGGTCGGAAGGCATCCAATATGCTACTGGGGAAGAACAGAGGGCTAGTACTAGTAGCGCCAGAAAGAAAGAAGTGACTGGGCCAAAGCCAAAAGGACGCTCAGCTGTGGATGTAATCTGGTGGTGAAAGGAAAGTCTGATGCTGTAAAGATTTTTTCTCCATAGGAACCTGGAATGTAAGATCCATGAATCGAGGCAAGCTGGACTTGGTCAAACATGGGATGACAAGACTGAACATCGACATCTTAGGAATCAGCGAACTAAAATGAACAGGAATGGGTGAATTTAATTCAGATGATCATCAGGTATACTACTGCGGGCAAGAATCCCTCAGAAGAAATGGAGTAGCCTTCATAGTCAATAAAAGAGTAGGAAAAGCAATACTGGGATACAATCCCCAAAATGACAGAATGATCTCAGTTCGAATCCAAGGCAAATCATTCAATATCACAGTAGTCCAAGTCTATGCCCCAACCACCAGTGCTGAAGAGGATGAAATTGACCGGTTCTATGAAGCCCTCCAGCACTCTATAGATATAGAACTAACACCAAAAAATGATGTTCTTATCATCATGGGGGATTGGAATGCTAAAGTAGGAAGCCAAAAGATAACCGGAATAACAGGCAAGTTTGGCCTTGGAGTACAAAATGAAGCAGGGCACAGGCTGATAGAATTTTGTCAAGAGAATACGATGATCATAGCAAACACTCTTTTCCAACAACCCAAGAGACGGCTCTACACATGGACATCACCAGACGGTCAACACA
Source organism: Vipera ursinii (assembly GCF_947247035.1). Lineage (NCBI taxonomy): Eukaryota > Metazoa > Chordata > Lepidosauria > Squamata > Viperidae > Vipera > Vipera ursinii. Next base: position 17,038,307 of record NC_139521.1, read on the forward strand.
GAAATCAGATTGACTATGTGCTCTGCAGCCAAAGATGGAGAAGCTCTATACAGTCAGTTAAAAAAAAGACTGTGGCTCAGATCATGAGCTTCTCATTGCAAAATTTAGGCTTAAACTGAAGAAAGTAGGGAAAAGCACTAGGCCACTCAGGTATGAACTGAATCATATCCCTGACGAATTTACAGTAGAGGTGACAAACAGATTTAAGGAATTAGATCTGATAGACAGAGTGCCTGAAGAACTATGGAAGGAGGTTCGCAACATTGTACAAGAGGTAGCAACTAACACCATCCCAAAGAAAAAGAAATGCAAGAAAGCAAAATGGCTGTCTGAGGAAGCTTTGCAAGTAGCTGAGAACAGGAGGGAAGCAAAAGGCAAGGGAGAAAAAGAAAGATACGCTCAATTGAATGCAGAATTCCAGAGAATAGCTAGAAGAGATAAGAATGCCTTCTTAAATGAACAGTGCAAAGAAACAGAAGAAAACAATAGAATAAAGAGGACCAAAGATCTCTTCAAGAAAATTGGAGAGATGAAGGGAACATTTCATGCAAAAATAGGCATGATAAAGGACCAAAATGGCAGGGACCTAACAGAGGCAGAAGAGATAGCAAAATTACACAGAAGAACTATACAAGAACGAGCTTAACGTCCCTGATAACCACGATGAGGTGGTCACTGACCTTGAGCCAGACATCTTAGAATGTGAAGTGAAGTGGGCTTTAGGAAAGCTGAGCAACAACAAAGCTAGTGGAGGTGACAGTATTCCAGCTGAGCTATTCAAAATCTTAAATGATGATGCAGTAAAAGTGCTACACTCAATTTGCCAGCAAATTTGGAAAAGTCAACAGTGGCCACAGGATTGGAAAAGATCAGTTTACATTCCAATTCCAAAGAAAGGCAGTGCCAAAGAATGTTCAAACTATCACACCATTGCACTCATTTCACATGTTAGTAAAGTTATCCTTAAAATCCTACAAGCTAGACTCCAGCATATGTGGATTGAGAACTACCAGAAGTACAGGAAGGATTTTGAAGAGGCAGAGGAACTAGAGATCAAATTGCCAACATACGCTGGATCATGGAGAAAGCTATAGAGTTCCAGAAAAACATCTGCTTCATTGACTATGCTAAAGCCTTTGCGTGGATCACAACAAACTGTGGCAAGTTCTTAAAGAGATGGGAGTACCAGACCATCTTATTTGTCTCTTGAGAAACCCAGTGCTTTTTTTGTAAAAGAAAAAGGTGCCGGAACTCACACATGTCATACAACCTGCCTTGCCTACCCTACAAGGTTCCATCCAAAAATGGTGCTGGAACTCCGTTCTGAGCATTCTATGAGAAAAAAGCACTGGAGAAACTTATATGTGGGTCTGATTGGTTCAAAATTGGGAAAGGAGTCTGGCAAGGTTGTATACTGTTGCCCTGCCTGTTTAACCTATATGCAGAGCACATCATGAGAAAGGCAGAGCTAGATGAATCTAAAGTTGGAATTAAGATTGCTGGGAGAAATATCAACAACCTAAGATATGCAGATCATACCACTCTAGTGGCAGAAAGTGAAGAGGAACTAAAGAGCCTCTTGTTGCGGGTGAAGAAGGAGAGTGCAAAAGTGGGCTTGAAACTTAACATTAAGAAAACCAAGATCATGGCATCCGGCCCTCTCAATTCCTGGCAAATAGATGGGAAAGAAATGGAGGTAGTGACAGATTTTATTTTCCTGGGCTCCAAGATCACTGCAGATGGGGACTGTAGCCATGAAATTAAAAGACACTTGCTCCTGGGGAGGAAAGCCATGGCAAATCTAGACACCACACTAAAAAGCAGAGACATCAGCCTGCTAACAAAAGTGTGTATAGTCAAGGCTATGGTCTTCCCAGTTGCAATGTATAGCTGCGAAGGTTGGACCATAAGAAAGGCTGAGCACCAAAGAATTGAGGCCTTTGAACTATGGTTCTGGAGAAGACTCCTGCAAGTCCTTTGGACTGCAAGGCGATCAAACCGGTCAGTTCTAGAGATCAACCCTGACTGCTCTTTGGAAGGCCAGATCCTGAAGTTGAAATTCAGATACTTTGGCCACCTTGTATTTGTCACCATTTTATCTTTATATACTGTAATGGCTTATTGTTACATAGTGGGTTTTTTCTTTTTGATCTATCTTTTTTTATGCTTTATGCTGCCCAGAGTCGTTATGAATGTATGTATGTTTGTATTTAGGACACTATCCAGCGGCTGAAACTATTTATTTATTTATTTATTTTAATTCCATTTATATCCCGCCCTTCTCCGAAGACTCAGGGCGGGTAGCTCACATGATATAAAAGATGTGGCCACCACAGGGCTAATGTCAGAAAAGTTCCTGAAGAACAGTTATCAGTTCTTCAACAATTGCCAAGGTGAACTTTTAGATTAACATAGTTAGCGTGTAGGAAAAGAAAGCATTAGTCACCACAGTGCCTCATCTAAGTCTGAAAATCAGCGCAGAAATACATGCAGTTCAAAAACCTGGAGCACATCTTATCTTTTCTCTTTATCTATTTTTATTGTACATGAGTGAGTATAATAAATGAGTACTTACAAAGTCAGCAGAAAGATTAAGCTTGTAAAGTTGTAAAACAGACTGCAATAAAGATGATACTAGGCTGGAGACGAGGACATCTTTGCCTAGTTTTATACTGTCAGCCATCTTTTTCTGGCTAGTAGCCACCTGAACTGTCCATTTATCAGCATCTGCTATAATGTAAACAGCTTCTGCTATAGATTCATCTAGTACAGGATGCTGTAAAACAAAACAAAGTGAAGCAAGACATTTTATTTATGTATTGTTAAAAAATTTATAGAGCTGTCATCTTATGTCAAAATCTGGATGGCTCCTGTTTTCAGAAAAATGCCCTGTATTAAGGGTTATTTTGAATTCAAACTTAAGAATAAAACCTGCATTCTATCTAGCATAATAGAAGAAATATTTGGCAGCCTGTAAATATACTTAATTAGTCAGCTGTTATCTACTGTTTCTGGAAAGAATGTGCTCACAGCCAAATGAAGTGATAAGCTTGAGAGTAATTTATTCAATGATAAACCTCTACTGCCTAATAATAATAGATGTCAATGCTGCAAACATTGACATGTTTTTGCACTGACAATATACGAGACAGCCTTTTGTTTAAACTGCTTCGCTTTGAAGAGAGGGAAATTAATTAATATAAAGAGAAATATGCTTTTAAAATTAGAGTATCTTTTCAGATATATTTTGTGCTAGAAGGTTTGTTTCAGCACAAAGATTAGATACCTATATGAACAGGGGCCCTCTGTTTAACTACACAGGGCTGGAAATCTACATGGATATGTAGTGATTTCTGGACCAGTAGAAAGAGGGTAAATGCAGAACATACAGACAGCTACGCAGACTAGAAAGAGGCACAACTGAAAGCATGCTTTCTAGGCAAAAAGCAAGTTTTCATTTTCTAGCTGTTCCAATTAGGGATAGGAAGCCAGCTACATTGCCACAAACTAGTCACGACACGATTAGCCTAAATTAATACACACTTTTGACTTCAAATAATTAACATTCTGATTCACTTAAATTAAATCTCAATATTTTTTTTAATTCCATTTATATCCCGCCCTTCTCCGAAGACTCAGGGCGGCTTACAAGCTTAGCAGTAGCCTTCATTCTATGTATATGCCTGCTTATTAGGGCTTTCACACACACCCCAAGCGGCATTATTACAAAGTCAGCTTAATTGCCCCCAACAATCTGGGTCCTCATTTTACCTACCTCGGAAGGATGGAAGGCTGAGTCAACCTTGAGCCTGGTGGGATGCGAACCTGCACTAATTAATTTTAGTTAGACTAAACTGCAAACTCTAAGAATCAGGTTTGGATTGTAAAGGGAATCAGTGGTGCCTTTCTTCACTTGATCCAGTTCAATGTACTTTCTAGGCGCAGAGAAAGTTTGGAATCAAGGAGTTTCTTGATACTTTCCTAGAGAATTTTCTAGAGACATGCATTCTGCATTATAACTCTTAATATGACTGAATTAATATATCATCACTTAATATGACTGAAAGGCAAGGCAGACATGCTACATCTAGGAGAATTCCTCCTCCAAATTAAAATTTTGGAATCAGAAAGAGTTAATCTTCATTATTTGTTCCCAGTTATAAGGCAGATACCTTTGCAAGGTCACAAAGACAGGCCTGAAGGCAAGTGACTTTACTAGTTTGTTTCCAGCCTAAAAATATTCTTTCTTTCTCAGAGATGAAGATTTTATTTTGACTATAATTGACAAAAGGCACTTGCAGACCTATTCTATATCAGGTGGTTGAATAATTTAATCAATATTTTATTTATTCATTCCTGAAATTTATAGACTGCTCAATAGATCACAATTCTGGTGGCTTACAAAATAAAATGACACAAACAATACACATAACCTTAAAAAAAAGTCTGAAGAAACACCACCGTTTAGTAGACTATAAATAAGATCTGTAATCTACTCTAACCCAAGGTCTGAAGGAACAGCCAGGCTTTAAGAAAACATTTAAATAAGATCAGGATGAGAGCCAAAAAATCTCATGAGAAATGATGTTCCAGAGTCATGGCAGAGTTGGCACCCAGAGCATGCCAACTATGTCAGAAGATATGGCATGGATAAGAACTATTGAAGACAGGCAGCCTTTCAAAAAACAAGGCTTATGCCATGAAGGACTTTAAGGTGATAATCAGCATCTTGAATTTTGTTAATTGAATTGAACCAGTGCACTTCAAAAATCAGAGGTGTTACATGAGTATACCATGGTATAGTTATAACTGCCTAGGCTTGCTGCATTCCAAACTGCCGCAGCTTCTGTGTGATCTTTAAGCCTTAGGTAGAGTGAATTATAAGATTAACTATAAGATTTACAATTATAATGAAATGACTGCAAGAAAACAGCCAAGCTGAGACAGCACCAAGGACTCTTGAATTATAAGAGCCCAATTATGATGTAATCAGAATGTAATTATTCTTCTATCTACAAATAGCAAAAATTACAATTAATGTTACTAATCAAACAAAACCAGTAAGTTTTCCCTTCATGTTCTAAACATTATTCTTAAAGCTTTGCATAGAAATGGACAGACTTACATTTATGGCGTGATTCAACTCAGCTGATAAATGTTGCTTAAGTTGTTCATCAGAACTTATTCCATGCAGCACTAGATCAGGCATATAAGAGGTACAATAGCCCCCCAAAAGTGACCTTCCAAAATGTATCATGCTTTGAGTACTAACTGTGCAAAATCTGAAAATCAAGAATTTACTGTTTACTGAAAACATCTCCGCGTCCTACAAAAAATAATCAGCATGTGCAGCTATACTGGCAAGACTGTAACATGATCTGAATGGATGACATTATGATCTGCTTTGTTTTTCAAGGTTACAGCTCTAGAATGGCAATAAAATACCATTCACTCTGATATGTAAACTTCTATATTACTGAATCTTTCTCACAGAAAACTGAACACAATTGAATAGAATTCTAATGACTTAAAACAATGTCTCCAAAGTTCAGTCAGATGTAGCCTACATGGATCACTGTAACAGTATGTGTATATACAACAGTAATTCCATTAAATAATTAGATTTAATCATAGAAGTAAATTCAAAGATCTGTATCTTTCATGTGAGAACAGTTACTTGCTAATTACCCGATTCATCCTCTGCTATCCTCTTTTCAGAAGAAACTAATGATTTACTAAGACAAATTTCACACAATGCATAATGCATCCGATTACAATACTTCCGTTTCTGAGTTAGTAACAGCATAATTTGTCTATCTCCCTTCAAAGCCTATTAAACCAGTTCATAAATCCAAAAAATGTATCCTCATTTTTATAGTGAAAATTTTTAACGATCATTTGAGTCTATTAACAAAAAATGGAAAAATGTAATATAAAAACATGTACTTGAAACATATTTAAGGAAAGATGATGTCTTATCAATGTAGTGGAACATTCCGCCCCCATATACACATATATGAACATGCACAATTATCAACATACAGAATAATATATTAGTATTTTTTTTCCGGTCAAATTACATTCAGACAGCAAATCTTACATATAGTATACAGGTAGTCCTCGATTTATAAGTTCATTTAATGACCATTTGAAGTTACAATGGGTCTGAAAAAAATTATGTATGACCATTTTTCACATTTATGATCATTGCAGCATCCCCAAGGTCATGGGATCAAAATTCAGATGCTTGGCAAACTGACTAATATTTATGACGGCTGCAGTGTCATGCGATCCTCTTTTGTGACCTTCTGACGAGCAAAGTCAATGGGGAAGCTAGATTCACTTAACAACCATGTTACTTTTAACAGTTGCAGTGATTCACTTAACAACCATGGCAAGAAAGTACATACAATGGGGCCAAACTCGCTTAAAAAATGTCTCAATTTACAACTAAAAATTGGGGCTCAATTGTGGTCATACATTAAGGACTATCTGCAATGATAAATTAAAACAATTTTTAACATTACTTAATATTATTTTAATAACAAAAACAAGTAATCCTGAGTGCATATCGGTAAACTATATATACTTCCTAATAATTTGATGTGAGGATCATTACGTTGGCTTGCAAAGCCTTTCCAGATTAGACGTATTAGTTTGGGCTAATTATGATGAGCGTCCTTGGGGTAAAACTGAGTTTTGGTTACACTACAGCCTACTAGTCAAAATGTACTAAACTGACTAATACTGGTCTTACCATTATGTGGAAGTACTGTATGTGGCACAGACAAAGAAGGCTGGTCTATACTTTCAGTTACTAAAAGTATTTTGTGGTAACCTCAATGATCAAAGCCATAACATTGATACCAATAGCATCCGGTGAGGTTCATTGCATTTGTAAGACTGGATCATGAAAAATTAGTAACATATGGGAATTAACAAATGAAATGCAAGAAGGAAAAACAAGTATAAATTTTCATATAGTGTATGGGAATAAAATAAAATGTAATGAAAATGAATTATAGTAGAACTTGAGTAATAGAGTTGATGAATACTTGTAGGGAAATGATGGTGTAGATTTAATTGTATATGAAAAATGTAAATGTATGTCAGAAAACATAAATGGACATCCTGGCCATCATAGGTAGGTATGAAAATAGGAAATCATAGATAACATTGCTGAAATAAGTGCAAATAACTATGTATAGGAGTGAACTCTGTTTACTCTGTTATGAGGCAGTGATGGTTGGATATGTCAGGAGAAACATAAGTCAGTTGAATGTAGAGAGAAAAGGGTACCTAGACAATGTGTGCGATAATACAAGAGATAGTCAAGAATACCTGGGAGCTAAGTGTACGTGGATTAAACTTATAAGGACTTACTGAAAGCAAAGATACAGGATATGGTGGATTATATTAGTATAAAACAGTCTCAGCAATATTCTTTGATTTTTGTTCCTGCCTTTGATTTCTTTGGCTTACTATTTGTTCCTTCTTTTTTGCACTTGATACAAGTGTTTCTTCTCCAGAAAGGAAATAACAAGATGGAGCAGCATGTATGTAAAAGTAACAATAATAAGCATACTCATGTTATTAAGATTGGTATATATTAAAAACTATCACTATGTTACTCAGGTAAATGCACCTTTCCACAGCTTAAGATTGAAGTTTAATTTTCCATTGTTCTGCCTAAGCATCAGTTGAATCAGGTGGAGATGATTAAAAAAAACAACAGGTTACATCTTATATTGCCCATGCATCTCAGAACGGTGCAAGAAACAAAAACTAAAACAGCCCTCAGAGGTTCTGGTTATTATTTTTTTCTTTACCTTGGCAAAGCAAGTTCCACTTCTAAAAATTCTTCAGGTCTACAGTTAACAAGAGTGATTGACTGCTTGTCTGGAATGTACATGCAACCTTCATCATCACTGTCCCCAAGAGCGCTATCAGAACTTTCGTTTCTAGGAATGTTCTCCTCCGCTCTACAATGGAATTCGCTTTCGACATCCCCACAGGAGATTTTCTTGGTAACTGCTTGGCCAGACCTCTGCACATCAGTAGAACCTCCTGAATCGTAGTCAAGAGAATTTCTCTCAAAGTTTTCACAGCTTGTATTATAAGCTTGATCTGGTTTTCCCAGGTTTACCATTCTGTCAAGAATGGCAGATTGTGGAAGTGACAGCTGCCAAGGTGCCCCTGACATTTGTGTTTCACTAAGTTTCTGGCTAGTGCAGGTTTTAAGACATAAGTCAGATTTCTCTTGTGAGACCCTAGATGTTACATGTAATGGACTTGACAGAGTACATAGAGATTTAGCTTTACTTCTGCGTTTCTCCAGAGTTTTGTTTATTTCCATTCTTTGGGTTTCGGAATCGGATTCTGGTGAGGTGGAGCTTCCAATTTGGAAGGTAACTTTTTCCAGTTGAGAACACACCTGGGCAATCTTCTTGGAATGTGGAACAGCTGTCAAGTTTTGAAACAACTGCCCTGTAACACTGTGCTGCTTGTCCTCATTCATTCTTGCAGTTAAGTCCTCTAATAAACCATGCCTTCCACGTGCAGTGTCTGAATTAACTGAAGTTTTCCCTTTCTTAATTTCTCTTGCAATTCCTTTTGGAGAGCTAACTCTGGAGAAGCAAGGGGATGCTTCAGAACTGCACTTGGCATTCAGCCTCTCATGCTTGCCCTTGAAGCAAGCAGATTCAAAGCAGCATTCATGTTCTGCAGCAACATCAGCACCACCACCACCACTCTTTCGAGGCAGGACAGGAGGCACAAGAGCAGGTTCATTCTGAACTGTGACAACCACGTAATCAGATTCTTCAACTTCTCCCTTTTCTAGAGTCTTTATGATTTTCTCTCCATTCACAGCTTGCTCTCCTTTGCCAAGCTGCCCATTCCACAACAGATGATTCTCTTGCAACTCAGAGCACCGTAAGAAATACGTAAGGACATAGAGAATGCGCTGAACAAAATCCTTATGTTTTCCAACAATTACTGTCCTTGCCATTCTGGCTGGTGAACCTACAGCACCATATAAATCACCTAAATAAATACAGTGAGCAAAGAAAAAATAATTAATTAAAAAATTAATATACATCAAAGACCAAGGCCAAATATCTAATCTATTTGTTTAACCTAACCAGGGCTTTTTTTCTCATAGAACGCTCAGAACGGAGTTCCGGCACCTTTTTTGGATGGAACCTTGTAGGGTAGGCAAGGCGGGTTGTATGACATTTGTGAGTTCCGGCACCTTTTTCTTTTACAAAAAAAGCACTGAACCTAACTATAGAAAGAATGAAATCATTAAGATATTATTACTTCAGTTTAAATGATAAACCACACCTCAATAAAATGATCCTCTTTAGTAACTCAATTTTATTATATTTATTTCAGTAGAGGAAGATTAACACTCAACTGAATTTAATTTTCTAAAAATACTTTTTGCCAAATTATGCAAAGAACTGCATATCTCAGTTATGGCAACAAGATGAGGCAGCTAAAATCAATTGTCAGCATAGCTATTATGGTAGCAATTTCTAACTGCTGCTAAAATATAATCTTCTGATTTAAATACCAATAGCATAACTGTGAAATTGAGTTCTGGAAGATCTGAACAAGTCTATTTATCTAGAAATATTGAAGATGAAATATATTTGATATCCATTTACTTTAGGTAATTTATGATCAAGCCACATAATTTTAGACTATTTACAGAAAAAAGCTGAAGTTTTGTCAGGTATAATGACTGGATGTTCCACCGTTTAATTGTTGCACAGAAACATCCTTTTACTCTACTTTTATAAGCATAAAAATTGAATGCCTAGTCCAGATTGGGAGAGGGGTAATTAAATAATGTGACTTCCCATTTAGGATCCAGAATGATCTAATGTATCTGTCATGATGTTTTTACTAGGCTCTGAGATAAATTATTAATACAGGTCATGGCACTTAATGTGATTCAGATTATGTCTCTCATGAAAATATGTTTTGGCATTTATGTTTCATTAATAAGGATGTCAAGAGAGAATTAAACCCAATTTTGTAGTGTGCAAGCTATTTAGTAACCACTAAAGAGCATGCATCATGATAAAAACAGTCTGACTCACAAGACAACCTACCGTACTTTTATAATTTTCTAATTGGAAGGAACAAGCCATTATATTTGATACTAGATATTTGAATTTTGTTTACAAAAAAAGTCTGGAAAAGTGATTTATAATTGTTCAGTGGATTTCTGAATGATCTTCTGGAATATCATTCATAATAATCACTTATTACAAGTACATGCATGATCTACTTTAAAGGGATTTATTTATTTATTATTAAATTTATTGGTCTCCCATCTTACCACAGGGTAACTCTTGATTATCAAACCAAAAAAGACAGTCTTTCAATCAGAAATTGACTAAAAGCCCCGAATGTATGTTTGCATGTTTTTATGGCTGATTCTATTTATTTTTAATGTTGCCTTCTGTCATGAACATTTCATAGATTTCTAACTGTGGGAAATCCCACAGGATTTGGTGCCATAACAAATTAAAATAAATAAACATTTGTGCATGCCTAAGAGTCATCTTGATTTTAGATATAAAGTTTTGTACTGACCAAGCTGTGCCCAAAGTGGATTGTACGGATGTGATTTTGCCAGCATGTTCACAGATGGCGAGGCATGTTTCTCAGAGGAAACACTGATGGAGAGATGATCAACTGGCATCACAGTAGGGACCCAGGCCAAGTGATAGGTTAACACTGCTGTTAACAGAGCAGCAAAAAACCTATAAAAATAAGAAGCAGAAACAAAATTATATCTCTGCAATAAACCGCCCGTTCAAACTAGAGGAGCAACACAAAACAATATTACTCACTGGTTTTTGCTGCTCTGTTCTATCAAAACAGCAAATTCCTTGAGAAAGTGTTGGCATAACAGATTCTTTTCTGAAGCACAGGCCATCATAGTAAGCCACACAGGTTCTGCAATCCTTGGAACTGTGTATAAATTCCATATTGTGGTCCTACCAAAAGAAAAGGATCTTGTTAGCTTAAACAAGAGGACATGGTTCAAATATAAAAGTATTTTGCCTGCTCTTCCTTTGAATATGTATTTTTCAATTTATCATCATTCATTCTCTCTGTATAACCAAAACACCTCAACATACTTCTTTCATACCAGCCACTCACTTTTCGAGATTTATATTTATGTCTTAATTTTTTTTTAAATCCCATTTATATCCCGCCCTTCTCGGAAGACTCAGGGCGGCTTACAATCTAAAGTACAAATCTGAAGCTTGGCACTCTTGCCAAATGAATGACATTCTTGCCAAATTCTTGCTTTTCTTTCAACTCTAGTAGCTTCCCACATTGTACCAGAGGTGTATTTTGTGCTCAGCAGGGTAGAGACCCAGATTGATCTGAGGGTTCTGGAGCTCCAGCAATGCAAGTCTGAATGCAGTCTTTTGGCCAGGTAGTATTCCTCAGCTCTATCTACCACAAAAAGCAGCTGCTGAAATGGAAAAATAGGCAGTGCTGTGGATATCGCACGGTGCTCCTGAAGAAAAGGTGGCACATAAATTGTTAAGGGTCATTAGATGCCCTGTGACCCACTGGGTCATAGTTTCAGAGACATTTTCTGGGCAAATTCCTCAACACTGGCAGTTTCTAATATGCTGCCTTTGCTGCAAAAGTTTATAAAAATTCAGGGAGATATTCAGAAGAAGTATCTCCCTGGAAAATAGCCCACATTAAAATATATAGCATGGTCAAAAATCAGGAATGGACCATAAGAAATGTTTTATGAAAGTTTGTATTGTGTGATGAAAGGTTTTATGATAATATTTAGGTCATAAAACATTTTATAAAATTTCCCTGGATTTTGGACACATATTGTAAGTTACCCATTTGAGGAACTTTGATTCAAAAATTGTTTCTCTATAATGCACCATTTTGCCCAGTTAAAAGTTACCCACACACAAACGGGAGAATTTTAGTACTATATAGATTTTTTTTTATTAAAAATTACATTTACAATAGTAACAATGGAAAAAAATAAAAATAAAAATTAGAATGTGCAGAAAATAAAAAAAACATAAAAATATAGTAAAGAAAAAGGAATATAAAAAGTGACCTTTCTCCTTCATTACGAGTATAAACAATTTTAATAACTCATCACCTTCTCTTTAAATACAGCAAATGATCTTTTCTTCCCATGTCCCATCTATGATCTATAAATAAATCCTTAAAACCTCATTTTAGTCCTGATCATCTAAAGACCATTAAAGGTTACCAAAGAGAATAACATATCTACTTAAATCTTGATTAAATAATCCAATTTTATATTCTTGCCTTTTACTTCTAATTATCTTGATCTTTAGTTTCTTCAAACTATTTATTTAAATATGTCCTAGAACTTGGTTTTTCACTTTTTCTCTGTCCCTTCACAAATTCTTCAAAATTTCTAACAAGCCTCTTTTCAAAATTCAATGTACAAAAATTATCCAGGTCATTCTTTTGTTTTGTTATTTATATACCCCTTTTAATTATAAAAACATCAGTTTCTTTTGTATGTGCAGTGCAACTTTTTTTTACATGTCATTCTTATAGCTTGACATTTTCAAATCAGTTTCGATCTTGTCAGGTAAAAATTTGTTCCTCTTCCACAATATCTTTTAAACAAAGTCTTAGACACTCTTAAAGTTAACTTCTGGATCCACTATTCACAAATATTCTTCAATATTCTTCACTCTGTAATTGTAAATTGAATTTGAGTGTTCTCCTTTAAATGTAATCTTAATTCATTCTACTTCGCTTTAGTTTCCAATTTTTATCTTTAATTTTTTTTAAAATCAAAACAAAAACATTTTCCTATGGAAAGGATACTTTATAATTAATTCCAAAATCTTATTTCAAATTTATCTGAAATCTTAGTCCATTTGTAACTTTCTAAAATCAAAATCACTATTTTGCTTTTTATCCCATTTTTTTAACTTGTTAAGCTTGCAGTTAAAACTTCTTTCATTAAAGATTGAAGAAAACTCAGTCAAATTTGTCAATCCAAAGGTTCCTAACAGCTAAAAAACAGTTTAAAAGCAATTTCTGGAAGTGACTAGAAAAGCATGCAAATTTAATATCTTTTCAAAGGTGACGACCATGGTTTGAGCTATGACTATTTTCCTTGACTCCCAGAGAACTCCACTCGAGACTGCGATCTTGCGGTTTTCTCAACAGAACCAGCTGTCTGGAACACTGTGAACTCAAGTCCTCTCCTTCTCCGGAGAAGAATTATCAAAGACCCAGTCTACCTGCCAGCTCTTATTCCACTGCAGTTATCAGCTCTGCTTTTCATTTTCAATCCATCATTTGTTTCCTGAAAGTTTTAGGAACGGATCTGTGGAGATTCTCAGTCATCCAGTTCATAGTTATCTCAAAGGTGCTTTTTTCCTTCAAAAAGAAACTGGACTGGACTGGGTTTTTTCCTTGAGGAAGAAGAAAAAAATGTTTCGTTTCTCATCCAAGAAGGTTCATCATCCCCCCACCATCAAAACTGACAAAGCTTCTTGGGCGAGAAGCTAAATGTTTTCTTCTTTGTCTCCTCAAGGAAAAAAAAAACAGTCCAGTTGCCTTTTGAAGAAAAAAAGACACCTTTGAGATTTCAGGAAAGTGGCATATAAATCTAACCAGCATTGTGATAACTTGAAAAGTTACAATTACTCAGCTGCAACTTACTATTATTAAACATGCTACTGAAGAATTGCTAATCAACTATTTAGGCAAAAATGCTACTGGCCTCTATTCTATACAACTGTGTACCATTTATTTCTGGGACCAGAATGGCCTAACTAAGGGCTTAGAGCATGCATCTTGGGAAATTCTGGAAGCTGAAGTCCACACATCCTAAAGTTGCCAAATGTGAAAAACAATGGCTTAAAATATATACAGTAAAAAAAATGTTGACAGTGATCCCTTGACACTGAAGCATTTATCATAGTATAAATGCATAATGGAGACACTTATTATAACCAACCAACATATATTTAAGGAACAGCAGCTTTAAATTTTACTTTAAAAATTCTATCCAATAAAAATAGGAGCATCTGATAGACTCTAAAAAGGCTAAACAGAACTGGACCTCACTAATACCTGGACGGGAAACCATTACAAAATCCCAGGAATATTGGTAAGTAAATACTCAAAGGTGGCAATGGCAAACGACTTCTGTATTGCCACAAAGTAAATTGCATGGAAATATCCATGAAGTTATGAGGGTTGAAGTTAACAAGGCAGATTTGCTTCTTCAAAAACTATTCTATCCTGATATATTATAAAGCTATGGATATTCTGCTATAGGCAAAGGCAGTGGCATGCTGATATTTAATAATCAATTCTGGTAATTCCATTGCTACTGTACCATTTGTTGCCAAAAGTATATATTGCATGCTAGATATTGTGGCTCAGCTTTGCTTTTAATGCCTAAAACTTTTAACAATCAGCTCTCATAAGCCAATACTGGATAAAGGATTATGTTTCTGAACTGCAGATATATGTTGTGTGTGTTTCAGGAACAGAAATGACATCACCATCCCATAAATCACCATCCACCAATGATCTTTTGCCTCTTTCAGAAAGTAATGTTGCATACAAGATCATTTCTAGCATAAGTTAGCCTGAAGGATTTGAAGAAAAAGAGAAGGGGGAGGTCAACAAATAAAAGTAGGAATTCTCTATTTATTATCAACTTATTACAGAAATCAAGTTTGAAATATTTTCATCCTCAGTACCTGCACTGTAAATGTTTAGTTTCAAGTGAAGGAGATTCAATCTTCACTAAAATCTACACAAATATACAGTTAGTCCTCGACTTACAACAGTTCATTTAGCAGTGACTGTTCGAAGTTATAACAGCATTGGGAAAAAAAATGACATGACCATTTTTCACATTTACGAGTGTTACAGCATCCCCAGGGTCATGTGATCAAAATTCATGGCAACTGACATGTATTTATGACAATGGCAGCATCCCGGGGTCATCTGATCACCTTTTATGACCTTCTGACAAGCAAAGTCAATGGGGAGTCCTGATTCACTTTACAACTATGTTACTAATTTAACAACTGCCGTGATTGACTTAACAACTGTGGCAAGAAAAGCCATATAATGGAGCAAAATTCATTTAACAACTGTTTCGCTTAGCAACAGAAATTTTGGACTCAATTGGTCATAAGTCGAGAACTATCTATAGATTAGTGCAAGGACAAGAGTAAAAAAAAAAAGAACAGGTCTGAGTTGTGAAATAGATTAATCTTAAGAACAGATGCATATCTTGTCCATGCCAACAAAATTTGATGTAACAATAACTCACCTAAATTCATCCAGTGCATCCATAATACAGCTAATGTAAACTTGCACTTTTTGGTTTGTTTCTGTTATTTTTCTACATGTGATCATAGCCTTAGGGGGGAAAAATAAGAATGGGTTAAAAATAAATGCAAAGATGGTTCTTTCTGGATGTCTATTGAGACATCAAACCCGAGATACAGGTTTTTACACTTTCTTCTTTCTGGTATTTGCCTACAAAGAAAAGAATTCTAGAGCAGGTGCGTGCAACCTAAACCTTTAAAAAAAAATCTAGAGCTCTTTTGAAGCAGAAAGTATCCAAAAACTACAGAAGTAGGCTAGCCCCCCAAATGAAAAAAAAACCCGAAAAACTAGAAAATTTCAGCCCCACCCAAAAGTATGATACAGCCTCAACTAGTCTGCATTGTTCCCTTAACCATCTCAGTACAGCCCTTAGAACAAGGGTAGGCAACCTTAGCTCTTTTATGACTCGTGGACTTCAACTCCCAGAATTCTGGTAGTTGAAGTCCACTAGTCATAAAAGAGCCAAGGTTGCCTACCTCTGCCTTAAAACTTTCCCCTCCCGTAAAAAAGGAAAGGAAAAAGAAAAAAAAGTCAAGTAAAACATTTGCCACCTAAAAATGGACAGTCAGGTAGATGCATCGAAAATTCTGCTCAGGAAGCACTACCACAAGTCATGCACTCAAATAAAAAGGCTTTAAATAAACCTAAGTGGAGGGGAACACAATAGGACTTATTTAAAAATGAGGAGGAATGCTGGGTGCAATTTAAACCTCCTTCAGATTTATCACCGATATATCGTACGAAAGCACAGGAAAGGGGTATGTCACCAGCCCAGCCCCGGCCAGGCATGATTCACTGTCCTATTTTTTAATGGCTATAAGTACAATGCACCCATCTAGAACAAATGTTTTGTAAAGCTATAAATTTCTAATCTAGAAATTTGCTTGCATAGGAAACATATTGAGGGATATGCACGTACTGTTAATTCTACATGCAAACCCTTCTGTCAGTTATTTGGACTCTATTCACAGCATTCAGGAAAAATAGATACTGAAATTCTTAGATAGATAATAGTTTTTGGTAATTCAGCATGTATAGGAAAGAGCCTTGGTGGAGCAGTGGGCTAATGCCTCCTTAAGTAACACCAGCTGCCTGCAATTATTGCAGGTTCGCATCCCACCAGGCTCAAGGTTGACTCAGCCTTCCATCCTTCCGAGGTAGGTAAAATGAGGACCCAGATTGTTGGGGGCAATAAGCTGACTTTGTAATAATGCCGCTTGGGGGTGTGTGTGAAAGCCCTAATAAGCAGGCATATACATAGAATGAAGGCTATTGCTAAGCACATTGGTTTGTGCTTAAATTGTAAGCCGCCCTAAGTCTTCGGAGAAGGGCGGGATATAAATGGGATTAAAATTAAAATTTAAATTAAATTAAATTAAACTTCTGAAGAATTGAGTTACAAACTTTCTAGAGATAACCTAATACGTTATCTCTCATTCTTACTCACTTAGGGGTTGTAGGCACAGAAACTAAATTTGTTCACTGCTTTACCATTTCAATTGCCCTTTTCAGCTTGCCCATATGGGATTCCAATAAGGGGAAATGAGAGAAGAAGAAATCCTGGAAATTTCTCTGGGCCTCTTCTTTCTCAGGAAGGGTGAAAATGATGCTGATGGCAATTTTCTTCCTTCGAATCAGTGCAGGATTGAGGCCACAGCTTTCATCTGCCATGCTGAACGTTTCTTCAACTGACCTATTGGAGAAGAAAGTTGCACTCTACGTTCAGTTGTTAGCAAATGCCTGAAGTGTTTTAATTGATGCATAGTAAGGCGTCACACTCAGGAATTCCATTCAGTCAAACAGAACTGGGTCTTGATAAGCCATTATTTGTCTTAGACATGATTCATTCAATAAAGACTAATCAATAAAGAAAAACCATAAAGGCTAGGGTTCCACATATATTAAGGCAAAACTAAACCAATCACAGTGTGAGCTTAGAGAAGCATGAACCTAGCTGGAACTATCTCAGCCCTGTGAACATTTCAGTCAATTTCAACATTTCAGTTTATCTCATTTTCTTTTCAATATGTATTTCCTCTTCTTAAAAAGCAGTGAAGAAATGGCAATCTGATCCCCATTGCTTGTCTAATAAATGGTCAAAAAGGGAAATAATAATAATGGGGCACCTAGGATTGAAAGGACCGTGATGCCACCTGCACTTATTCTGTAAATAAACGATCTTTCTTAAGATAGGAACACAATTTAGATGTTTAGACCAAATTCAGAAACAGAGATTTTTTCCCTTTCATTTTTTTTAGAAGTCTTACCTGTTAGCTCATACACTCTATTAGTTATTATCCTAAGATTACAAGAAAGCATTTTATAGCAAAAATCATGTTAATTGATTTTATTATCATCGCCCTGATGTCTGTACTGAATGTAGATCAAAATCATTTTAATACTTTTGCAATATATATGATTGAATATATAATTATAAATACCAATAGAAATCAATGAGACTACACATATTGAAATGACTGATATTTAAAAATACTGTGTAATCACAATTTGCTTAAGATCCTAATACTAAAACATTACTGTATTTTATATATTTTATAGAGTGCTATGTCTACCAAATTCCTCTCAACCAGTTATTCAGTATTTTGTGTGTTTGAGAGTCTTACTAAAATAATCAATCCCACAGATTACTACCCTTTTCCTCTCTTTCATTAGGGATGAATGACACGACAATAAACTTGAAAATAATATCAAGAGACTATGAGCAGCTCTGCAAGAAAGTTAAGTATTAGCAGCACAGGTGGTGTTTTCATCTGTACTTCCAACAAAAGGTAATAAAGGATTTTAGAAACAAACCACTGGCTTAAGGGATGCTGCCACCAAAGAATTTTCGATTCCTAGACCATGTTTTGCATTACCTACATAAAGGATTTCTAGCAAGAGATGAATTGCGCCTCACCAGAACTGGAAAGAATGCATTTGGAAAACTACTGGCTCAGCTTATCCAAAGGGCTTTAAACTAAATCTGAAGGAGGAGGGTAACTAATGTTTGGGATCTTTAGCACCTAATCCCAAACATAAACCCCCCCCCCCCGAGACCCCAATCAAACAAGGAAGTAGTGAGTGATGAGAAGGAAGAAAAACTCAGATATAAAACGGGAGATGTAGGAAGCATACCCAGGGTCAGCCATAAAGGACTCAGATACCTATACACAAATGCTCAAAGTTTGAGGAACAAATAGGGTGGACTTGAAGTACTGGTACATGAGGGCAGGTATAGTGTAGATGCCATTATCGAAACCTGATGGGATGATACGACTGGAATGTACTGCTGGAAGGATATAAACTGTTCAAAAGAAACAGACCTAACAAATGAAGAGGGGGATTTGCATTATACGTAAAAGACCACTATACAACTACAGAAATGCATAAAACCAAAGATGAAAGCCTTTTTGAATGCATATGAATTAATGTAAGAGGAAAAAGAATGACATTGCCATAGGTGTATGTTATAGGCCACCCAAACAAGCAGAGGAAATAGATGAACTTTTTGCTAATCAGTTAACAAATGTATGTAGGAAACCTACCACGGTAGGTCAGCTACCCTGACATCAATTGGGAGATAAACTCTGCATCAAATGGGAGATCAAACATATTCCTTATGATCCTAGCTGACAATGTTGTTATCCAAAAGGTAGAAGAGGAACTAGAGGGTCAGCTATATTGGATTTAATTCTTACTAAAGAGAAGAAATGATAGGAGTTGAAGTTGCAGGAATTTTGGAGGAGAGTAACCATGTCACACTGGACTTCAATATAATGCAGACATAACAATAATCAAACTAGTGTTTCAGACTTTTAAAAAGCTGATTTCAACAAAGTTACAGAGAGTTTGGGAAGGATTCAATATATATGAAAATCTTAAAGGGAGAACAACTGAAGAAGCTTGGGAAACTCTGAAAAATATTATTATAAAAGTGCAATCCAGCACAATTCTTCTGAAAAAGAAAAATAGGAAATCCAAGAAGAAACCAGGATGGTTGCACGAAGAACTCTCTGATAAACTGAAAGACAAAAAGTATAAGTATAAAAAATGGAAAGAGGGACACATTGCTAAGGCAGAATACTAGCATAGAGCATATAGTCCGAATTTGCAAAGATGAAGTCAGGAAAGCTAAGGCTCAGACTGAAATGACTTACAATAAATGTCAAAAATAATAAAAAGTTTCTTTCAACATGTAAAAAAAAACAAAAAAGTCAAGGAAACAATCAGTCCACTAATGGGAGAAGATGGCAAGGAAGTGACAAGAATCAGGGAGAAAGCACTGCTGCTTAATTCGTTCTTTGCATCTGTCTTCACACAAAAAGCAAAAATAGCCCAACCTACCAAAAATAGAACCGTAAAATAGAGACTAGGAATACAAATTAAAATAGGCAAGAAAATAGTAAGAGAACACCTGTCTGCTTTAGACAAGTTCAAATCACCAGGATCAGATGGATTACATCCCAGAGTTCTAAAGGAGCTGGCAGACATGATCTCAGAACACTGAACCCTATCTTTCAACATCATGCAGCACAGAGGAACTACCAGAGGACTGGAAGAGAACTGATGTAGTTTCCATCCTAAAAAAAAGAAGCAAAAAAGGACAGATCCAGGAAACTACAGGCCAATCAGCCTGACATCAATACCTGGGAAGATCCTAGAAAGCGAAGTTATAACCAGAAGCTAATATGGGTTTGTCAAAAATAGATTATGCCAAATAAATCTTATTTCATTCTTTGACAAAATGACATCGTTTGTGGATCAGCGAAATACTGTGGACATAGTATATTGGATTTCGTAAAGCATTTGAAAAAAGTAGACCACAACCTTAAAAAATTTGGGATAGACAGCAACATCACTAAATGGATTTGTTAACCAGTTGAAAAATCACACTCAATGGTACTACATTTACATGGAAGGAAGTAAGCAGTGGGGTACCACAAGGCTCCGTCTTAGGCCCAGTTCTCTTCAATATCTTCATAAATGACGTAGATGAGGGAATAGGAGGGGAACTCATGAAATTTGTAGAAAACACTAAACTGGCAGGAATAGCCAATACCCCCAAAGATAAGCTCAAGTTCCAGAAGGATCTCAACAGACCTGACCATAGGCCCTATCTAACAAAATGAAATTCAATTGAGAGAAAAGTAAGGTTTTACATTTAGACAAAATAAAAACCCCAAATATAAAGAATAGGTGAAACCTGCCTCAATAGTAGTAACTGTGAGAGAGATCTTGGAGTTTTAATGGACAATCCCTTAAATATGAGCCAGTAGTGTGCCTTAGTAAGACCATATCCAGTTTTGATCACCACAATATAAAAAGCAGTGGCTTTTAAGAAGAGAGTGGACAGCCACTTGTCTGGAATGGTATACGGTCTTCTATTTGAGCAGGGGGCTGGACTAGAAGACCTCCAAGGTCCCTTCCAACTCTGTTATTCTGTTATGTTAACCAGCAGTTCCTGATGGGATGATAAAAACAGAGATAAGACTTTTAAGCTTTGAACAAGGGATTTGAAATAAATTGATCTAAAATGAACACAATTCTGGCTGAACAAGTAAAATGACTACAGAGAATATTGGCAGTATCATCCCATTTTAATTATGTTATTTTGTGTTGAGTTCAGACTTTTTCCCACTAACTCATAGAAGATTCCAAGATAGTGTTTGCATCTCAATACATGATTCAACTAATGACAGGCTAACATATTTCAAATGAGGGTTGAGTCTACCAGGAATATAATAGCAGAGCCTTCATAGCAATTGGGTGTTAATAATTACACATGAAGTATATGAAACACATTTCACTATTAGTGGTATTTCTTCCCATTAGATTGTTCATAGAGTTATAGGGTTGGAAAATAGATCTTTAGAGGTCTTGTAATCTAATTACCTGCTAGAATCTCATTGCATCCCAGACAAATGACTGTTCAACCTTTTCTTAAAAACCTTCAGTGATGGAGCATCCATGGTTCCAGGATGGAGACTGTAGCTCTTAGGACTAGGAAAGTCTTCCTTATTCTAAGTCTGAATCATCTTCTACAAAGCTCCACCCAAGTTGATGGTTTGTTAACCTCTTATGTATTTCATTCCTTATTTACCTTGAAACCTGGCTAATTTCCGTTGTGTTAGTTAAGCATTACTAATTACCGTAGTTCAAGGCAGAACAATTTACTAGGTCACCTAAAGTTCTGTTAATTAAAAGGTTCTCAACATATTTATTTGTAGCATCTTGTGCTCAAAGGTTCAGTAACCCTAAATCTGGATAGTGAGGAAAATTGCTGAACGACAAAAAAGTACTGATTCTATCTTGTTTAAAATGAAGCTCTTCCATTACAAAGTAGTGCAATTCCTTAAAAACAGAAAGGCAGCTTTACACTACTGAACTATGGTCCTTTGCCATAAACAAGATGAGCATAAAATTTTCATCTTTTCCTCTGCCCCGCCCTTCTTCCAGGGTGGATTGCTCTTTAGAGTAAATTTGCATATTTTAGCCAATATATGTGAACTTTCATGTAAACTCATTTAATTAGAGACATGAACAGGAAAATTAAAAGTATGGTAACTATTGTGCTGGTTTAGAGTAGTCCATAGCTTTGAATGCCCAAGACCGTGAGACCTATTTATTTTTTTAGACTGCAAATATAAACTACGTACATCTGTATTACAAGAAGAATGTTTACGTTAACCCACCTTCTAACTGTAGGTGTAATACCATTTTCAAAGCTTGTGGTTTGACTTCGAAGCCAGCGGCGCTGGTAACTTGAAGAGGAGCTGGGAGATGGTAATGGAGTCATCAAGAGACTACTCAGGGATGCTGTCAACAAAGCAAAAATGTCAGTAATTTTATCAGAATGCAATTTCTTCTGAACTTGAAGGTGGCCGAGCCATGCTTCTATTATAGACAGACAATAAATTTTTATTTTACGGACTGAACATAAGAAAGAACTGAATACTTATCTATACATGCAGTTCTCTATGTAGATCCTGTGAATTTATGCGCATAAATTAGGCAACATGGATTAAACAATTAGGAAATATAGCAATAGTTTCTGAAAAAAAATGAAGGTCTATTAAAGAAAATAGCCAATATTATTTCCTGTTTTAAATGAAAACTAGGGATTGACTTGGGAAGGGAGGAAATATTTTTGCTGAAGGAGATATCTCTTGACATAGCACTGAAGCTATCCTAGAATCTAGCAACAGATAGGTGTAGCTTAGACCAAAATTCAAGGCAGTAACTTTGGAAAACATCAAAAAGAATCCAGAGGTTATAGAAGACCACGTACCTTGAAAATAATAGAGTAGGACCTGAACTATTAGTTTGGGGAGCATATCAAGGACAACAATGCTGCTCTGAAAACAGCAATGGAGATAGGGCAGAAAACCCTTTCCATTTCAAATACATACACCTGATGTATTTGTTGAACTGAAACCACAAGTAGTTCTGAAATGAAATACAACATCTACTGACTTCAATTGCAGTCTGTTGAGTAAAACCTATGAACCCTATCCAGTCTTATTGCTAAAGAAAATATCCTCACAAAAGGATATTAATCTTAGCTTCTTGAAAAACCAGTAGTACAGAACCATATGTGGTGATGCAAGTTAATGGAGAAATTGTAACTTTAGGTACTGAATTAGCTGCATGACAAACTATCTTCAATTTTTACTTGAAAATATGTTGTTTCTATCTGAAAGATGTGGATTATTTCTCTCTTGTCCTCTGGTAAATGAAAGAGAGAAGCCTTCTCCTAGAAAGACTGAGACTACGCCATTCAAGCTTCAAAATTTGCAATCTGGAAGAAGTGAGCTCCTGAAGAATGAAGTTCATATCCAAGTGTCTAATCTGCAACTCTATGTACTGATTCAGAGTACTGTTGATGATGAGAACCAGATTGTGATGTTTCAGTTATGATAGTGTTCAAGGCATAGTGTTGACATAACAGAGATATTCCTCTTCTTTTACTCTATGTCTCTCAATGCAATAAGAAGTTAATAGCACCCAGCCTTTTCTTTGTGGGTAGAGAGGATTTTGATCAGTATTTCAAAAAAAAGCAAATACCGTTAAGTCTCATAACAGTCCTGGAATATAATCTCAAATTTAGAATTAAAGAGCTACAACGGCTTTAAAGACAGCTGTCTTTAGAGCTTGTTGCCAGAGTGGTTTGCAAACAGGAAGAATGGCTAGAGTAAGTCTGCTTCATAAATGGGTAAATGGCACATTCAGAAATTAAAATTTGTTCCTACAAAGTAGGCATTTGCAAATGGGAATCTTTAAGATCCAGAGTGAAGGACCAATTCCTGCAACAAGCGGAAAAAACAGAACTCCTTGCAGAAATCTTAATAACAACAGAAATGATTATAAAAGGAAAAGGAATAGTAGCCACAAGAGATCTAATATTAAAAAGAAAGAAAAAGATGGAAATAAGAGAATCATGACCATGTTGTAATTCTGGGAACTACAGTAAATGAGTAACAATTAAATGTATATGCATTGCAGCAAGAAGGGAACGTTACTATAAATAACAATGTAAAGCCTCATTTTGTCTTTGTTGTTGTTGTTGTTAGTTGCGAAGTCGTGTCTGACCCATCGCGACCCTATGGACAATGTTCCTCCAGGCTTTCCTGTCCTCTACTATTTATATGCTTGTAGCACTAAGAACCTGAAGGTGGCATAATGATGACATTTACATTTATCTCAAAATCAATAAACTGTAAATAGTAGAAAATCAAGACTGGCAAGTCTCCAACAATGAGTTTGGAAAATATCTAACAGTGGACATCGCACACACACAAAAAGATCAAGATACTTTTTGATCTATACCAAGGGTAGGCAACCTTGGCTCTTTTATGACTCGTGGACTTCAACTCCCAGAATTCCTGAGCCAAGGTTGCCTACCCCTGATCTATACTAACAATAAAGTGACAAGCAAGTAATTCCTGTTTCTAAACATACTATCAGTATTCAAAGGAAGAATGTATGAATTTCATCTCAAAATTAAATCTGAATCTACTGAGTGATATTTCATTACAGTGTTTTGATTACATTTCTGAAAGGAACAAAGGATAACCACCTGATCGAGCAATGCCACTGTCTCTGTCTTCATTTTGACCTCTACTCGGCATGTCAACAGGAGTGCTGTGTGCTGAATTAAAAATATCAAAGTTAAAGCATATATCCAAGTTATCTTTTCAAAAGATAAATCCTACTAGCAGTCGGATTCAAAAGTACTATTTTTAAAGCTCCAGAACATAGACAGGACTGGTCTGTTAAGTAGCAAATAATATACTGAAACTAATTTACAACAGTAGGAAGTATCATTTGAAATATCACATTTATTATCTTCACAGGGTTAAAGTGAGAAGTTCTTTGTGCTTGGTTGTTTTCTTGCAGATGTTTCATTACCCAACTAGGTAACATAATCAGTGCTAATGGGCATGGGAGTAGCTCCTTGTTTATGTTTACCTACACTGGCAGGGCAAGCTATTGTATATAGAAAATTAGTCTATAGGTTTGTAAGTCTTGATACTTAGAAAGCATCAAAGGCTCCAGAGAATTACTAATTTCAATGCTTATGTTGCCTCAAAGTTCTGTGAACGGGGCGTTCGCTACCAGTGAATTTCAAATTTCAAAATTGCTTTGACAGTGTAATCCATGAAGACTGCAAATACATATTTTCATGGAATGATCCTTAAGCATGGGAACCTGGCTGCTAGTCATGGTAGCAATATATTGCCTTCAGAATAGACAAGACAGTGCAACTGAACTTATGCTATCCACACGGTCTACACTTTGATATTTGTGGTTAGCCACTGGAGGAGTCGTCTTTGGTTTGATCCAGCACAACTAAAAGATGTATCTCCCTCATCATCAACCACATTTTAGAAAAACAAATGCCGACCACTTTCAGGATTTACAAAGTTTCTAAAAGCTCATAGTTAGAATCAATTACTTTGTTCAATTTATCAATTTATCTGCATGGAATACTGTTTAGAAGGAATATGTCACTTTGCACTGTTCTACAAATGCTTTAATGTGGTGTTTTTAATAAATTCTCTAGAAATTCTCATATTTTTACAAAAGTTGCAAGGTTGAAAAATATAATTAAAATTGAAAACAAATTCTTAAGGCATTATAGCACTTAACAGAATTAAGATATTTATTGAAGCAAAGCCTTTCATGTATGGGTTCACATATAACCTTTTCTTTATAAGCTACAAAAATGTACATGTTTAGGGAAAATTATTTAAATTAGATGCAACATTTTAGATACTATAGAATGTTAGCACATTTGCACTCAGCAATTACCTATTTTCAAAAAGCTTCTGGTTCAATAATCAATGCTAGGAGAGCAGCAAGTTGCAACACTCTACATGAAAGAAATATTTAAATAAATATAAATTGATATTAGAGAGATTACTAGATTTAGAGAGCATATAAAATTTGTGATCCTTCTAAGATTAAGTCACACACTTTTATAATTTGTCCACTTCCAAAATATTATTCCTTTATTAAGTTCATTACAGCTCATTGGGTGACTTTTTTAGTTGAAGCAAGGAAGTGGGAATCACAGAAGAAGTGTGGAAAATAAATACGCTGGCATTTATTGTATGTGCAAGAAAGAATAACTTCAAAAAAATAACCTGGAAAAACAATTCTCAAAACTAGAAAAACACAATTTTTAGCATCACATAAGTGCTATTTAAGGGACACGGTGGCTCAGTGGGTTAGGACGCTGAGCCTGTCGATCAGAAGGTCGGCAGTTTGGCGGGTGAGTGAGCGCCTGTTACTCGTCCCAGCTTCTGCCAACCTAGCAGTTCGAAAGCACGTAAAAATGCAAGTAGAAAAATAGGGACCACTACGGTGGGAAGGTAACAGCGTTCCGTGCGCCTTTGGCGTCTAGTCATGCTGGCCACATGACCATGGAGACGTCCTCGGACAAGCACTGGCTCTTCGGCTTTGAAACGGAGATGAGCACCGGCCCCTAGAGTTGGAAACGACTAGCACGCATGTGCGGGGGAACCTTTACCTTTTTAAGTGCTATTTCACTGAAAAATACTGTTGGTGAAGGGATTCAATTAATGTAGCCCAATATTTTAAGATATCTATCATTAGAGGCATCTTTTGCAATTTCATTCAATAATAAAAATAAGGACCAATTGTGTCATTCTACTTATAGAGAGTAGTTATTAATCCCATGGGAACAGATATTACAGCATCTCAAAGTGTAAATAGGTGCATCATGCTGTACTCAACACTGCACACAAACCTGCAAAGAAAGCACTTGGATGAGCCAGAACGCCCCTCCTTCAGGTATACTATGAAGCAACATGTTGCTACATGGTGGTAACACACCTGAAGTGGGCAATATGAGAAATATACAGTTCAAGGATCAGAGAAGCCTGAAATGTGAAGAACCAACCAAAGGATACGATCTCTATGCAGTTACCCCTGCACATCTGCTAATTTTAATTTGATATATTTACCTAGAGTACTTCCATTCTGACACTGGCCCAAGCCATTTGAATGCAAATTCAGCCTTGATTGATCTTGACTGATGTATTCAAAACTACCTTGCAAGCTTGAAAAAGAAAAGGCCATTCAAGAAAGGTATTAAACTTTCAACAAAACTTAAATTGCTAAAGAGAATTTTTCACTACTAATCGTAATTATAAAAACTGATGATTTTGCAAGATTTCTACTTTATCACCTTAAGGTAATCTATAAATTTTCTCTTATATGAAAAATGGAAATAAAAATTAAGCAATTGCATCAATTATATGCAAAAGTCTCTTAATGGTAATCAAATTTAGTATTCTCACTTGTAAAACATTCTGTATTGTAAAACATGGGCTAAATCCTCTCTATTGTTGATCCACATGGAGTGGCATTGTTGCTTAATGGAAATTTAAAAAACTGCCTAGGCAAAGAATACAGTGATTGATTTTGGCTCTATCACAGCCATATAAATATGCCAAAGTTACATCTTTTTCCCCCTGCCTGTTTCTTGTGGATTCAGCTGACCTAATTCTATTTTTGTTTCTCTTATCTGAGGGAACTATAATGGAAAATAAATTCTCACACTGTTCATGTTGCATTAGAATATATTTCTCCAATAATATTAGAAAATGTTGTGATAAGCAGTATTCACTTAACAAATGTTTTGCCTAGCTAGAGAAATTTGGGGCTCAATTGTGGTCATATGTCGAGGATACCTGTATAGTATACTTGGACATGTTTTGCAACTTGGCAAGAGAATTTTTGCCTTTCCTGGAATTTTAAAGTTTCAATTAGTACATTTTAAAATTTATACTAACTCAATTGTCTAGTTTAACCCCTCTTTTCTTTTGTTCCTTCACTTAGCATTCTATTTTAATATCATTTTTTAGCCAAAGCTGTTTGTATGTACTTTGTTTAACTATTCTAATCTTGTAAATTCAGCTTCGTATACATATCTACATATCTATTTCCTTTGTGCTGGTTCAGACATGTCAAACACAAGGCCCGGGGGCCGGATCCGGCCCGCAAAGTGGTTGCATGTGGCCCGCGAAGCCATCCTGGAAACAGTGAGGGAACGGCCCCCACTGCCTTGGCCCTGGCCCAGAGACCCTTCTCCTGCCAGAGACCCTCAGATCTGTCCCACTCCTGCCCAGGCCCCCATAGGCACCCTTGATGCGAACGATGTAGAGCTGGCCACGCCCACCCAGTAGGCCATACGCACTCTAGCCACGCCCACCCAGTAGGCCATGCCCACCCAGGCCACGCCCACCCGGCCCCCTGAGAGCAACCGCAATGCTGATGCGGCCCTCAATGAAATTGAGTTTGACACCCCTGTGCTGGTTAATGAACACAGTAAAGTCTTGCGATTTTATTCTTTCACTGGGCAATCTATTCATCAATGTATAGCTGCTTTTAATTTACCACATTCCATAATGACATAGTGAATGATTAATGTATTTAATTTATTTGATTCTGTGGCCAACTATAATAATTAGAAAACATAAATAAATATACAAACCTATAAAAATATACAAACCTATAAAAACTATCAATAAAACTACACTAAAATAAAAATTAACCATAGTCAGCAGCAGACGTCATCACTAGATGAGATTCAATGCAACCACTATGGAAGCTCTCACTATTATCAGACCCCCAGGCACAATGGAAACCACGAGGTGGGGTCCTAAAGGCTAGGTGGATCAGGGCTAATGCAAGATCTAAACTTTTTTTTTTAGGTAGGAATTTTTTCAGTTGTACTTTTTTGGTATTAGAGTTATAGTATGGATGATTTCAATCATTATGAAATTCCTTTCCCTGAAGAAAATTAGAAAAAATATCTACTTAATTTCTCTATCCACAAATTTGGTGAAGAATTTGAAAGGCCATTTCTCCTGACCCCATTTTCTACATATAAGGGGAAATATGATAAGAAAGGAGTATTAAATATGTTCACCATCTTCAGTAATTTATAAAAATAATAAAGGTGGGATTAAAATAAATTAAAATAAAACATTGTGTTCCCTTCTGTAGATCTCCATATACCAATGTATATTCCAATTCCAATCAAGTCAGTTAATATGTCATTTTAATCCTGGGCTAAATTTAGAGATTTTATATTATTACAAGTGTTGTGGTTCTGGACAGAAGTTTTGTTCTTCCTGTATATTGTTGATCTTTATTCTTATAAATAAAATTACAGTATACTTTATTATGAACTAGTTTTAAATGTTACTTTTACAAATAATATAAACTGAACATCCAAGGATTTTTTTTCTTAACAGTTAAGAATCTGAAATGAAACAGAAAATAAAGGTCGCCTTACCTATTCATACTTCCAGAGAAGCTGCCTACTCTAGCAGAAAACACTTTACTCATCATAAGTTGTGGAGGAGAACTGAAAGGATAAACAATGCCTTGAGTCAGTAATTCCAAATACAATTCCAACTCTGATATAATAACACGGAACTGGAGACACCAGCTCACCGTATGTAGTGAATTTTCAGTGTTGAGCCTTTGTAACTCATTGCTACCGAACCAAACATCATCTCACCCAGCATGTTGACGTCAGAAGCAGGCCTGACATACTACAAATAAAGAAGACAAGGGGTATACATGTGTCATAAACTGTAATATTCTAATTCTACATTAACTCAGCTTTACTCTACAAGCACATATTATTGCATGCCAGAAGAAGCAAACGCAAAGCGGGATTTTCTGAAGACTCCTCGCATTCTGCTGGATAGTCACCACCACTATGAGCTTCATTTATTTAAGACTTTTCTTCATTCTGATGGAATACATGTATACTTCTTGCCACATAGGAAATTAAGACACATATTTATGCGAAAATACATTTAACCTTTTATACTGCAATCCCAAATATAACAATTCATACATATTCCGTCCCTGCACCCATGCAAATTATAAAGCTCTTTTTTGCTATTATGGTCTTGTGGCAATAGGTAGAAATTCAATGTAAAGATTAATTTTCAGTTCATGCAAATTGGACTTGTATATGGATTTCAGCTGACACATTCAGGCTACCTGATATCTAGGAATATCTTCCTTGCCAGGTTGTCTGCTGTCCACCGAAGGGCTATGGGGGTAAGCTGTGTTAATACCACTGTTTTTTTGGCAGCACCCACCATCGGTTTTTCCAGAGGCATCCTAAGGGATTGAATGAATAGTAAAGATAAATCAGGTGCCAAATTGTGATTGGAGGGGGGGGGAAAGAAGGATAATTAGAACATTTGAAATTTGAAAGAAACTTCTGCTTACGTATAATGGTTATGAGAGAATGACCTTAGGAAATGAGGAATGGGATACTGCTTAGGAAACAATTAGACAAGATAGAGGGGAGTCCCCAGTAGCTTAATGATCAGAGAAAGAAACTTATGAAAGTTTTTACCCTAATTGATCAGTTGGTTAAAAGTGGTAGCAGGATTTTTGACTAGCAAGATTCTGTTAATGTAGCCTTAAAAGTACAATTAGAATACCACGTTGCGTTTTCTGTCTTATTTACTTGGGAGGACTGACATTACCCTTATAAAAGACTGTCATACAAACCCTTGTCTATTCATTAGTCATGGTAGATATCACTTATAATAAAATGCCCACCTACAGAACAAGTGAAGTCACTTTCTTTTTTATTTTATTTATTTTATTTTTTTAACCTCCCAAGCCACCCCACCCCACCCCTAAGATCAAGTGAAGTCACCTTCTGCTAACCACTTCAGTCCCCCAGGAATCTTTTCAATGCCCAGCTTGCCTTTGTGTTTTCATGAGCAGGTGGGCCTGCTTTCAAACAAAGCACTGGAGTGCATATTTATTCTCTAAGAGTGCACCTGGGACCATGTTTGAACCAGAAGAACGTCTATAAGTAAAGATGCTACAAGTTGTTCTTTTGCAACATGCCACCTCCAAATGTGTTTTGTTTTTTTAATAAAATGATCTTTTAAAAAAATAGCAAGCAGAATAGAAAGCCTAGTAGATACCAAGGAGGTGTTCATTGACAGCCTAACATTGATAGGGATTTCAGAACATCAAATCCAACTTCTACAAGTACTAGTCACTTCAGCAGTATTTTGCCACTGAAAAATAATAAAAATGAGTTGCTTGCAATTTTTTCTTACCCAAAGTATATGAACTGGGCTGAATTTAATATTGGTCAAAGCAAGCACAGGTAGTCCTCGAGTTACAAATGTAATGGAGACTGCCCATTACATTCATAACTCAAGGATTTGTAGGAGTGAATCTCATACCTTGAACACAATCACTCCCAATCACTAATTTAATATGTGGGCGAATGCACGGCTCGTTAAGTGAACATGAGGTATTTCACAATGGGGAACGCCATGGGAGGCCTAGTGATGGAACAGACCACCTGCTTCAGACAACCCAAGGCTGTTCCTGACCCACTGAAATACCTATTTTTCTCTCCACTGGGGTCCCCACAATTGCTCTACCCCCCCCCCCATCCTGCCCTGCTTGGTCACTTACCTTGTGAAGATGTGTCCCTTCTCCACCCTGTTTCTTTGTCTGCTCCCACGAGAACAGAGGGAGAGCAGGACAAGTGCACCCTGCTTGGCTTCTCTGGTTCACCGAACTGCCGCTCACTTTTGGAGTGGCAGGCAGCTTCGATGAGTCTCCTCCAAAGGCTTCCAGGCTCAGTGCGGAAAAGCGTTTCCACACTGAAGGGAGGTTTGGGGCAACAAAATCACATTGCTTCAAACCTCCAAACACTTTTCATGCAGAGCCTGGAAAGTTCTGGATGCCCTAATCTTGCAGGAAGTCAGGCATCCATTCTCTGCAAAAGTGGATGGGTGCCTGAGCACAAGATCATGGCCCCCAGAAGCTTTCAGCCTCTGGCCAAAAAGTGTTTATTCTGGAAAATGCCTCTGGTGCCCAGAATGGACCTCCGAAGCCACATGGCTGCCATACCCAACCTCTGTTCTGGGCAGCAGAGACATGGAGGAGGCATCAGATGCCCAGAACAGACCTCCAGAGCCATGTGGCTGCTGCCAACCTCCATTCTGGGCAGCAGAGGCCTGGAGGCCTTCAACGCCTAGAACTGATAGCCAGAGCCATGCAGCTACTGCCCCCGACCTCCGTTCTAGGTGGCAGAGGCATGGAGACCTGAGTAGACCTCTGGAGCCACACGGCCGCTGCCCCCAATCTATTCTGTCCCAGTGTCCACAAATACTGCTCAGCCACTTACTCGTGAGGAAAAACCCCTTTGCGTGGAAAGAGGCAGGGCTTGATAAGATAAATCCCTTTTATTTTGACACAGCCTTTATGGAACAAAACTCCAACCAGTCCTTTAGCTGTTGAATTGAACAAGATCAGTCTCTATGAGTTCTCAGCTGGAATGCTCAAGGTTTAAGTCACTCAAACACACAGAAATCTGAAAAAAGCCATAGCATGAACGGTTGCCTTCGGCAACCAGCCCTTCCCATGCCTCTCCTCTTTATAGTCCAGCCAGGATGTGGCTTATTAGTCTTTTATTTTTCCTGAAGGGCCACCTCACCACCCTTCACTATTCTGCATGCCTTTCCCCCTGTGCATCCATGCATCTGGAACAGGCCCCAGTTGCTCCTCCTCTTTGCTCAGTTCAGGCCCCCAACCCAGCTGTCTCTCTGCCTGAGCTTGAGTAGATGGGCCTGGTGTCACATCTAGCTCTGAGTCTTCATGAGCTTTCCACAGACTCGGATGTGACCCAGGCAACCTCTCCCCCTCATCCGATTCATCTAACTTGGATGCCAGATCTGCTGCCAGGCGAGGACTCACAACACTATCCCTCACCTCAGGATCCTTCCCCTGGATCTGCTGGGCCGGATGTGGCCATGAAGGAAATTGTTTGTGGAACGCTGTCACCAAGGAAGGAGCATGCATGGTGGTTGTGTCCTCCAAAGTGAACTCCTCCGGTCCATAGCACTTCCACTCAATCAAATATTGGAATCGGCCTTTCATCCAATGGGACTCTCGAATAATGGCGACCTCATACGCGGGAGCGCTGTCTCTGTCCCACTGTTCTGGTGGCGGATGTTCTGATCAGAGAAGCAGGCACGTCGGTTGCTTTGGGACCAAGAGGGACCGGTGAAAGATCGGATGCACCCGTAACAAACGTGGCAATGTTAACCAATAAGCGACCAGATTAATGACGCCTTCAATAGGGAAAGGGCCTAGGTACTGGTGGTCCAGTTTCTTGGCAGGTTGGTCAGATGGAAGGTGCCTGGTTGACAGCCATACCCTATCTCCCATAGCTAATGCAGGCATATCTCACTGTGACTGATCGGTGACTTTCTTGTAATCCACCTTGGCCTTATCTAATTGCTGTCACACCAATTGATGGATAGCCTGTAACTTGGTCAGATATTCAGTAGCTGTGGGAACTGGCACGTCGAGCTGCGAGAGGGGAAACAACCAGGGATGATACCCCACATTGGCCAGGAACGGTGTCATACGTGTGGAGATGTGCTGTGAAGTCTTAAAAGCAAACTTGGCTACTGCAAGATAGTCTGCCCAATTGTCCTGTTGCTGATTTTTGAAACAGCACAAATATTGTTCTAGGTTTCCGATTACTTTCTCAGTCCTGCCATCTTTTTGCGGATGATGCGCCAACAACAGGCAGATTTGTACATCTAGGGCAGGCATGTCAAATTTGTGTTATCACATAACGTCGTGTGACGTATCATGACTTTTCCCACATTGCCGGCAATGGGGTGGGTGCAGTTTCAGCATGATGCATCCGGCCCATGGGCTGGCAGTTTGACATGCCTGGTCTAGGGCCTTCATCAGCTCTTTCCAGAAATAGGCCTTAAATTGAGCCCCTCTATCCAAAATGACCCTATCAGGGAGGCTGTGCAGCCGGAAAACATGCTGGATGAACATGCAAGTGGTGGCACAGGCTGACGGCAAACCACGGCAAGGAATGAAATGTGCCATCTTGTTCAGCATATCCACCAGCACAAACGTTGTGAAGCCAGAAGACAGGGGCAAGTCCATCAAGAGGTCCACGGACACTGCTCCCCAGTGTCTCTCGGGTGTCGGTAAGGGCTGAAGTGGACTTGATGTGGACCCTTTCGCTGATTTGGCCTGCCTACACCTACATAAGACATGATGTAGGCCTGGAGCTCGTATCATACTCGGGGCCACCAGAATGTATAGGAGACTAAGTTCAGTGTCTTGTAAAGGCCAAAATGCTCCGCTGCAAGATTATCATGACACTGATTGAGAATAAGTCCTCTGAGTGGCCCTCCTGGAACACAGAGCAAATCGCAATATTTCAGGAGTCCATCCATGACAGTCCACGGGGAGTCTAGCCCCAACTCCTCCCTTCATTGAGCCACCCACATGTGGTGCTGTTTTGCCTCCTGAATCAGCCTGTAAATCTAGTGGCTCCCAAACTGCAGAGAAAGACTGCAGAACCATCCTAGGCAGAAGCTTGTCTTCCATATGGGAGTATTCTGGTTTCTTTGAAAGAGCATTTGCTCTTTGGTTGCGACCGCTTGGTATGAATGTAATGCGGAAATTGAACCTCGCGAAGAAGATAAACCACCAAATCTGTTGTTGGTTCAATTTCCGGGTGGTCTGCTAACTTTCCAGATTCTTATGGTCTGTCCGGACTTCAATCTGATGATAAGCCCCTTCCAAATGATGTCTCCAGGTCTGAAACGCCACCTTAATGGCCAGTAGCTCCTTCTCCCAGATGGTGTAGTTGCAGAGGCCTGGAGGCCTCCGATGCCCAGAATGGACATCCGGAACCATGCAGCCACTGCCGCCGACCTCCATTCTGGGTGGCAGAGGCCTGGAGGACAATATCAGCCTCCAAGCGCTCACTGCCTCC
The DNA here is from genome assembly GCF_947247035.1 of Vipera ursinii. Classification (NCBI taxonomy): domain Eukaryota; kingdom Metazoa; phylum Chordata; class Lepidosauria; order Squamata; family Viperidae; genus Vipera; species Vipera ursinii. The sequence goes on from NC_139521.1 coordinate 17,073,072, forward strand.
TGTGCTGGCCAACCCCACCCCCTGGGTTTATTTTGGGGGTAGGGCTTATATTATGTGCACCCTAAAAAATCAGGCTAAAGCTTATTTTCTGGGTGGGTCTTATTTTCAGGGAAACACAGTAGAAGGCATTTTAAAGATTTGCATCTGAATAATATGATGTTGAAGAACGGAACTGAAATCTGGGCTATAAATGTTATTGTTCAAGAAAAAAAATAGAAGGAAAAGAGAACTATAAAACAATTCTGAGATTTCAAAAAGGTAAAGTTTGAAGGTATACGTGGTATAACTGGAGAATAGTTATATTGTTTTGGAGTGGCTGTGAAACTTCTTTAGCATAGTCATTTCCCCCCGACAACTGGAAGAATACTATTATTGTTCCCTAGTGTAAAAGTAATAATAAGACTGGATGCAAAAAACAGTAGGGGCATTTAATTTGTTAAATATCTTAGGGAAATTGGTACAATTCTAATTTAAAAGGTACAATTTGAGAATTAAGAATGAATAATATTTGGGAATTAATGCTATGCAGACTAGGCATTCCAAGTTTTGGATGGTCACTGAGATACATACGAATTTGCAAAAAAAAACCACCTACATTTGTAGATTTAGAGAAAGAATCCAATACTATAAAGAGGCTTGAAACATGAAATATTCTGCTTGAATATGAAGTTGGTTGCTTGCTGAATGTGAGAAGACAATATATGATGGAAGTAAAAGATGCATGATACTAAATGAAATGTTCCGTCAACAATTCACCATTGGAACAGGAAAAAGACTTGTGATGTCTTCTTGGTGTTAGGTATGTTAAAAGGGTTGTGAGTATGTTTGTCTTTTGCCTTGTCGGTGATGCCAAGTTTTTGACCAAGAACCTGAATGATTTATAGTGAATATTAGACAGCTTATATTTTGTTTTATTATGACTGAATATTAATACATTTATACTATTAATAAAGCAAAATCTCTAGGAACAGCAATAGCACTTAAGACTTATATACCGCTTCACAGTACTTTAGTCTCTCTAAGCATTTACAGAGTCAGCATATTGCTCCCAACAATCTGGGTCCTCATTTTACCAACCTCGGAAGGATGGAAGGCTGAGTCAGCCTTGAGCTGCTGAGACTCAAACTGCCAAACTGCTGGCTGTTGGCAATCAGCAGAATTAGACTGCAATACTGTATTCTCACTACTGCGCCACCAAGAACTATATATCACAAACTAAAGACAATGTGATTTAATTTAAAGTTTGCTGTCAGCTTTTTAAAACATACAAATACTTTAATTTATCTTTATTCTGTAACGTTTTTTCTAATTCTACATTATTTGTTCCAATTTCATATTTAAGTTTTACTGAGGGCAGGTTTCATTTCTCTGATAAATCTTGATAGATCAGATACAATAAAAGATTAATTAAAATTGCAAAATAATTTTTATCATATAAAAAAATTATAAAATCTTACCTGAAACTGTTTCTCATCAGTCTTTCGGACAGCTGTAGAATCAAACAAGACTTGTCTGCCCCGTCTTTCACAATCTTGATACACTATCAAGCGGATTTCATTTAGATCAAACCCAGAACAGGACCAGCTATGAGTTTTTAGAACAAAAAAAAAAATGAAGAGAATTATGCAAGATTCTTTTTCCCCTAGCAAATCCATCAGTCTGCAGTGAAGAGAGTTAATCTAAGGAATGTGAATTCAGAGATCTAGTTAACAGTAGAGAAGATAAAACACAACGATGCCATCAAATATTGCAAAGAAATTGCAAAAAATATCCAAGAGTTATATCTCAGACTCTACAAGCCTCAGTTAGCATGTTATATGTTTAAATTCATCACTATACAATTAGAAAACGACTGAACAAGTATGGCTTGTTTGAAGGGTTGTCAGGAGAAAGCATTTTCTCTCTAAAAAGAATGTGGTAGCATGCCTTAGGTTTGCAAAGTTGCATTTGAAATAATCACAAGACTTCTGGAACACTTTCCTTTGGACTGACGAGACCAAAGTGAAGATGTTTTCCCATAATGCACAGTGCCACATTTGGTGAAAACCAAACACAGCGTATCAGCACAAACATCTTATACCAACCGCCAAGTACAGTAATGGAAGGATAATGATTTGGGCTTCTTTTGAAGCCACAGGATCTGGGCACTTTGCAGTCATTGAGTCAACCATGAACTCCTCTGTATACAAAAATATTCTAAAGTCAAATGTGAGCCATTTGTTCAACAGCGAAAGATTGGCCAACATTGGTTCATGCAAGAGGTTCCCAACCACACCAGCAAATTTACCACAGAATGGCTGAAAAAGAAAAGAATCAAGGTGTTTAAATGGCCCAGTCAAAGTCCAGACCTCAACCTGACTGAAATGCTGTAGTAGGTCCTATGCATAAACAAATGCCCACAAACCTCAAAGAACTGAAGCAATATGGTAAAGAAGAGCGGGCCAAAATTTCTCCACAATGATATGAGGGACTGATAAAATCATATAAAAAGTTGATTACTTCGAGTTATTGCTGCTAAAGGCGGTTCTACAAGCTATTGAATCATAAGGTACACTTAGTTTTTCATACATGGTTTGTCCATTTTGGCCTTCTTTTTGTAAAATAAATGATAACATAGTGTAGTATGTCATGTGTTGCTATTCATCTGACATTGTATTTATGTACTTTTAAGAACTGCTAAGGACCAGATGGTTTTTACTATCGTATGTCCTGATATGTAAAACCAGGGTATGCTTTCTTTTTCACATGACTGTACCTATATCAGACAGAGAATGTGCTACAGCATCTTCAATTCTTCATTGCAACTAGTATTTTATTCTATTTTGTAAGTATTTCTATTCCACTAAATAATGGTCATACAAAGAATTTAAAATAGATATGCAATAATCATCTAGTTATTTTGAGTGAAAGTACACTGTCCTAGCTATTAGAATTTCTGAGAGTTGCTAGATGCATTGAACGCTAGAATCCTTAAACTAGTGATCAGGAATTATGTACAAAATAAAATACACTACAGTTAGTCTACTTATTTAGAGCTTTCAAAGTATCATTCAAAATATTTTATAATCATAGGATAATATATTTATTAGAACAATCTGTGAACAAAATGTGATTTACATTTTAATGCAGATTTAGCAAATCCACAACCTCTAAACCTGGAAAATTTAAAAACATATTGTTTGTTATTTCTGCTTCTGAATTTTTGTTCCTAAGCAAACAGTAAATATGTATGGATTTTCATGCAAACACAAACTGATGCAGAAATGGAATGGTATAAAGATTAAAAAACAGGCAATTCAACAGAATTTGCACAATAATTTAATATTTAAAAAATCCTTTTAGTACTGAAAAGAATCACAGATGATTGCCTAGAACAGGGGTCGGCAACCTCGGCTCTTTTATGACTCGTGGACTTCAACTCCCAGAATTCCTGAGCCAGCTATGCTGGCTCAGGAATTCTGGGAGTTGAAGTCCACGAGTCATAAAAGAGCCGAGGTTGCCGACCCCTGGCCTAGAAAGAACACGTGTGATAATAGAAATGCAAAAATGTGAAACTGCCTCCCAGACCACTCAAAGCCAGTTTTATATTAAACTTTCATACCTTTTAGATAGTTCTCCAGTAAACCTCTTTGAAAATTTGGAACTCGTTTCTGCCACAACTGATTTCTTTGCCTTATCCACTCTTGCTTTTGAAAAGCTATTCACTAGTGAGGTAGGGGAACAATGACTTGACTTCTGTGCCTGGTTGCCTGTACTGTTAGATGATTTTGATGTAACTCCACACATTTTCGATTCACATACATGCTGTTATAGGCATGATTTCTTCAAAATAATGATTTTATATTTAAATATCCCCAGGGATTACTGTGTAACAAGTTACTGATCAAAGAAATGTCAGACAAAAATTGGCTAGCACTGATTTGGCCTTTTTAAGAAAAAAAAATCACAGCTGAATATCTTCTGCAATCAGTATTACTTCTTTAGATAACATTTAACCAGTATTAAAAGTTATAGCAATAACTTCTTTAAAAACATAGAATAACTTGCTTGTTCTTATAAATGCTGCCAGTTTTGTTGCTATCAAAGAAGAACTCTGATAGTCGTGCTTCCTGGTTTGTTTCTGTAACTAGCAATTACTATTTGATCACAAGACCTAACCAGATGGCCTTCAACGGAGAGGTAGCTGCTTTCTCACTGACTCCTCAGTTGCAAACTTGTTTTAAACCAGGAGGCAACACCCTCTTAATGGTCTCATGTGAGCAAGTGTCATCTGACAGCTCTTAGCAACCTTGTGTCTCAGCACCATCTCTTCAAGGTAAACAGGAACCTGCAACCAATGCTACAGGTTATCTGTAAGAAATGATTAACACAAAAAAGAGACCTTCTGCCGCATTCAGACTTTATCAGTAGCAAAGAACAATCTGAATACAGTAAGAAGAAATCAAAAACTGTTCTTTGTTTCATTAGTTCTGAAGAGGTGTAAGGAAAAACTAACCATTTACGCTTAAATGATCTTAAAAACAAACTTGCAAGTAAACATGAGTTATGAAATTTAGAATAATTGGTCTTGTTTCCGAGCCGCATATACACACATGGATGGAATGCAAATTAAAACACAAGGGTATTTGCAATGGGGGGGAGTCCATTGGCTGGGAATGAGTATAAATAACAACCTTTGTACATGTGGCATATCCTATGTATGTACAAAAGAGAAGAGCCTGCATTGCAACAGGTCAATGTTGCTTTCATGTTTTGATAAAAAGTGTTTGATTCTCCAAGTATCTATGTCAGCAATACATCAAAAATGTGAACAGAGTTGTTCAGTAACTGCTTCTGCCCACCACACTTAACTATAACACTGTTAATTGGTGAATAAGGACAGTCACAATGTTTTTGAAAAATAATTAAACATTTAATCTCAACTTTCTGCATGACTTTCTGCATGATGCAAATCACAGAGTATACCAAAGTGTTATACTAGAATTAGCAACTGTCTCATTTAGTGACCATTTGCAGTTGTGATGATGATGAAAAGTAACTTTATTATCAGTCCTCACATAAACAACCTTTGGAAGTCTATAAGACAAGAGAAAGCTGAAGTAAGATCGTAAGCAAAGACATGGTTTCACTTAGTTTCGCTTAACCAAGTTGCTGGTCCTGATTATTGTTGCTAAATGAGAACTATCTGTATTTAGATGACCTGCATAACCATCCTACAAGCCAGCTACTTTAAAACAAAAATTACTCCAAATATTTCTAGGAAGAACCAACAATTGCGCAGGAAAGCTACTGAAGAATATGCTAGTCCCAAACTATGTTATGATTAAGGCTATATGTGATATTCAAATGCACCCAATTAGTTTCTTCAAATACAAGTAAAATTAATTGCTAGCTTCGTGTTCTGTTCTAAGGATAAAAGTTGAGAATCTAGGAAGGATTCACCAAATGAAAGCTAAGCCTAAAGCTGAAAAACAAAGTATACTAGTTTAGCACATAACATTACTGAAGGGAATAGATTACCGTAACAGTACGAGATCACAAGAAGGTCTAGGCCAGGGGTGTCAAACTCAGTGTCACATGACGTGTCGTGATATATCGTGACTTTTTTTGCATTGCCGGCAATGGGGTGGGTGTGGTTTCGCCATGACGCATCTGGTCCGTGGGCCGGCAGTTTGACACCCCTGGTCTAGGCAATCAAGGAAAAGTTTGGTCAAAGCTGCACACAAAAGAAGACTTCAGTTGTTAGCAACCCTGTAGTAGGCAAGTCTCTATGCTGACACAGAGTTTTCCTAGAAACTCTACTATTACTAACTCAATTAGAAAATGGAGAAATTGTTTATCTTGCAAGCCCTGTGTTTCAGGCATAGGTTATTTGCTCTCCTCTTTTCTTTCCCTGATACATTCCATTCATTCGTTCTACTATGAATCCAGCAGCTTCTTTTCAACTCTTCTTAGATTCTTTATCATCTCATTTTCTCTGAGATGAAAATGGTAATTTTAAACTCTGATTCCAAAACCTCTAACAGATGCTGGACAGTCTCTATAATATATGTATATTGAATAAAAAATACTGTGAGATAAATCAAATTCAATTTTACAATCTATAAGTTTTAGAAACTGCACCATATAAATTTAAAGCAATTTTTCCAACAACTGTGGTGTATGCAGTGAAAAACCTTTAATAATGCACATGGCATAGAATTATTTAACAGTATATAAATTCACGAGAAATTATGTAAAATAATGTAAATTACTTTTGAGGTTAAACTGCTAGTTGAAACAACTTTGTGGGAATAAAAATACCCCAAAATCAGAACCCAAACTATATTCCATATACTTAAGCAAGTCCAAATTATTAGCAACTCTAGGAAGATCAAGTCTAATTCATTCCAATATTTATTTATTCATTTATTAAACAGATTTATATACAGTGAGGGGAAAAATTATTTGATCCCCTGATGATTTTGTACATTTGCCCACTGACAATAAAGAAATGATTAGTCTATACCCAATTCACACACAGTGACAATTTATACAGTATTGTAACCTGAACTAATATGAAGCTTTATCACTATCTCAAACAAGAATGTTTGTGAAAATGAACTTCTGGTTTATCTATAAAATATGTAGATGATACATTTTATAGATGCCTTCCTTAAAGCCTTTAATATTTTCAGCATTCAAGAGTTTCTAAAGCTATGTTAAAAAGGAAAAACAGTAAATTTTGACATGTTTAAAAATATCAGTTCAACCAATGAGAAAGCGTGTTATTTGTAATTAAACATAATTCAAGGATAAAATATATTAATGGAAATATTAAATGCTGGGAAAACCAATCTGGTTCCATATCAGAAACCTCCAAGAAGCTACATCAAAGGGATTCCAAATATTCTGAGTCAAAGTAAATTCATCAAATGAAAATATTTTATCCAGAATTTGATGGCCTCATGTAAATCTAGTCTAAATTGGAATCACTGTTCCATTAATATCTACCAATTGCTGGATACTTATTAGTACCTACATTAATCAATGAAATTTCCCTATAAACTGGGGATGTAATTGGAAGAATCCTCAGTGGATAAACATAATAAAATAGGAGATAATATATATATGAGCTAATCAACAAGGCTAGGATATTTCCCCAATTTCATAATTCAATTGGTCATAATTTCTTGGAAAGAGAGGTGTTGTGAGATTAATCATTCAGCCTTATGATTGCTGTAGTACACTCACTATTAAAAAAAATCATCTGTGGATGAGTAACTGAGACTGTACCATTTGGTATAAAATAAAAAAATCCAATAGCAATAATAGATTTATAATCAGTGCATAGTTTCCTAAACTTATCACGAATTAAGGATGCAGTATTGATTTATCACAAATATACATGTTTACATATATTATATTTATAGAAATCATGTATTAGGGATGACGTATTGTAAAAGCGCATCAGGTGAAGTGTGTATAACAATACTTACATAAATTGCATAGGACAATTGTGAAAACTACTTAACATAATTATAGGTGTAATTTGGATTAAAAAACATGATTTACTGAGAAATTAGATAGAATACTGTATTGTATTTTTGCATGCAATACTGACATGAATACGATTTCCACAAATCTATCCACTGCTGCTTTCCCATATAAAACAGTCATGTACAGATTCAAGGATTAGCAGAACTTTCAGAAATATATATTTGTTAATATATAGCGTTAGTGTTTTAAGTCTGCTGCATCAAAATTAATGTTTTGTTATACATAAGGATCAATCAATTTATTTCTACCTAAGAAATACATAGTTAATTATTAACCTCAGTCCATCATTGATATGTATCTGATAAAGTGAACTCTAAGGCACAAATGTTTTGGCAATACACGGGTCAGTTTTCAATCCTTAGAAACAGACTATGAATTCTACAATTAAAGAAAACTAATTTGTATTTAACTATATATAAAAATTTTGGAACTATTTTCCTAATATTTTAAAGATTACACAGCTTCAATAAAAAATGTTTCAACTTTTTCTTGTAAACATATGAAGATCTGGAGACACATAAAAGTGGTTTTCCTTGCCATAAGAGCAGAGAGTCACTCAGCCATTTGACTTTCTGCTTATTCTGCACATTTCTATAGACATAAAGTTTTTTCAATAAAGCAGATGCCAGCATCTGAGACAAATGAAGGATCCTATTTCTTTCAGATGATTCCTCATTTCATATATATATATGGCCAGCTAAGCACAAAGGGACGCAGTGGCTCAGTGGGTTAGGACGCTGAGCTTGTCGATCAGATGGTCGGCAGTTTGGCGGGCTGAATCCCGAGTGCCACGTAACAGAGTGAGGCCTGTTACTCGTCCCAGCTTCTGCCAACCTAGCAGTTCAAAAGTACGTAAAAATGCAAGTAGAAAAATAGGGACCACTACGGTGGGAATGTAACAGCATTCCGTGCGCCTTTGGCATCTAGTCATGCCGGCCACATGACCACGGAGATGTCCTCAGACAAGCGCTGGCTCTTCGGCTTTGAAACGGAGATGAGCACCGGCCCCTAGAGTTGGAAACGACTAGCACGCATGTGCGGGGGAACCTTTACCTTTACCTAAGCACAAAGTGCTCAGCAGAATGCATGTCAGGCTATATCCAACTGGAAGTTTTTTTGCCTGTCATTGAAACCTGGCTAGGTTTTGCCGTTTTTGCTCTGACCCCCTCTTCTTTCACTCCTGAATCTGTGACCTTGGCTGTGTATTTCAAACAATAACAATAATGCCTCATTCTGCATTGGTTAGATTTCAAACGCCCTTCCTGGGACAGTACAATGACGAATGAAAACATCCTGTATCTCTAAATGTACATAATACAAATTCCATTTCTGTTTTTCATTACAGGCTGATGTCAGTGCCTAACCTCTGTGCTACATCTGGAATATCACAGATCAATCTTCCAGAACACACCTAAGCATCCTGAAAAAATGTGCTTGCTAATTTTTTGGCTTGTAGTTCATGGTTTTTATACCCTTCTTCAGGAAGAGGCACTAGAAATTTAATCTATCACTATGTCACAGACACCAGAATCATGGTAATTTCTATTACAGTTGTCTTTAATTAAAAAAAATGTGTACAATGGCCAGTTCAACTGAAACTCTTGTTTCATCATCCTTCAAATGAAATACGTAAAATGTTTAATTAAAAATAGTCCCAAGCACACCTTGGTACAAAACTTAAAAGAACATATACTACAATTCAGAGAGTATCTCATGAACTATCTACTAAGCAAAAGAACCCAAACAGTGGTCCATAATCCAAATAGATAATGGTTGCTGGCTATATTAAATACTATGAGTGAAAACAGATATTATAATGTAATTGAAAGAGAAGCCATGGAAATTTAGCCATGAATTAGAATATTTATTTTGTTTCAATCTTTTTGGGTTTGAATTTGATATTAAACATACCACAATGCTTATCTTTTGGGGGACTGGCTAAGGTTGACTAAGTGCTACCAACCTGCTGTGGCCTAGAATATATTGATCCTGTGAAATGCATTAAACTGCAACATAATTACGGTAATATTTTGCTTCCCTGTTCTGAAAGAAGTTGTCCATTTGAATGACAGTTTTCAAAATACAAAACTCTAATTTAGCCTTATCCAAACTGGTACCTTCAAATGTGATGACTGAGGGGTTATATGAATTGAAATGCAATAATTCTGGGGAGTGTCAGGCTGGTGAAGATAGCTCAAAATTACAACATCCCTTTTATAGCTTTCCTAAATACACTTAAGGTGCATTGTGTCATGGAATTTTAGGTCTTCCAACTAAAATCAGTGCTGCAAAAAGTTAGATGTCCATCAATTTATATAAGTATCCACACACATATTCCATGATCCCAAAAGGACAAGAATGTTTCAGATCTATTAACTCCAATATTCCCTACTGATAAAATGGGAATAATACCATATTAAACTTAAGGGGATTTTTTTTAATATTTCAGATAACTAACCTCCTGTCACACCCAGTTTTAGTTGTTTTTGTTAGCTGCGAAGTCGTGTCTGACCCATCGTGACCCTATGGACAACGTTCCTCCAGGCCTTCTTGTCCTCTACCATCTTCTGGAGTCCATTTAAGCTCACGCCTACTGCTTCAGTGACTCCATCCAGCCACCTCATTCTCTGTCGTCCCCTTCTTCTCTTCCCCTCAATCTTTCCCAGCATTAGGCTCTTCTCCAGTGAGTCCTTCCTTCTCATTAGGTGGCCAAAGTATTTGAGTTTTAGCTTCATGATCTGGCCTTCTAAAGAGCAGTCAAGGTTGATCTCCTCTAGAACTGACCGGTTTGAATGCCTTGCAGTTCAAGGGACTCGCAGGAGTCTTCTCCAGCACCATAGTTCAAAGGCCTCAATTCTTTGGCGCTCAGCCTTTCGTATGGTCCAACTTTCACTGCCATACATTGCAACTGGGAAGACCATAGCCTTGACTATGCACACTTTTGTTGACAGGGTGATGTCTCTGCTGTTTAGTGTGCTGTCTAGATTTGCCATGGCTTTCGTCCCGAGGAGCAAGCATCTTTTAATTTCTTGACTACAGTCCCCATCTGCAGTGATCTTGGAGCCCAGGAAAATAAAATCTGTCACTACCTCCATTTCTTCCCCATCTATTTGCCAGGAATTGAGAGGGCCGGATGCCATGATCTTGGTTTTCTTAATGTTGAGTTTCAACCCAAGTTTTGGTAAAGGTAAAGGTAAAGTAAAGTTTCCCCCGCACATGCGTGCTAGTCGTTTCCGACTCTAGTAGGAAAGGCCAATTCAAAAATATAACCAATAGAACCGAATCCCAATGCTAAGTCTACTGTGCTCACTCCAAAGAATTCATTAACATATTTCAAAACAAAACCAAGTCTGTTGATGATGCCAATACTTTTAGTCATACTGTTTACCCTGGTGTTTTTAATTTCCCTCATAATTATATACATTTTCTTATGGCCACTTCTCCACACTCATGTCTTTCTGAAACTAGAATTTATCACATTGTCCTTACTTTATCTATTTTCTAAAGGAAAAAAGAAAGTTTTACAATTTTAACATATTTAGAGCAAGTGTTTTATACACCAAATATCTTAAGATTAAAAACAAGCTGGTTTGTCTTAAGCCAGAATTTAATTGTGATTGCATTGTAAGACACATTGGCTTTATTGATTGAATCTGCATACTATAATAAGCAAAAAAATACATTAAGGGCTAATGTGATGTGCAAAACCAGCCTCAGTATTGCCTAAGTTGCAATAAAATTCATTTACAGCTCTCTTTTCTTTTACTGGCAATGAAGAATTGCCAAATACTTAACGAAGTGTTCTCTCACATATGGTTTTATTTTACATGGATAGAATCTCTAAGCATGACAACATAGCCTGAAGAATAATTTGCAATCAACTGCCAAATGAATGAACTCATTTACTGAAGCCAGTTACTGTTAACAGCTACTGAGATAATGCACAGTTAGCAATAAAACATCCATTTAACTGAAAATGCTACAAAGAACCGGAATGAAGTATTCAAGCTAAAGTTATTTAGTGATTGAGCCTGTCCTCTCGAGCTGTTTTTTTTACACAAAGCTTTATTTCAAGCAAACGTATTATAGAGTCTTTCCAAAGTATTTTGAGATTTTACTTCCCTTATTTATTTTTTCAGGTTTATAAGCCACTTTAATTGCAACCTATGCAAATCAAATATTAAAATAATAAATTACACAAATACATAAAAGTTATTAATCCTACTGAACTGAACACAGTAATCACAAATTGCAAGGAACATCTACTTCATTCCCTGAAGGCTTCTTGGAATAACCAGGTCTTAATAGCCTTCCTAAATCCTGATTAGGCTTAAACTGAAGTTTAGGCTTAAACTGAAGAAAGTAGGAAAAAGCACTAGGCCACTCAGGTATGAATTAAATCATATCCCTGTTGAATATACAGTAGAGGTGTCAAATAGATTTAAGGAATTATGTCTGATAGACAGAGTGCCTGAAGAACTATGGACAGAGGTTCGCGACATTGTACAACAGGTAGCAACCAAAACCATCCCAAAGAAAAAGAAATGCAAGAAAGCAAAATGGCTGTCTGAGGAAGCTTTGCAAATAGCTGAGGAAAGGAGGGAAGCGAAAGGCAAGGGAGAAAAACATAGATATGCAGAATGCATACTTCCAGAGAATAGCTAGAAGAGATAAGAATGCCTTCTTAAATGAACAGTGCAAAGAAATAGAAGAAAACAATAGAATAGGGAGGACCAGAGATCTTTTCAAGAAAATTGGAGAGATGAAGGGAACGTTTAATGCAAAAATGGGCATGATAAAGGACCAAAATGGCAGGGACCTAACAGAGGCAGAAGAGATTAAGAAGAGGTGGCAAAATTACAAAGAAGAACTATACAAGAATGAGTTTAACGTCCCAGATAATCACAATGAGGTGGTCACTGACCTCGAGCCAGACGTCCTAGAATGTGAAGTGAAGTGGGCCTTAGAAAAGCTGAGCAACAACAAAGCTAGTGGAGGTGACAGTATTCCAGCTGAGCTATTCAAAATCTTAAAAGACAGTGCAGTAAAAGTGCTACACTCAATTTGCCAGCAAATTTGGAAAACTCAACAGTGGCCACAGGATTGGAAAAGATCAGTTTACATCCCAATTCCAAAGAAAGGCAGTGCCAAAGAATGTTCAAACTATCGCACCATTGCACTCATTTCTCATGCTAGTAAAGTCATGCTTAAAATCATACAAGCTAGACTTCAGCAGTATGTGGATCGAGAACTACCAGAAGTACAGGCAGGATTTCAAAGAGGCAGAGGAACTAGAGATCAAATTGCCAACATACGCTGGATCATGGAGAAAGCTAGGGAGTTCCAGAAAAACATCTACTTCTGCTTCATTGACTATGCTAAAGCCTTTGATTGTGTGGATCATAACAAACTGTGGCAGGTTCTTAAAGAGATGGGAGTACCAGACCATCTTATTTGTCTCTTGAGAAACCTATATGCGGGTCAAGAAGCAACAGTGAGAACTGGACATGGAACCACTGATTGGTTCAAAATTGGGAAAGGAGTCCGGCAAGGCTGTATACTGTCGCCCTGCCTATTTAACTTATATGCAGAGCACATCATGAGAAAGGCAGGGCTAGATGAATCAAAAGTTGGAATTAAGATTGCCGGAAGAAATATCAACAACCTAAGATACGCAGATGATACCACTCTAATGGCAGAAAGTGAAGAAGAACTAAAGAGCCTCTTGTTGCGGGTGAAGAAGGAGAGTGCAAAACTTGGGTTGAAACTCAACATTAAGAAAACCAAGATCATGGCATCTGGCCCTATTTCCTGGCAAATAGATGGGGAAGAAATGGAGGTAGTGACAGATTTTATTTTCCTGGGCTCCAAGATCACTGCAGATGGGGACTGTAGCCAAGAAATTAAAAGACGCTTGCTCCTCGGAAGGAAAGCCATGGCAAATCTAGACAGCACACTAAAAAGCAGAGACATCACCCTGTCAACAAAAGTGCGTATAGTCAAGGCTATGGTCTTCCCAGTTGCAATGTATGGCAGTGAAAGTTGGACCATAAGAAAGGCTGAGCGCCAAAGAATTGAGGCTTTTGAACTATGGTGCTGGAGAAGACTCCTGCGAGTCCCTTGGACTGCAAGGCGATCAAACCGGTCAGTCTTAGAGGAGATCAATCCTGACTGCTCTTTAGAAGGCCAGATCCTGAAGCTAAAACTCAAATACTTTGGCCACCTAATAAGAAGGAAGGACTCACTGGAGAAGAGCCTAATGCTGGGAAAGGTTGAGGGCAAGAGAAGAAGGGGACGACAGAGAATGAGGTGGCTGGATGGAGTCACTGAAGCAGTAGGCGTGAGCTTAAATGGACTCCAGAAGATGGTAGAGGACAGGAAGGTCTGGTGGAATGTTGTCCATAGGGTCGCAATGGGTCGGACACGACTTCGCAGCTAACAACAACAAAATCCTGATAAAATCCAACCTGCATTATTTTGATAAGAATTCTGTTCTATAGGCTGAGGCAGCAATGGAGGCAGCTGCCAGATGGCGTCAGCCCAAACAATCAGAATAGAGCTGGAAGGGATCTTGGGAAATCTTCTAATCCAGCCCCTTGCTCAAGCAGGAGACCCTACCATTTCAGACAGGTGGCTGTCCACTCTTTTCTTAAAAACCTCCAATAATGGAGTACCCACAACTTCTGAAGGCAAGCTGTTCCACTGATTAATTGTCCTCCATGTTAGGAAGTTTCTCCTTAATTCCAGGTTGTTTCTCTCCTTGTTTATTAGTTTCCATCCATTGTTTCTTGTCTTATGAGGTAGAACAGATCAGGAAACTGATTCCATAGGAAGATTAGAACTATACTTCATTGAAATAGTCTAAAACATGGGTGTCAAACTTGCTGTGTGAGATGATGTGTCGCGATGTATCATGACTTTTTTCTCATTGCTAGAGCTGGGGTGGGAACAGCCTCCGCATGATGCAATCAGCCCATGGGCCGGCAGTTTGACAGCCCTGGTCTAAAACACCAGAATCTTGAAAGTCTGATTATGCTTTTCCTCCCCTCTTTCTTATACAGGTAGTGCTCAACTTAGGACCAGTCACTTAATGACCATTTGAAATTATGACAGACTCCTCAAAAGCTACTTACAACTCATTTTTAAAATTACAACAGGTACAAGCACAAACACACACGTCCTAATCATGGGTGGTAGTAATGAACATGTTGCTAAAGTTTATGAAATGTCATTAAATTTAAATCTGGAAAATGAACCAGTAAAACACTGTATGATTCAGTGGGCAAGGAATTTTGGGTGTAATGCTTGAACAATGGGAAAATATGTGTAATAAAGGGTTAACATTTACATTAAATTATAATCTAAAAGTAAATTTTTACAAGATGATGTACCATTGGTACTTAACACAAGTTCTCAAAAATGTATAACGGTATTTCAAATTGATGTTGGAAATGTAAAGAGGGGACTTTTTACCGCTTATGGTGGATGTGTGATAAAGCAAGAAAATAATATGTTAATACAGAAAATTCTTAAACTAAACATAGAAAGAAAACCAGAGACTTTTCTCTTGGGGCTAATGGACAAAGACCTGGAAAAAAAATACAGAACTTTGATGTTGTATATGTTGACAGCAGCAAGATTACTCTACACTCAAAAATGGAAGACTACATCGATTCCCACAACGGAGGAATGGTTACAAAAACTGATGGAGCTAGCAGAGATGGCTAAACTGACTGTATTGATTAAAGAAAAGAATACGAATACTTTTATTGTTACATGGAAACTACTTCTAGACTTTGTGCTTGAGGTGGAAAAAAGTGAAATTCTGATTTTGGGCTTTATCAATTAGATGGATTTGATGTTATTGAAATGGCTAGTTTATAATATTTTGTAAAAGTAAAAAGCTGAGGCTTGAAGTTGATACTCTATTGCACCAAAGGAAGTTGGAAGTCAATGCCTTTTTTCCCCTCACTTCCCTCACTTCTCTACTCCCCTTTCCCTTCCCCATCTTTTCTGCTATTTGTTTTTGTATTTCCATTGTATTGTATATTATAAACTAATAAAACTTTCTAATAAATATATATATAAAATAACATAATCTTGAAAGTCTGATTCTGTTTTTCCTCCGTTCTCTTTTATACAGATAGTGCTCAACTTAGGACCGGTGCTTAATGACCATTTGAAATTATGACAGACTCCTCAAAAGCTACTTACAACTCATTTTTAAAGTTACAACAGCTACAAACACACACACACACACACACACATCCATGTCCAAATTTTGGATGCTAGGCAACTAGTTCACTTTATAGCCGTTTGCAGCATTCCATAATCACATGACCACAATTTGCATTTTTTTTAAACCAGTTACTGGTGCTTACTTCCAATTTCTGGCAAAAAAAGGCCAATTGGGGAAAATTGATTTACTTAGCGATTGCTGCAAAAATGTTTTAAAAATGCACTGTTTTAAAAATGTCACAGTGCAAGCATGGCTGGATGGGAGGTGGGTGCTGCAGACTGCAGGAGGGTGCAAAGGTAGCTGCTATGACATGACACAAGTATCATCCATCACGATTGCCATTACAGTCTCTGTGTGTTGTTCTGTGCCTGACAGTTACATAGTTCAGAGTTAAATAATCTGCAGTTATAACAGTGATAAAAAACTAACTTCATGACTAAACTTCATATTTATGACCTCTGCAGGTCTATAAAGCAAAGCAAAGCTGAAGTAAAATCAGAAGCACAGTTGTGGTTTCACTTAGCAACTGCTTCACTTAAGGACTGAATTTCCATTTCTAATTATGGTTGCTAAAGGTGGACTATATGAACAAATCTGGTTATTCCATGATTCTGATAGGCAGACTATTCATGGCCCTTAGTACAGGTAGCCTCAATGAGTGGCCAGTTTTGATTACGCTGAAAGGGGGGGCTTACAATCGGTTGTTGTAGCTGCTGCAGTGTCTTTGTGGTCATGTGATCATGATTCAAGTACTTGGCAATTCACTTGCAATTATGAAGCTGCAGTGTGCCACAGTTTTATAATAATCATTTGTGACATTCACTGCCGGTTTCCAAAGCGCAAATTCAACCTGGCATCATAAACAACCATTTACAGACTAGCTGACACAATTGTCACAATGGAGATTACGTAGCTACAGAGTGTTGCAAACCATGCAAGCTTCACTCAACATCATCAGTGAGCTCTGCTGCAACTGCCATTGTGAGTCGGCACAGTGACATGACATCACATTTTAGACTATGTTGCTTAGCGACAGAGTTGCCAGACTCAATTACTATACTTAAGTGATGACTACCTGTAATTGGTTCTACTTTAATATTTAGATTCCTAGTCTATCAGTGGTTGTATTAAGATGCCCGATTTTATTTCTGATTTACTGTACAATGTTATGTTGCATTTTATTTTATTTGCTTTAATCCAAGTTACAGATCTGTTGAGTTATATGCTGCTAAGGTTTGGCTGATTAGCATGGTGTATATGCCCTGTAAATAATAAAATAGGAATGCCATGATATTAGAAGCACACGAACTGTCATTAGTATGTACTAAAAGCAAAAGTTTTTCAAATGCTCCAATGTGAAATTTTAGATGTTAAAAATATGTGTTTTTTGGTTTTTTTTGGCAAGGGAAAAAACCACGAATTAAAGTGAAATTGCTACAGGACTTTAGAGAAAGGGGAGGATTTGGACTCCCAGACTGGAAGTTATATTACCAAGCAGCTATTTTAACGTGGATTAAAGAATGGATAACACTTAGAGACAAAAGACTACCATACCTAGAGGGGCATGACCGGCAGATTGGCTGGCATGCTGTTCTGTGGAATGGGAAGAATAAAGAGCATAGATATTTCCAGAAACATGCTATAAGAAATGCACTTCTCTTAGAATGGGAAAAAATAAAAGAAAAAATTTATACTAAGATACCTGAATAGCTTTCAACAATGGAAGTTTTTGCTTACCCAAACTTAATTAACTATGATAAACTTGTAACATATAAAGACATACTGGACAATGAAGGAAGATTAAAATCTAGACAAGACTTACAACAAGGTATTGACCTAACATGGTGGCCATGCCTACAAGTCCAATCAGATATGAAAAAGATGTGAAAACAACAGGGCTCTATGAGAAACAGACAGAACTTGATTTTATATTGTTAAAAACAGATAAAAAGCTGATTAAAAAACTCTATAGATTTCTGCTTAACTTAAAGATGGAGGAGGAACAAGTTAAAGAAACAATGATAATATGGGCAAAACACGTTGGACATACTATAGAGCTTGAAGAATGGGAAAAGTTATGGGATAGAAATATTAGATTAACCAAAGCTGTACCATATAAAGAAAATTTGTATAAAATGTTTCATAGATGGCACATGACACCAGTGAGACTAGCGAAAATGTTTAAAAATACTTCAAATGTGTGTTGGAAATGTAATCAAAGACCAGGTACTTATTACCATATCTGGTGGTCATGTCCTAAAGCTAAAAGGTTTTGGCTTAAGATACACTTATGGTTGGAGAAGATGATTAAAAAACAAATAGAATTTAAACCAGACTTGTTTCTGTTAGGAATGATAGGTCCCAACTATGACAAGAAGAGTGGATACTTAATGTTACATGTATTGACAGCAGCAACAATCACGTACGCCCAATATTGGAAAAATGAAAAGTTACCAACTGAAGAAGTATTAAGAAAATATTGGTTTGTGCAGAAATAGATAGATTAACTTTAGAGATTAAAGAGAAAGAGCATTCAGTTTACTATAGAACTTGGAATAAATTTTATCAATGGCTAGATAAGCGAGTTAGAGCGAAAGGAATGTGATATGCAATTTTGAATTTATTTGAGTAAGAAAAATACTATACATTGAAAACTTAGTATTGTTTATGATAAACTATTATACCTATCATTGTTATCAATTATTAGCTTTATTACTTTTACATATTTATCCAGACAATATGCTGTTTGCCAAATATTGAATGTTATTGGGGGAAACTCCAACCCTCACCCCCAACCTTTCCTGTACCCTAAACCTAATTCCCATCCCCTTACACCCCTCCTTAACTGTATAAAAACTAATAAAATCTTTTTTAAAAAAATGTGTGTTATGATTAACAAACCTTTTCCTTCATTACTTTCCATAATTTTTGTTGACATGCTCATCAGCGATCTATCCATATAACTTAGGTGGTCCTTGAAATTAAATACCTGAAGATGTATGAATTACAATAAGGTCATGAAATCTACATTACACAAAGCAGAGTTAATTTGAAGCATTTATATACCTGTAATTGTAAAGATATGTTCCTTCTGTTAACCTCTTCATTTGATATTAAAAGACATTCTATTTTAATTGAGGATATGTAAGATGTTCATGAAAAATCTGAATAAAATCTGAAATGGCAAATTGAAGAATTAAATATTTTATTTGCTAAGCATATTGCATTGTCAGAAATTTGAAATGTAGATTATATTTGGGTCATCTCATTCTGTTTGCAATATTTTTAGGAATATTAGTAAACTACAGTGGAAAAAAATCTGGTTTACAATACCAAACAATCTATACCACAACTAGCTGGACTGGTTTGTTTACCAAGTTATAAGGAACTAAATGAATGTATGTTATTATGCCCTGCCCTTCCCTTCCTTTCACCATAAGCAAAAATATATATTAGCTACATGTCAATATAGGCACACCAAAAGAAAAAGGTGTATTAGCTACATGACAATATAGGAAGCCTAAACAAAATGTTGAACCAACAAGTCTCAAGTTGCCATATAATTCTTTCAGAGAAGGTACAGAATAAGACACAAACTTGGCTAAATGTCTTCATAGAACCTAAGAAGACAGAAAACTTACAAAGAAAAATGTATATTCATTTATTTATTTATTTATTTGTTGAATTTATATACCGCCCTATTCCCGAAGGACTCAGGGCGGTTCACAGGGCAATTAAAACAGTACAAAAAGAATAAAATAGAATTAAATTAGTAAAGCCCACAATTCCTAATAACAATAAAATTAAAATTTTAAAATTAATTTAATATAATTTAATTAAATACTTTAAAATTTAAAATCCCTCAGTCCAGGCCAGACAGTTCGAACAACCAGGTTTTTAAGTCCCGGCGAAAAGAGCGAAGGTCGGGGGCAGTCCGAAGCTCCATCGGCAGTTCATTCCAAAGGGCGGGCGTACTCACAGAGAAAGCCCTCCCCCTGGGAATGACCCGCTGGAAGACAATTCAGCTCGCGGAGAAGAGGTGTTAAATGAGAGTATCGGGACACTCCCATTACTACTCGTGCGGCTGCATTCTGCACCAGCTGAAGCCTCCGAGTGGTCCTCAAGGGCAGCCCCATGTAGAGAGCATTGCAGTAGTCTAACCGGGAGGTCACGAGCGCATGAGTGACTGTACGTAAGGCATCCTGGTCCAGATAGGGCCGTAACTGGCACACCAGGGGAACCTGGGCAAAAGCCCCCCTGGTCATGGCTCCTATATGATCTTCCAAACTGAGCCGTGAATCCAGGAGGACGCCCAAGTTACGAGCCCTATCGACAGGGGGTAACACCTCACCCCCCATCATTAAAGATGGAGAAGAGTGGTTCACTCGAGATGCCGATACGCACAGCCACTCAGTCTTGGCAGGATTGAGTCGGAGCCTGTTTCTCCCCATCCAAACCCGAACCACCTCCAGGCAACGGGACATCACATCGAGGGCATCACTAAGTTGGTTTGGGGTGGAAAGAAAAAGTTGGGTATCATCAGCGTACTGATGATACCCCACCCCGAAACCACGAATGATCTCACCCAGCGGCTTCATATAGATGTTGAACAGGAGGGGAGAGAGGACCGACCCCTGAGGAACTCCACAAACGAGAGGCCTCGGGGTGGGCCTCTGCCCTCCCGTCAACACCGACTGCGAACGGCCCAGGAGGTAGGAGAACCACCGTAAAACAGTGCCCCCCACTCCCAACCCCCTGAGATGTCACAGCAGGATACCATGGTCGATGGTATCAAAAGCCACTGAGAGATCTAATAGGAGTAGGACAGAGGAACAACCCGTCCCGAGCCCGCCAGAGATCATTCATCAGCGCGACCAATGCCGTCTCCGTGCTGTACCCAGGCCTGAAACCTGATTGGTACGGGTCCAGATAATCAGTCAGCTGATTATAGCCTTTTTGAAATTGGCTTAAATCCATTTTCTCACTTTAAAACCCGATACTGAAAATCAAAGGAATAGCTTGTATGAGTAGTCATGTGTGAAATGTCACAGTTCAAAAAGACTATTGTAAACTTCCAAAAAATGTTTGGCCCCTTTCGGGCTGAGGATTTGAGTGCACTTGGACCTATAGATGTAGACTTTGTATGGATAAATATAATGAAATATTGGACTCAATTTATACAAAATGCAGTAAAATTTTTTTTTAAAAAGATAGGCATATGTATTATAAATAGGTATTTGAATAATAACTGCATTATATAATTAAAGTATTATAACTATGTGGTACTAAAATGATATACCCTTTTCCTTTGTATTTTTTCACTTTTAAAGCATTTTCTACATATTTTTTCTTTGACAAAGTATTTTTATCTGTTTTTTTCCCAGTTTTTTGTTATTTTAAAATGTACAAAATAGTACAAAATAATTTTTAAAAGGATATTGTAAAGCTATAAAAGATGTAGAAAAGAGCAAATGTAGCTCTTTAGAGTAGCTGAAGTAATTCTTTACAAAAAAATCATATAGCAAAACAAGCTATTAACAGGACAAAGAATTCTCTAGACAGAAAGTTCAATAATAATAACAATAACAAAAGTATTAAAGCCATGCAAGACATAGATAATATTTATATTGAGATGTTTTATCATGTTAGATAAAACATATTAGAATTTGAATCATTCATTAAAGTTAAATATGCAAAGATTTAAGACACATAAGATACATTATGCCTACAATAGTTAAGTTTGAGACTAGATCCCCAGATGTGGTAATGTCACTACTATAATTTCAATAGTTTAAAAAACGAATTAAGAAAAATTTGTAAGAAAAAGGAAAAAAAAACATTTTTCATCTACTAGATGCATCCTATCTTTCATGGAATATAGAATACACAGCCAGACAGATCAAAACGACAGATTCTGGCAAATGGATCACAAGACAGTCGCAAAGAATGGAATAGGATGTCATGTGAAAATGTGTTGTCTACACATGTGATGTCATCACTCTGGCCTTGACTACTTTTTTCACAAAGGAAATGAATAACCAAATTCTGAACCACTTATTTAGCAAATACAAGGGAAAAGGAAACAAGAGACAAATATCTGAAAAGCATAGGTTAACAAAAATAGTAAGCTTGATTTGTATGTATAACCAGAATTCTAGTTGTTTATGAACAAGCAAGCATGTCAGTTATGCCCACCTGACTGCTTTTGCCAATGAAAGCAACTGAATAAACTATGAAGTTGTTGTCATTATCTCCGAATCAGGAGCCCTGGCTTGTATTCTTTTTAACAAAGATCAAACATTAGAATTTGTTCTTAGCTTGCTTCAGCTAAGACCCAAGTTTAATATCTTGGCTTGCACATTACAAGCAAACCATTAAAGCCAGCTTCCTCAACTGTTCATCCATTTCAACTTGCAAGAAGACCCTAGCACAGACATGTCAAACTCGCAACGTCACGTGATGTCGCGTGACATATCAGAGCTTTTTCCCCTTTGCCAGCATGGGGTGGGTGCGGTTTCATCGTGACACATCTCACTCGCGGGCCAGCAATTTGACACCCCTGCCAGAACAGGGCTGCTGTATTTTATTTATTTATTTATTTTATTAGATTTATATACCGCCCTTTCCCGAAGGACTCAGGGCAGTTTACAGGATATTTAAAACAACCAGTACAAAAGTTAAAACAAATTTAAAAAGATTAAATCATCCCTAAAATTAAAAACCCCAGTTAAAAATTCTCAGCCCAGGCCGGAGAGCTCGAAGAGCCAGGTCTTCAGGTCCCAGCAAAATGTGCGAAGGTCGGGGGCAGTCCTAAGCTCCACGGGCAGCTGGTTCCAGAGGGCAGGCGCACCTACACAGAAGGCCCTTCCCCTGGGTGTTATCCGTCTTTCATCGGCGGTACCCTTAGAAGACCCTCCCTGTGGGAGTGCACTGGACAATGGGAGCTTGATGCTGGCAGCAGGTGTTCCCTCAGATCCCCGGACCCAAGCCATTTAGGGCTTTATAGGTCATCACCAGCACCTTGAATCTCACCCAGAGGGCAACTGGAAGCCAATGCAGCTCAGGGAGTAGAGGTGTTACATGGGAGTATCGGGAAACCCCCATCACAACTCGCGCAGCCGCATTCTGCACCAGCTGAAGCCTCCGAGTGGTCCTCAAGGGCAGCCCCATGTAGAGAGCATTGCAGTAGTCTAGACGGGAGGTCACGAGCACATGAGTGACTGTGCGTAGGGCATCTCGGTCCAGATAGAGTCGCAACTGGCGAACCAGGCGAACCTGGGCAACCCCCCCGGTCATGGCTCCTATATGATCTTCAAAATTGAGCCGTGAATCGAGGAGGACGCCCAAGTTGTGAGCCCTATCAACGGGGGGGTAACACCTCACCCCTCATCGTTAAAGGTGGAATAATCTGGTTAGCCCAAGATGCCGATATGCACAGTCACTCAGTCTTGGCAGGATTGAGACGAAGCCTGTTTCTCCCCATCCAGACCTGGACCGCCTCCAGGCAACGGGACATCACGGCGAGGGAATCGCTGGGTTGGTTCGGGGTGGACAAAAATAGTTGGGTATCATCAGTGTACTGATGATACCCCACCCCGAAACCTCGAATGATCCCACAAATGATCTCACCCAGCGGCTTCATGTAGATGTTGAA
The DNA here is from genome assembly GCF_947247035.1 of Vipera ursinii. NCBI lineage: Eukaryota > Metazoa > Chordata > Lepidosauria > Squamata > Viperidae > Vipera > Vipera ursinii. Next base: position 17,096,504 of record NC_139521.1, read on the forward strand.
CAGGAGGGGAGAGTGAACCAACCCCTGAGGAACTCCACAAACGAGAGGCCTCGGGGTGGATCTCTGCCCTCCAGTCAACACCGACTGCGAGCGGCCCAGGAGATAGGAGAACCACCGTAAAACGGTGCCTCCCACTCCCAACCCCCTGAGACGCCGCAGAAGGATACCATGGTCGATGGTATCGAAAGCCACTGAGAGATCTAATAGGACTAGGACAGAGGAGCAACCCCTGTCCCGAGCCCACCAGAGATCATTCACCAGCGCGACCAATGCCGTCTCCGTGCTGTGCCCGGGCCTGAAACCCGATTGGTACGGGTCGAGATAATCAGTTTCCTCCAGGAACAGAGGAAGCTGATGCGCCACCACACTCTCAACAACCTTCGCCAGAAAGCGAAGGTTGGAGACTGGACGATAGTTATTTAAAATAGCCGGGTCCAGGACTGGCTTTTTGAGGAGGGGGTCTCACCACCGCCTTCATCAAGGCAGTGGGGAAGACACCCTCCTTCAAAGAGGCAGTTATTACTGCCTGGAACCAGCCTCGTGTCCCTTCCCGAGCCGCATAAACCAGCCAGGAGGGGCACGGATCCAACAAACAGGTGGTGGAGCTCAGCTTCCCCATGATCCTGTCCACATCATCAGGGGAAACAGGATCGAACTCAGTCCAGATAACATGCTCAAGACCGTCCGATTCCTCCACATCTGACTCCACCCAGTCAGAGTCCAAGCCAGCCCGGATCTGAGCGATTTTGTCCGTCAGATGATGACTAAACTCCTTGGCCCGTCCCTGTAAGGGATCCTCCCTCACCTCCTGGTTAAGAAGGGAGCGAGTCACCCTAAACAGGGCGGCCGGGCAATTATCTGCGGACGCGATGAGGGCAGCAAAGTAATTAGCCCTCGCCGTCCTCATTGCAGCAAGATAAGACCTTATAAAGGTTCTTAGCTGCAATCGGTCAGATTCGGAACGGCTGGACCTCCAACTGCTCTCTAGACCCCCTCTCTGACGCTTCATCTCCTGGAGCTCCGCAGAAAGCCATGGAGCCCAACGGGATCTGCAACGGGTCAGAGGTCGCAAGGGTATGACACAGTTGAATGCCTCAGTGGCCGCCTTTTCCCAGGCATCCACCAAGGCATCAACTGGGCTGTGAGTGAGGGCGATAGGTATAGACCCAAGCGGCATCTGGAACCGTTCAGGTTCCATTAGGTGCCTGGGGCAGAACCATTTAGTTGGTTCCGCCACCCAGCGGCGGGGGGTGGCATAATGGAAGACCAGCCGCAGGAGATGATAGTCGGACCATGACAGGGGAATAATGTCCGGTAAGCCCCCTCCTAAATCATCCAACCACTGTCCAGATAGGAACACCAGGTCGAGAGTGTGCCCCCCCACGAGTCGGGCCTTGAATTACCTGGGTCAGGTCCATGGCCGTCATGGAAGCCATGAACTCCTGGGCTAAGTCCGATGACCCTCCCAGGGAAGGCAGGTTGAAGTCACCCAGCACTATAAGCCTGGGGAACTCCACCGCCAACCCTGAGAGGGTGTCGAGCAGCTCGGGCAGAGCTGTTGCCACACAGCTGGGCGCCAGGTATGTAAGCAACAAGCTCATCTGAACCCGAGAACCACATCTCAGGAGGAGGGACTCACTCCCGCCAATCTGGACAATGGTGGTCTCCCACAGACATAAAGTCTCCCTGATAACCACTGCCCCTACCCTGAGCCCATGGCTGGTATAGCACACGGAAACCTGGGGGCATAACCCGGTCAGAGGGACCCCTCCCTGAGAGCCCAACCAGGTTTCCGTAATACATGCCAGATCCACGCATTCCTCCTCGATCAGGTCACGAACGAGGGGAGCCTTATTAACAATGAATCTGGCATTAAAATACACCAGCCTAAGCTCAGGGGCCTGATCACTCTCACCCCCGGGGCAAAAGGGTGCTAACCGGAGGGTCAGAGCGTGTCACCGCTCGCAAGCAACGGGGGCGCGATCCCAGATGTCGATACGGCCCTCCGTGCACACACCTGCTGCCATTCCCTATCGTCGTGGGGATTTGAAGCCCCACCCCAACACATCCAGAACCAGCCGCCTCTGACCCAAACCTCGTCCCGCCGGGACCCCAAACCAGCCCGGACTGAGTGCCGGTTAATAATTCCCTTCCCTCCCTCACCCTCCGTATCCTATTAAAATAACCGGCTAAAAAGTGAATCAGAGGCCTCTTAATACGGCTCCGCTCGAGGCCCCTATCTAAGCCCAGCCACCTCTCGGGGTCCCAACAATTGGGCCCGTCATTAAGGGGAATGTACAAAAGGGCAGCAGGTTGAACCCAGGAGGGAGAAACCCCCCTGAGGGCATACAAGTCGGCTCCAGAGTAGTGCAAGGGAGCCATACAATAATAAAAGATGTCCGCATAGGGCTGATGTTAATAATGGGTGGATCGATGGTATTGATAGCAAAAGTCCGGTAGATTTATCACAGTCCAATTAGTCCAACTCAGCTCTCACCTGGGTGGAACTCAGAAAAAGAAACCCCAACCGTCCTCTCACTACAGCTGAGGTATCTAGCCTGTCATGGACAAAATGAGGAATCCCAAGGTAAACCTACCCCAACTGGTCTCTCACACCAGTGGGGCGGTTGATTTAACAATCCCAGACCGTCCTCCCACCACAGTCCAGTCCCAGGTCCAATCCGGAAAATTAATGGGAAGCACTAGCCCCCACTGGGCATTAAAGCGTAATCCTGGCCGATCTTGGGGCCATAGTAATTCCTGCCAGCCAGCATAGGGAGAAGGGCCAAGCCACGGCCGATCTTCAGGCCGCCGGCCATTACCGCCATTCCAGGGAGGGGGGGCAAAAACATCCCCCCTACAAACACCGTACAACAACATTCTTGTTTGCTCATTCAAAATGGTAGTTTATCATGACATGAATTGAGCTGCAATATGAAAACAATAGTCAAGTTAACTGTTTAAACTTGTTATACATTTCAGAAACTGCTTATGTTCTAAAAACAGAAATACCTTTATAACAGAAGTTACAGTAAAAATTGAGCAGTTCATTCTCCTATTCCTAAAATGCACAAAGCTATACCATACAAAACTTCAGCATCCAAAAGCTATTGTGTGAAAAGTCATGGCAATTCCTGTATTGATTCCATACTGTATGTTGTTCAATGAACATACAGCACATGGACAGCATTATACTTTTTTTAAAATCCCATTTATATCCCACCCTTCTCCGAAGACTCAGGGCGGCTTACAATTTAAAGCACAAATCAATGTGCTTAGCAATAGCCTTCATTCTATGTATATGCCTGCTTATTAGGGCTTTCGCCCCCCCCCCAGCAGCATTATTACAAAGTCAGCTTATTGCCCCCAACAATCTGGGTTCTCATTTTACCTACCTCGGAAGGATGGAAGGCTGAGTCAACTTTGAGCCTGGTGGGATGCGAACCTGCACTAATTGCAGGCAGCTGGTGTTACTTAAGGAGGCATTAGCCCACTGCTCCACCAAGGCTATCTGGACTGTATAATTTCTAATAGACAGGCTAACTTCCAGCATCTAAAATGTGTTCTTTTTATTAGACTGCATCCAGTACAACTCTAATTAGGGAACTGACTGCTTACTTTCGAACGTGTGTTCAGTCCTTTTAAACAGAAATACTCATCTGATCGTCCCATGCTTTTTTCACAGCAATCTAGTTTAAGTAGGAAAAAAAGTTTCTTTGTTTCTGCTACTGTTAAACTATCGGAAACATCACATAGCCCCACTCATCTATCTTCCTCCTACTTCTGGTTTATGCAGCCCTTGTTTATTGCTTTGTCCCTAAATCTGATACTACATAGTGCTTCTGTGAGTGCATGTAAGGAGAATATAGACTTACGACACATATCTTTATTATAGGCTAGAAGACAAAAACTGAATTATGCTGTTTCTTTTTTATTTGATATTTGATATTCCATTTGTTTCACGAATGTGTGTATGCATATTTATGCAGAAGGAAAAAAATCAATTATTTGTCTATCTTTAGCATGTTAGTTCCAGTAAGTACAGCATTCAACAAGTATGATATTAAAAATAGAGACTTCTTACTATTATCTAGTGTTATCCATCACTCTTACAGGCTGTTTTTATCCCACACCCATCCCTATTTTCATTTATTGGACCTAAGACCAAGACTTTCACAGTACAACTGCATTTAGATGACCATGTCTATAAGAGACTAAAAATAGGGTGCTATTATGGATGTAATATAATTACAAATAAAATACAATAGTACGGTAATTGCCAGCCTGCCTAATTCAGATATTCTTGAATGTTTCTAGATTGTTGAAATATACCAATAGTAAGCAGAATTAAGACGCAATGCATTCAAAAGCATCTTACTTTTACATTCAAGGAACATATAGAACAGGGGTGTCAAACTCAATTTCATTGAGGGCCGCATCAGCATTGCGGTTGCCCTCAGGGGGCCGGGTGGGTATGGCCAGGGTGGGCGTGGCCTACTGGGTGGGCGTGGCTAGAGTGCGTATGGCCTACTTGGGTGGGCATGGCCAGCTCTACATCATTCGCATCAAGGGTGCCTATGGGGGCCTGGGCAGGAGTGGGACAGATCTGAGGGTCTCTGGCAGAAGGAGGGTCTCTGGGCCAGGGCCAAGGCAGTGGGGGCCGTTCCCTCACTGTTTCCAGGATGGCTTCGTGGGCCACATGAAACCACTTCGCGGGCCGCATCCGGCCCCCGGGCCTTGTGTTTGACATGTCTGATATAGAAGATAAAAACAGATGACAGAACCAGAAAATTTAAATTTTTAAAAATAATATCACAAAATAAAACATGCACATATATTTATAAGAAATGAATCAGGAAGTACATTTTATCATTTTTTCAAAAATAACTTTATAACATCTTAGGGGGATATTTACGACAGCGAGATTCAAACAGCTTGAGACAATGGTCAGATATGGGAGATTTCATGCTATACTGTACAATGAGCGTCTGCATTTGCGGAGCGGCAGAGGTAGAGGACCTGGTTCACATCCTATTTGACTGTTGCCTGTATAAGAGGGTGAGAGACAGGTATCCTAGTCTATATACAAAACGAATGACCCATTGGGATCCCCATATCAAAATAACTTACCTTATGTCCGGCCAGAACTTGAAAATAACAGTTAACGTAGCACAGTACTTAAACAAAATGATCCAGTTGAGATCTGCATATGTGTGACTGATTGGGGTAGATTGCAAGGGTGACTCCGAAATATAATGTTATCATATTTTATCTTTATCTTAAATTATTGTACATCATTACAATTTCATTTTAGATTGTATTTTATTACTATTTCATCTTAAATTGTATTTTTATCAAATTCCATTTTAAATTGCCTTTATCAAATTTTAGTAACAATTTGTTGTTGGAACTTTGCACTTTGATATGGCCCAAGGGCTAATCAATAAAGACTTATTGACTTTATATAAGCCTGCATTTCTTACTATTCATTGAAGCTACAACTTTAAGCATAATTGCATAGGAGAATAGTCTAGTAACCACAGTGGGACATATATTTATAAAGGAATGGTTGTAAAACACAGTAATCATGTAGCAGTACTACCACAGGAAAATTATAATCTTATCCCAAACTTCTTCAAGGAGTCAAGAGAGAATCACATGTTCTTTCTCTGCTGTCCCTTGCCTTGGCTTTTTCATTTCAAGGATGAGGAAAGCAGGGAACCAGGACAAAGTCTCGTGTTTGTTAATCACATCACACTGCTTTGAATCAGGCCAGCCATCCTCATCCTGTTGCCTTCCAGATGTACTGAGCTCCCATCATCCCCAGCCAGAATATCTATTGTTGAGGCTCACTGGGAATGATCAAGTGATTATCCATATTTTGAGGGGACTACTCCAGATTGGAAAAAAATTTTCTGAAGTTCATTGTAGAACAAACTCAATAAAAGCACAATTGTATGTATATCTATTAAGCAATCTTATTGAATTAAGACTTCTCTATATATTATAACACTTAGTTTAATTACTTTAGAGGACAGGAGATGCCCTAATAGTGGTCATTCCAAAGAAACAATTCTAACTCCCCAAATTATCCATGAGACCATACACTACGGTTACTGAACATGTGCAACACGTTTTAACCATTTAGGAATCATTACAAAGAAAAAATCCTAAACCAACCCAATTTTTTCTTGGCTTAGTACTCCACTCTCTTAAACCAAAACAACCAGGAGGAAATTACAGTACGCAAGGTCATCTTTCTCTTTTTGGGGTTAGGATTTAGACTAATTTATCGAAACACACATTGCACTTTGAATAATAAAAGTAAGACTCTCGAAGAACACGGTCCAGAGGATAAAAAGAATTAAAGAGATGAGGAAAAAGTACTCCCCTACGCGCTCCCGGGTCTCACGTTTTGGGCAGCGGTTGCTCTATCGCAGGGGTCTTCAAACTTGGCCCTTTTATGACTTGTGGACTTTAACTCCCAGAATTCCTCAGCCAGCTTTGCTGGCTGAGGAATTCTGGGAGTTGAAGTCCACAAGTCATAAAAGGGCCAAGTTTGAAGACCCCCTGCTCTATCAGAATGACCAACGCACCAAGGAAGACTCAAGATAACAACTGCATTTCCTCACCTGAAGGCTGAGCATTCCTTGGACGGTCTAAAAGGGGGAAAGCTTGAGTCGCCACTACTAAGCCGGCCGCCGCCCCTTTTGTTAAACAGCTTCTGGAGCAGCGTCGGAGCCATGCTACTGCGCTTCCTCCTGAGCCGAGCGGAGTGTGGGAGCGGAATCGGGACACCCCAGCGACAAGTCACTCCGCCAGCCACGATCAAGAGTTTCTGCCGCGGCAGCGTCGGTCGTAGCCCCCATGCCAGCAGCTACAAGCTGGACATCCAGACTTCCGCTAAGAAGAGCTTAATTCATTCCCTCTCGGAGAGCAGCGCCGTCGCCTCCCTCTTTTCCTAGACGGGCATTCATGGAGCCTATCGGTCATATGACTGGGGAAAAAAAAGCTGAAAGTCTTCGTGCGGGCTCACGCGTACCGCGCGTACAGCGCCCCCTACCTTCGGCCCTTGGCTGCGATTTTCCGAGCTCGTCAGTTCAATCTTGCAACCTTTCCGAATGCGCAACGCCCATCCCGTGTTTGTCACTGGGATTCTACTAAGCTTTTGCTCAAGCTGGGCGCAAAGCTTTGAGAAAGCTTAGTCTTAAAGGTATGCGAGCGCCTTTCTTAGTGTCTTTTTTTTTAAAGGAAAAGTTCTGCAATACCTCGAAAGGAATAAAAAATTATGCCAAAGATGCTTATTTTGCGCTTTTAATATTTTGCAGTAACGAGTCACGAGTGCAACTGGGAGTGGCTGGTTCCAATTTTTCAAGGTGAATACTTTTTAAAAGGACACATTTCATAACCCTTTTCATATTGATGCAGATTCCCTTCGTAAATTCCATATTGGTTAGGAGGTAACTAGAACAAGAACTAGAATATCTATGTGAATTGTGAAAACTAAAAAAAAAGTTATGCAATACCTCGAAAGGAATAAAAAAATTATGCCAAAGATGCTTATTTTGCGCTTTTAACATTTTGCAGTAACGAGTCACGAGTGCAACTGGGAGTGGTTGGTTCCAATTTTTCAAGGTGAATACTTTTAAAAAGGACACATTTCATAACCCTTTTCATATTGATGCAGATTCCCTTCCTAAATTCCATATTGGTTAGGAGGTAACTAGAACAAGAACTAGAATATCTATGTGAATTGTGAAAACTAAAAAAAAAAAGAGCCTTGGTGGAGCAGTGGGCTAATGCCTCCTTAAGTAACACCAGCTGCCTGCAATTAGTGCAGGTTCGCATCCCACCTGGCTCAAGGTTGACTCAGCCTTCCGTCCTTTCGAGGTAGGTAAAACGAGGACCCAGATTGTTGGGGGCAATAAGCTGACTTTGTAATAATGCCGCTTGGGGGGGGGGAAAGCCCTAATAAGCAGGCATATACATAGAATGAAGGCTACTGCTAAGCTTGTAAGCCGCCCTGAGTCTTCGGAGAAGGGCGGGATATAAATGGAATTAAAATAAAAAAAAATAAAAAATAAGAAAGTTTGTTTATTGTCAGTAGAATTTTCAAATAAGTTACAAGGATGGAACTCAGCTTTGGTCTGCAAACTATTTGATTGTTAGATACTGGTAGCAACAGAAAAATCTAATTCTTTGTTGTCATCTAGTGATGGTCAGGATTTTAGAGCTCAAGTTTTAATGGTTTAATTTGAAAGAAAAAAAACCAGGCCTTTTCTGCAATATTATTATTTCAAATCAGGGCTTCTTTTTCATTTTTCATCTATCTTTTGAGTAATAACTAGGATAATTAATCCTAATTTTAAAATAAATTGCCTTAAAGGTAATATGATGAGTCTGTACTGCCAGCAAGTATCCCTTGTTCAAAATAATTTTGCTGGCTACAAGGTTACAGAGAATCAAGGTATGATGGTAAAGTGCTGAAAAATAGTAGAAAAAAAAATCACAACCCAAAACATTGGTCCTGGGACGTGTTAGCAGGGCTGATAAGCAAATCAAGCCATTCTTAAATCATTTTCACAACATTATAATGAGATCTCCAGTATATAATTTGCTCTCTATTCCATCTACACACACATTCAAAAATTACTAATTTAGGATGTTTCAACAGCTTCAGCAATCAATTGCTTAGGACTTCACTAACTTAAATGATATGTATTTATAAACTATCATATGGATATACAAATAAAAATGCAATTATATGTGTGCTTATCAAGGTTATACCCCAATGAATCAGTTATTTTTTGAAAATTTATGTATAGCATAGCATGAATAAATTAAACTTACTAATCTTTTCATATTTTCAGTCTACATTTTACCTGGCAATGGTAACTTTAAACTTTAAAGAAACATAAAAATAGATCTGCTATATCAAGAAAAGCTCCTTTAATCCAGCATTTTATGTGTCATTGTGGACAACCACATACCTCTGGTTTGCTTGCAAGCAGAAAAGAGAGATGTATCTATGTTGTTGTTGTTAGTTGCGAAGTCGTGTCCGACCCATCGCGACCCTATGGACAACGTTTCTCCAGGCCTTCCTGTCCTCTACCATCTTCTGGAGTCCATTTAAGCTCACGCCTACTGCTTCAGTGACTCCATCCAGCCACCTCATTCTCTGTCGTCCCCTTCTTCTATTGCCCTCAATCTTTCCCAGCATTAGGCTCTTCTCCAGTGAGTCCTTCCTTCTCATTAGGTGGCCAAAGTATTTCAGTTTTAGCTTCAGGATCTGGCCTTCTAAAGAGCAGTCAGGGTTGATCTCTAGGACTGACCGGTTTGATCGCCTTGCAGTCCAAGGGACTCGCAGGAGTCTTCTCCAGCACCATAGTTCAAAGGCTTCAATTCTTTGGCGCTCAGCCTTTCTTATGGTCCAACTTTCACTGCCATACATTGCAACTGGGAAGACCATAGCCTTGACTATACGCACTTTTGTTGACAGAGTGGTGTCTTTGCTTTTTAGTGTGCTGTCTAGATTTGCCATGGCTTTCCTCCCGAGGAGCAAGCGTCTTTTAATTTCTTGGCTAGTCCCCATCTGCAGTGATCTTGGAGAGCAGGAAAATAAAATCTGTCACTACCTCCATTTCTTCCCCATCTATTTGCCAGGAATTGAGAGGGCCAGATGCCATGATCTTGGTTTTCTTAATGTTTAGTTTCAACCCATGTTTTGCACTCTCCTTCTTCACTCACAACAAGAGGCTCTTTAGTTCCTCTTCACTTTCTGCCATTAGAGTGGTATCATCTGCATATCTTAGGTTGTTGATGTTTCTTCCGGCAATCTTAATTCCAACTTTTGATTCATCTAGCCCTGCCTTTCTCATGATGTGCTCTGCATATAAGTTAAATAGGCAAGGCGACAGTATACAGCCTTGCCGGACTCCTTTCCCAATTTTGAAGCAATCAGTGGTTCCGTGTCCAGTTCTCACTGTTGCTTCTTGGTCCGCATATAGGTTTCTCAAGAGACAAATAAGAGGGTCTGGTACGCCCATCTCTTTAAGGACTTGCCAGAGTTTGTTATGATCCACACAATCAAAGGCTTTAGCATAGTCAGTGAAGCAGAAGTAGATGTTTTTCTGGAACTCTCTAGCTTTCTCCATGATCCAACGTATGTTGGCAATTTGATCTTGGTTCCTCTGTCTCTTCGAAATCCTGCCTGTACTTCTGGTAGTTCTCGATCCACATACTGCTGGAGTCTAGCTTGTAGAATTTTAAGCATAACTTTACTAGCATGAGAAATGAGTGCAATGGTGCGATAGTTTGAACATTCTTTGGCACTGCCTTTCTTTGGAATTGGAATGTAAACTGATCTTTTCCAATCCTGTGGCCACTGTTGAGTTTTCCAAATTTGCTGGCAAATTGAGTGTAGCACTTTTACTGCATCGTCTTTTAAGATTTTGAATAGCTCAGCTGGAATACTGTCACCTCCACTAGCTTTGTTGTTGCTCAGCTTTTCTAAGGTCCACTTCACTTCACATTCTAGGATGTCTGGCTCGAGGTCAGTGACCACCTCATTGTGATTATCAGGGATGTTAAGCTCATTCTTGTATAGTTCTTCTGTGTAATTTTGCCACCTCTTCTTAATCTCTTCTGCCTCTGTTAGGTCCCTGCCATTTTGGTCCTTTATCATGCCCATTTTTGCATGAAACGTTCCTTTCATCTCTCCAATTTTCTTGAAAAGATCTCTGGTCCTCCCTATTCTATTGTTTTCTTCTATTTCTTTGCATTGTTCATTTAAGAAGGCATTCTTATCTCTTCTAGCTATTCTTTGGAATTCTGCATTTAATTGGGCATATCTTTCTTTTTCTCCCTTGCCTTTCGCTTCCCTCCTTTCCTCAGCTATTTGCAAAGCTTCCTCAGACAGCCATTTTGCTTTCTTGCATTTCTTTTTCTTTGGGAGGATTTTGGTAGCTACCTGTTGTACAATGTTGCGAACCTCTGTCCATAGTTCTTCAGGCACTCTGTCTATCAGATCTAATTCCTTAAATCTATTTGTCACCTCTACTGTATATTGAACAGGGATATGATTTAATTCATATGTATCTATATTCAGCTGTTATTCCCTTATGACTAGTATTTGGAGGCATGATCTTCTAATTTAGAGCTAACATTAAGTCTTCAAGATCATAGCCTTCATAGATCTTTCATACTGTGCATATATCTAATGCTAAATAATAAATTATATTTCTCAAGCTTTTAAAAATTTTGAACTCCAACTCCATCCTAACTATTAAAATATATTTAAGCTCCAGACCCTAATGTTTGAGAGGTTAAAAAAAATCCACCTTTGATACTCTGTGATTAATAATTGTATACATTTCAGTCTAATCTCCCTTGTTTGCTGTTTTCCAAGTCAAAGTCTTACATATTATAGAAAGTAGATCTTATAGAATTTTATAGAATTATTATAGAAAGTAGTCAACCTGCCCCAATCATTTTGATTGCTGTCTTCTACACTTTTCACACTTTAGTTCTAATATATGCTTTTTAAAAAACGTTATGCCAATCAACCCCTTCATGGATTACTGCCTTGTCGTGGCGAAGGGGCTTGCGTAATTCAATGAAGCTATGAGCTATGCCGTGCAGGGCCACCCAAGATGGAAAGGTCATAGCAGAGAATTCTGACAAAACGTGATCCACTGGAGAAGCAAATGGCAAACCACTCCAGTATCTTTGCCATGAAAACCCTATGGACAGTACCAAAAGGCAAAACGATATGACGCTGGAAGATGAGCCCCTCAGGTCGGAAGGCGTCCAATATGCTACTGGGGAAGAGCAGAAGGCTAGTACTAGTAGCGCCAGAAAGAATGAAGCGACTGGGCCAAAGCCGAAAGGACGCTCAGCTGTGGATGTGTCTGGTGGTGAAAGGAAAGTCCGATGCTGTAAAGATTCTTTCTCCATAGGAACCTGGAATGTAAGATCCATGAATCAAGGAAAGCTGGACATGGTCAAACAAGAGATGACAAGACTAAACATCGACATCTTAGGTATCAGCGAACTAAAATGGACAGGAATGGGTGATGACCATCAGGTATACTACTGCGGGCAAGAATCCCTCAGAAGAAATGGAGTAGCCTTCATAGTCAATAAAAAAGTAGGAAAAGCAATACTGGGATACAACCCTCAAAATGACAGAATGATCTCAGTTCGAATCCAAGGCAAACCATTCAATATCACAGTAGTCCAAGTCTATGCCCCAACCACCGGTGCTGAAGAGGATGAAATTGACCGGTTCTATGAAGCCCTACAGCACCTTATAGAACTAACACCCAAAAATGATGTCCTTATCATCATGGGAGATTGGAATGCTAAAGTAGGAAGCCAAAAGATAACTGGAATAACAGGCAAGTTTGGCCTTGGAGTACAAAATGAAGCAGGGCACAGGCTGATAGAATTTTGTCAAGAGAATACGATGGTCATAGCAAACACTCTTTTCCAACAACCCAAGAGACGGCTTTACACATGGACATCACCAGACGGTCAACACAGAAATCAGATTGACTATATGCTCTGCAGCCAAAGATGGAGAAGCTCTATACAGTCAGTAAACACAAGACCAGGAGCTGACTGTGGCTCAGACCATGAGCTTCTTGTTGCAAAGTTTAGGCTTAAATTAAAGAAAGTAGGGAAAAGTGCTAGGCCAGTCAGGTATGAATTAAATCATATCCCTGTTCATTATACAGTAGAGGTGACAAATAGATTTAAGGAATTAGATCTGATAGACAGAGTGCCTGAAGAACTATGGACAGAGGTTCGCAACATTGTACAAGAGGTAGCAACCAAAACCATCCCAAAGAAAAAGAAATGCAAGAAAGCAAAATGGCTGTCTGAGGAAGCTTTGCAAATAGCTGAGGAAAGGAGGGAAGCGAAAGGCAAGGGAGAAAAAGAAAGATATGCCCAATTAAATGCAGAATTCCAAAGAATAGCTAGAAGAGATAAGAATGCCTTCTTAAATGAACAATGCAAAGAAATAGAAAAAAACAATAGAATAGGGAGGACCAGAGATCTTTTCAAGAAAATTGGAGAGATGAAGGGAACGTTTCATGCAAAAATGGGCATGATAAAGGACCAAAATGGCAGGGACCTAACAGAGGCAGAAGAGATTAAGAAGAGGTGGCAAAATTACACAGAAGAACTATACAAGAATGAGCTTAATGTCCCTGATAATCACAATGAGGTGGTCACTGAGCTCGAGCCAGACATCCTAGAATGTGAAGTGAAGTGGGCCTTAGAAAAGCTGAGCAACAACAAAGCTAGTGGAGGTGACAGTATTCCAGCTGAGCTATTCAAAATCTTAAAAGACGATGCAGTAAAAGTGCTACACTCAATTTGCCAGCAAATTTGGAAAACTCAACAGTGGCCACAGGATTGGAAAAGATCAGTTTACATTCCAATTCCAAAGAAAGGCAGTGCCAAAGAATGTTCAAACTATCGCACCATTGCACTCATTTCTCATGCTAGTAAAGTTATGCTTAAAATTCTACAAGCTAGACTCCAGCAGTATGTGGATCGAGAACTACCAGAAGTACAGGCAGGATTTCGAAGAGGCAGAGGAACTAGAGATCAAATTGCTAACATACGCTGGATCATGGAGAAAGCTAGAGAGTTCCAGAAAAACATCTACTTCTGCTTCATTGACTATGCTAAAGCCTTTGATTGTGTGGATTATAACAAACTCTGGCAAGTCCTTAAAGAGATGGGCATACCAGACCATCTTATTTGTCTCTTGAGAAACCTATATGCAGGCCAAGAAGCAACAGTGAGAACTGGACACGGAACCACTGATTGGTTCAAAATTGGGAAAGGAGTCCGGCAAGGCTGTACACTGTCGCCTTGCCTATTTAACTTATATGCAGACCACATCATGAGAAAGGCAGGGCTAGATGAATCAAAAGTTGGAATTAAGATTGCCGGAAGAAACATCAACAACCTAAGATATGCAGATGATACCACTCTAATGGCAGAAAGTGAAGAGGAACTAAAGAGCCTCTTGTTGCGAGTGAAGAAGGAGAGTGCAAAACTTGGGTTGAAACTAAACATTAAGAAAACCAAGATCATGGCATCTGGCCCTCTCAATTCCTGGCAAATAGATGGGGAAGAAATGGAGGTAGTGACAGATTTTATTTTCCTGGGCTCCAAGATCACTGCAGATGGGGACTGTAGCTAAGAAATTAAAAGACGCTTGCTCCTGGGGAGGAAAGCCATGGCAAATCTAGACAGCACACTAAAAAGCAGAGACATCACCCTGTCAACAAAAGTGCGTATAGTCAAGGCTATGGTCTTCCCAGTTGCAATGTATGGCAGTGAAAGTTGGACCATAAAAAAAGGCTGAGCGCCAAAGAATTGAAGCCTTTGAACTATGGTGCTGGAGAAAACTCCTGCGAGTCCCTTGGACTGCAAGGCGATCAAACTGGTCAGTCCTAGAGGAAATCAGCCCTGACTGCTCTTTAGAAGGCCAGATCCTGAAGCTAAAAATCAAATACTTTGGCCATCTAATGAGAAGGAAGGACTAACTGGAGAAGAGCCTAATGCTGGGAAAGATTGAGTTCAATAGAAGAAGGGGACGACAGAGAATGAGGTGGCTGGATGGAGTCACTGAAGCAGTAGGCGTGAGCTTAAATGGACTCCAGAAGATGGTAGAGGACAGGAAGGCCTGGAGGAACATTGTCCATAGGGTCGCGATGGGTCGGACACAACTTCGCAACTAACAACAACAATGCCAATCAACTCTATACAGCAGGAGTCCCCAACCTCCGGTCCATGGACCAGTACTGAGGGTTGTGTGTGTGTGTGTGTGTGTGTGTATGTGTGTCTGTGTGTGTTCCTGTATTGGCTAATGTATTTTTGTTTGATTAAATTGTATCCTTTTATTGGGGTGAAGGGGGTTTCTCATCACCAGCAACAGGGCCGCAGAAACAAGTAAAGCCCCATCCACAAGATCCAGGCAGCACACAAAATCACGCATCCTCTGGTCTGCAGAAAAACCTCTCCACAGAACTAGTCCCTGGCGCCCAAAAGGTTGGGGACCTATGCTATACAGCATTCCAGATGCACTTGTATCATGAATTTGTATAATTAGTGTTAGCACTTTTATTTTCAAACACTTTCAAATGATCCCTACCATCCAATTTGCCTTTTTTCTTAGGTTCAGTACACCAAATACATCTTCTTGGACTTATGACCTATGACTTCAAAATGTTTTTTTCCAGACTGGTTACCCCGCAGCTCATCCTCCATCAATGTCTATGAGATCTGATTTTTTCCCCCCCTACAACGTGCATCACTTTCCTTTTATCTTGCTGGCTAGATTTTGAAGGGAAAATAGTCAATCCTGCCATGTATTGCTTTTGGTGCAAACGAAGCTTTGGGTTGCTAATGGATGCTTCAGACAAGCTTATAGTGCTAGGTGAAATGAAATTACCCAATTTCCTGTGTTCACCCAACACGCAATCCAAAACCAACCAAAGACACTGAAGCCAGGAAGTGGGGCGGGCTTCGAGAACATCTTATTTTTTCCCCCCATTATCAAAAGCTTTGGTGAGGGAACACAGATGCAAGAAAACCACGATGTACTTGACCCTATAATCCAGGGGTCTTCAAACTTGGCCCTTTTATGACTTGTGGACTTCAACTCCCAGAAATCCTCAGCCAGGCACACTGGCTGAGGAATTCTGGGAGTTGAAGTCCACAAGTCATAAAAGGGCCAAGTTTGAAGACCCCCTGCTATAATCAGTTACTAACCGAAGCTGCAATGTTTGCTGTATATATATATATATATATACCCGGAAACAAAGCCACGCCACTGAAGAGCTAGTAACCGAAAGCACCTCCTTGGCAACAGAGCGGTTCTTGCCTTTTTGAACTAAAAGAGCGGGCAAAGGGCCGCGGTGCGTCCCGCCTCTCTCCAGGCCGGAAGGCGGAGCCAGTTGACTGAAGCCCGCAGCTGAAGGCAAGAGCGGCAGAGACTGGGAAGCGGCAGGCAAAAGTGGGGGTGGCGCTTCTGGTTCAGCGATAGCCGGCACCGACATGTCGCACGCTTCTCCGCTCTCGAAACCGTCCAAGCCGAGCAACCCCCGAGTCTTTTTCGATGTGGACGTCGGGGGTGAACGAGGTGCGGGTGGCAGGAGAGGAGGAGGCGGGGTGGCCACGCGCGTGCGGAGGTTGGAAAGGTGGGGCTGGCAGCGGGATGGCCGCGCCGCATCGGACCCTCGTGCCGAAGGAACGCCTTGCGCCCCAGTCTTCGGGCGAGGCGCCTCTGGGCAGAACCTGAGCAAATAGCGGTAAACGATGAAGACCTTTTCCACGGGACGGGCGCCGAACGGAGGGCGGGGGGGGGAGAGCGGGGGGGAAAAGGAGGGGAGGGTGTGTTTGTGTGAATGCGCGCTGCTTTCCGGTTGTCTGCACCGGAGAATCAGTTGGATGGCTCCGGCGCCTTCGTATTTTCTTTTGTAATGTCTCCACCACCCTGCGCGCTACCTTGCCGCCACACGCGCCCTGCAGAAGTTTCTCGAAGGCCTCAGCCTTGGAACTCAACGCTGAATGTGAAGCAGCTTTCACAAGAGATCGATGGGACGTTAAGGTGCTTCCAAGTAAAATAGGCAGAATGCAGAAATGCAGTCATTATGAAGCTTTATTCATCGATAGGTTATATATAAAAGAGCTATATGGCATGGAAGCATCCATGCTTGTATGATAAGAGAATGCATGCAAGTGAGAAGATAGAAAAAGAGAAGCAGAACAAAGAAGCAGCCCCTGGGCAGAGGTATTTATGGGGGGTCTCGGCCCCTCCCTAGCCATAAAACTCTCGCCAATGGGGCTGCTGCAGGGGAGCAAAGAAGCCTCTTTGCTCCATCTGATGACTTATTTAGGGAACTGCCATGGGCTGGCACAAAACATGTAACACTGAAGGCCGCGGTGTTCCTTGCGGTAGTATCACGGTGGTCTGCGCTTCGGATGAGCGGCTCAGCTAAGGTTACGGGGGGAGGGGTTTCCCCCTTCTCCCATCCTCAAAGCGCCTGACGCACGCAAGCAGAGCAAAATAGGTTTATTAACCACAACGTGAGGGTACTCGCTTCTCGCCTCTGCAACCTGAAGTCCTGTTGGTGGTCAGATAAAATGTTCACACTCGGTTCTCGAGGTATGAACTGATTTTGGTAGCCTTAAGAAAAGGAATGTGCTGTGATTTTATGGGTGGTGGCCCGAAGGTTAATGCCCTGCAGAACTATTGTAAAATTATATCTTCCATTCAGTCACTTGCAGATCAATCTCAGGTGTGTTTGTTGTTAGCTGCGAAGTCCTGTCCGACTCATCCTGACCCTATGGACAACGTTCCTCCAGGCCTTCCTCTCCTCTACCATCTTCTGGAGTCCATTTAAGCTCACGCCTACTGCTTCAGTAACTCCATCCAGCCACCTCATTCTCTGTCGTCCCCTTCTTCTCTTGCCCTCAACCTTTCCCAGCATGAGGCTCTTCTCCAGTGAGTCCTTCCTTCTCATTAGGTGGCCAAAGTATTTCAGTTTCAACTTCAGGATCTGGCCTTCTAAAGAGCAGTCAGGGCTGATTTCCTCTAGGACTGACCGGTTTGATTGCCGTGCAGTCCAAGGGACTCGCAGGAGTCTTCTCCAGCACCATAGTTCAAAGGCCTCAATTCTTTGGCGCTCAGCCTTTTTTTATGGTCCAACTTTCACTGCCATACATTGCAACTGGGAAGACCATAGCCTTGACTATATGCACTTTTGTTGACAGGGTGATGTCTCTGCTGTTTAGTGTGCTGTCTAGATTTGCCATGGCTTTCCTCCCGAGGAGCAAGCGTCTTTTAATTTCTTGGCTACAGTCCCCATCTGTAGTGATCTTGGAGCCCAGGAAAATAAAATCTGTCACTACCTCCATTTCTTCCCCATCTATTTGCCAGGAATTGAGAGGGCCGGATGCCATGATCTTGGTTTTCTTAATGTTAAGTTTCAACCCAAGTTTTGCACTCTCCTTCTTTACCCGCAACAAGAGGCTCTTTAGTTCTTCTTCACTTTCTGCCATTAGAGTGGTATCATCTGCATATCTTATTGATATTTCTTCCGGCAATCTTAATTCCAACTTTTGATTCACGTGTGTACTTGGCAGTAAATCCCACTGAAATCAGATACTGTAGACTTATATTCTGGGTCTCTTAGCTTAATAACTTATATCAGTCCCAGTAATTCTGGTTCTTGAGCAAATTCATATTTAAATACGACAACTATCATAAAATATAAGCTCCTTCATCATGCTACCTTTGTTTCTTTTGTTAAGCTAAACCTTAGAAGACACCTAGAAATAACATAAACAATTTTAATTTACTACTTTCTGTAGAAATTCATAATTCTCCCTATCTTACTTTAAAAAAGAATTTTAAAATAAGTGCTTGAAATTTCTATCACTAAAAGTGTATTATAACATGGATGGGTACCACAATAAATTTTCATAATATGGAATATACTAATTGCATCCAGTATATAGAAGAGAACAGAATAAGGGACCTTGGAGGTCATCTATTCCAACCCTTTGCTTAGGCAGGAAATCATATATAATTTCAGAAAAAGGGTTGTCCAATCTCTCCTTAAAAACTTCCAGTGTTGGAGTATTCACCACTTTTGGAGGCAAGTTGTTGCACTGATTAATTGTTCTAACTGTCAGGAAATTTCTCCTTAGTTCTAGGTTGCTTCTCTGATTAGTTTCCATCCATTGCTTCTTGTCCTGCCCTCAGGTGCTTTGGAGAATTGGAATACTGCTATCATGTTACCCTTAGTCCTTCTTTTCATTAAACTAGACATACCCAATTCCAGCAACCATTCTTTCTATGTTTTAGCCTCCAGTCCCCTGATAAACTTTGTTGTTCTTTTCTGCACTCTTTCTAGTGGAACATCAGAGTTCAAGAACCCTTTATACACTTAAAGTTGTATTAATACTGGCAAAATTTAGTGAATTGAATCCTGGATTTATTGAAAGAATGGTGGGATACACATTGCTAAAATAAGTACAGCTACAGATTTCTCTCGTTCCAGTTGGTCGAATGGTATTAGAACTGTTTGCAGATATTGTACCTAAAACTGCAGAAAATTTTCGTGCATTGTGCACTGGAGAAAAAGGTATTGGGCCTACAACTGGAAAACCTCTTCATTATAAAGGATGTCCTTTCCACAGAAGTAAGTAATTGTTCTTGTATGAATGAATAATAAATTATAGTCAAAGCACCTAAGAATAAATATAACAAAGAAACAAAATAGCATACATTTCATGAGAAAGAAGTCCTTCCATCAAGTGCTGTAGTTTCTTCCTATATCTAACTATAGCAGCCAAACATTTGGCAAGCACTATAGTGACATTTGATTCTAGAGTCTTGTATTGTTATAATTTGGGATATCCAAAGCACTGATGTTGGTATCTTATTTTAGTTTAACAGAAAATTGTGTACCTTTTTAAAAAAAAAACAATAAATAGATGACAGTTCCTTGTTTGTATCCATTAAAACACTGAGCTACTGAAAAGCAATTAAAGTTGCCCAATGCATGCATATAATAACAGTGTTCTTGGTGCAGAGCATATTATATGTTGATTTGGGAGTCCCTTAACACTTGAGTATGTTTAGGGAGATATGAGAGGAACTAATTTGGAAAATAGACAAAAATAGAATTTTATGTCTTTACATAAAGTGCTTACTACAATTGATAATAATTCACCCTCAAAACAAAATTATTGGAGCATGAATGTTTGGATCTTGGAATAGCTTATTTTGTAATTGTTCCCTATGATCAGAACACTAAAAATGCTGTTTGGAATGCAGAGTATTTTTTCCTATCAGTTTGTTTTTTTCAATCTTAGAACGTTTTCATACCTCTTATCAAGTTAGATTGCTAAAATGCTGATTTGCACAGAGAGAGAATAAGAAACAGTCAGTAATGGAAAAAAGGCAGTTGATTTTAGATAATTAAGATCTGTTTCAGCTTTTTCACTTTGGTTCAATTGTAGTTATCAAGGAATTTATGATCCAGGGTGGAGATTTTTCAAATCAGGATGGAACAGGTGGAGAAAGTATATATGGAGAAAAGTTTGAAGATGAAAATTTTCATTATAAGGTAATAGGTGTTATAACTAAAATTTCCAGTGGTCACAATTCTGCTAATGAATGTTGGATTTGAAGGAAAACCAAACACCATATTTAAAGCTCTTGAAGGAGGTAGAAATCAGGGAGAAGCACAGCTCCACATACCTTCCAAAGTTTTTGTTCTTTTTTCCAAATCTGTTTTAAGAAGATTTCTATGAAAATGAAAAGAAATAATTAAATATATTCATTTACACCATGGGCTAGTACAGTGGTGGCGAACCTATGGCACAAGTGCCAGAGGCGGCACTCAGAGCCCTCTCTGTGGGCATGCCGTCACCCCAGCCCCTCCTCACCAGCAGCCCCCCCGGAGGAGAGTCACCCCAGGTGCGGCTCGCAAGGAGCAACCCAGCCAAGCACATGGCAGCTGAGCAGATGATGCTGCGGGGTGTAGGCGGATGGCATGGCCACCATGGTGCTGCAGGGCCACCTGGGCGATTGCAGCGGGCCGTGGATGGCCCTGCAGGGTGGGGGTGGGTGGGTGGAGCAGGGGCAGGGCGGTTTTTGGGCACTTGGTCTCTAAAAGGTTCGCCATCACTGGGCTAGTATATCTCTGCTTTTGGTTTGGAGCAGATTTAGGGATCTTTCACAAAATGCTTTCATTTCCTGCTGAAATGCCACCTTTCATGTAGGATGACGGAATTACTGAGAATGAAGAGTGCTAACACTTATTCTGCAGTGATATATCCAATATATAAATGCTTTTCTTTCTATTAACAACATACAGCATTTATATTGCATTTATGTGTACATACATGATAGTGTAAATAGGACAGTTATTGCTAAAGAACAAGTTTTGGCTATCTTTATTGAGCGAGATTTCAATCTTTCAAGTAAAATTAATTTTATCTCAAATTCTTAGATAAATATTAAATGCTGGAGATACTTGTCTTTTAAATGTCACAACTTAAAATCTTATGATCCTACTTTTAACTTTATATTATGTATAAATTTTAAACATGGGTATGCAGCTTTTTGACTGGGTGAAAGTTTTTCTTAGCTATGTATCCAAATATACGATATTGCAGATTACCTGTTCAGTAAGTTATGTATGATTTTCAATTTACCAATGAATCATTCTCATGAGAATAACAATAATGTTATTTTATTTAGCATGATAAACCAGGTTTGCTGAGCATGGCAAATGCAGGATGCAATACAAATGGCTCACAGTTCTTTATCACAACTGTGCCCACCCCTCACCTTGATGGGAAACATGTGGTTTTTGGGCAAGTGATCAAGGGCATGGGTGTTGCAAAACTTCTAGAAAATGTTGAAGTAAAAGGAGAAAAACCTATAAAGGTAAGCTAAAATTGTCAGGGTATATTTTTCATATTATAATTTTTTTAAGATAATTCAAATATGTTTTCATTCCTCTTAAAATATGAATCAAATTTTTCAATAATGAAATTTGTTTGCTTTGCTGGTTATTATCTTTTCTACTAGAATAATTTTAATAAATGAAATATTTGCTGGGTCCCTCTAGATGTTGGTTAATTTCAACTCTAGCATACTGGAACATGTTGATTAGGGTTGCTGGGATAGCTGGCAAAGCAAGAATTAAGCTTTTTCCATGTCTATCTTAGACTAAACAGGAGTCAGTTTGCGGTGTAGCTACTAACGTTCAAGACAGTTATGATTATTTTTACTTTTGAAGTAAAGTTGAAAAAACTAAGTTTGAGGCTTTGAAAACATTTGGAAAAAATGACAGGTGTGTTTTCTGAAAATTGAAACGGGTTGCTATTGAAAAAGTTGCATTTTATATATTTCTTTTATAGTTGTGCATTATTGCAGAATGTGGAGATCTAAAAGAAGGAGAAAACTGGGAAATCTGTCCCATGGATTGTTTTGGAGATACTCATGCAGACTTTCCTGAAGATTCTGACATAGATTTAAAGGAAGTAAGTGTTTCATTTATTTCCTATGTTAATATTAAAGAATCTTTGTTACAAGATCATTTTAAATTATATTATTGATCTTTTTAAAGTAGAAAACATGTTACACAAAGTTGTCCTAGTCTTGTTTTCTGTCTTGATATTCTGCAGCTTCCAAAGCTTTAAAGCTAGATGGAGTACTCTATTTATTCTTCTGACATGTTGCTGCATTGCAACTCTTAAATATTATATGCAGTTATATCCAATGGTGTGTGGGAAACTGCTTCCAAGCTGTTTTTCCCCAGAATTCTTTATGGAACAAAATGAAATGATATGCTATGCTCAGTGCATTTGCTTCTTTTTTGTAGGTTGACAAGATTGTGACTATAGCTGAAGATGTAAAAAATATAGGCAATTCTTTGTTCAAATCACAAAATTGGGCAATGGCAGTCAAGAAATATAACAAGTCTTTGAGGTAAAATTATATACTGTCCTTAAAAATATACTGTACCTAGGGTTTTCAGGTCTGAACTGCAAACATCTGATGACTACTGATAGGCAGCAGAGATGCAGAAAATGTAAGCTGTTTGGTGCTATCTAGTGATAATCCAGATTTTTGCAGTCCAGATTTGATAGCTCTAGGTTTTACATTTTTTATTAGAAAGTGAAATTATGAATAGACAAAAGTAGCCTTTCTCATTTTTAATATATTGGTGGATAGCATATGGCCCATATAATCCCTGAAATAGTACCATCAAAAAAACAGTATTTTTTCTGCATAAAAATAAAAAGAGAGTGTAAGATTTTGGAAAGGTGTAAAAGAAGTACAAAAAGACAAAAGAACATCCCCCCCCCCAAAATATCCGTCTCATTTATTTGCAAAATTTTACTGCACTTGTTTTGCTCATTGCAACATTTGATCACTAGATTTTTTAAAAATTAGTTTATTTCAAGATTCTCTTATTTCATTCATGTAACGTATGTGCACTATATTCAATAAAATGGGGGTGAGGAATGGGGAAAGATAACTAGTTTAAACAACACTAAATTGTTTGAATTTAGGTCCTGTTTAAATCATCTTAAGGATTTGCTTCAGTATTTAGTGAAACTTGACTTAAACAGGTCATGTTTGTCCAAACTCCAACTGTAATTATTTAATGTATAACACTGTTTCATCCACTCCGGCCTTATGGAACCAGCTGCCGGTCGAGCTCCGGACGGCACCGGACCTTCGCTCCTTCCGACGCGGTCTGAAGACCCACTTATTCGAACAAGCTGGCCTGGCCTGATGGGGGGATTTTAGGGTTTTTAATTGGTTTTTATACTGTATTGTTTTATTGGGCGATTATTTAATTCTCTTTTTAATTTTTGTATTTGTTATTTATATGTGCCCTGTTCACCGCCCTGAGTCCCTCGGGAAAAGGGCGGTATATAAATTTAATTATTAATAATATAATAATAATAATAATAATAATAATAATGATGATGATGATGATGATGATGATGATGTAGCATGGCCTCTTAATCAGAATTGATAACTTTCCTCTGGTAAAGTGTCTTATCTAGAGCAGCAAACATCCCCATTTAATACTAGCTCATGTTTAAAAAGTTATTGATTTCAAACGCCATTCTGTAATATGCTAACTATGCTTTAGTTGTCAACTGGGGAAATACAGGATGTGGGCTAAAATAATGCTGCATATATTTATTAGCTGAATGTCATAGGACATTGTGGACTTCAACTCCCAGAATTCCTGAGCCAGCCGAGGTTGCCTACCCCTGGTGTAGGATGATGTATAAGCATGTTGTTTAACATACACATGTAGTCTTCAAAATTGAGCCCAAAATTTCTGTTGCTAAGCAAAATATTTGTTAAGTGAATTTTGCCCATTTTTCTTGCCACAGTTGTTATTAACATGGTTGTTAAATGAATCTGGCTTCTCCATTGGTTTTGCCTCAGAAGATTTCAAAAGATGATCGCATAACATAAATAGGTTGCCAAATGCCTGATTTGATCACATGACCACAGGAAAGCTGCAATGGTTTTAAGTGAAAAGTGGTCATTAGTCACTTTTTTCAGTGCCATTTTAACTTCAGTCACTAAAGGAACTGTTGTAAGTTAAGTACTATCTGTAGTGGTTATAATCTACTTTAATTTGCAAATTATTGATTTAATATGGCTAGTTGATAAATTGTATAGCCTATTTTTAGCTACAATATATCCTGACAAAATGGAGAGAGAGAGAGGAGGAGAAGGACACTGCAATTATTGCTGCTGTTTCACTTAAAGTTGACTCATGCAGTTTAATCTGTCAGGTGCAGAAATTTAGAAATAAGCGTACGTATTGGTCAGAAAATGCATATACTTTTTTTTACTAAAGTTTATTACTGTTGTATTTGTGAATGGTCACATCCCAGGTAGGACTACTGTGCTGTAAAATTCCCATCTTATTTTATACAGATACCTTGAAGCTTCAAAAGCTGTGGCAGAGAAAGAAAGTTCAAAGCTGAATTCGGTAGCGTTGACATGTTATCTTAATACTGCTGCATGTAAACTGAAATTATTGGAGTGGCAGGATGCAATTGAAAACTGTGCTAAGGTAAATATTTTTCCATAAGGTACGTTCTGTAGCTTTCCTTGAAGCCACAAATATTTTAAAATAATTTATTTATCAAATTTAAGCACTATTCATCTTGCATCAAGGCTGTTTTATAGCAAATCAAAGTAAAACAGATTATTGAAATTACACAGAAGTGTACATGTCATGCTCAGTTCTGAGCATCCGTATCTGCCCATGCCATATATATGAGTCACCTCTTTAAATCAATCCCATCTTTTCTTGCTATTATATGACTGCTGCTGCCAAAGGCCAGGAAGATATATAGCTTTTTAGAGGAGCTCCTGGCAGGTGTTTCATACTCAGAATTCCAGTCAGTTTTGAATTTAAATTGCTGCACACCCCAGTATCTTACTCAAGTGTTTGCACTACATATTTAAAAATTGAGATTATACTCTTAGGTTTGCCTGTAGTATAATATTTGTTAAAAAAAACCTATGTAAATATTCAATAGAAGTTTCTTTATGCATTCTGTGTGCTATCCCATTTGTGTGGTGTATAATCATGCTGCAGAGTATATTCTCAGGAATTTATGTATCCAGTGATCAGCATATGGTGTATATAGCAGGCATGTCAAACTTCCGGCCCACGGACCGGATGCATCATACTAAAACCACGCCCACCCCATTGCTAGCAATGGGGGGAAAGTCGCGATATGTCGCATGACGTCACGTGACGTTGCGAGTTTGACATGCCTTGTGTATAGCAACAGCTTTTTAGGAATGGCTAAATAAGCATAGAATATTTATGCAAATATACTAAACCCGCAATTTAGCATAGATTGTCTCTTAGGCAGAATATTTATTAAATCCAAACGAAAGTTTATACATATGTAATATGTGAATAGGACTTTATGCATTTTATACATGGACAAAGTGGCAAATAAGAATTTAAATCTGCTTAGTGTACAGCAGACATGTCAAACACAAGGCCTGGGGGCCGGATCCGGCCCACAAAGTGGTTTCATGTGGCCCGCAAAGCCATTCTGGAAACAGTGAGGGAACGGCCCCCACTGCCTTGGGCCTGGCCCAGAGACCCTCCTTCTGCCAGAGACTCTCAGATCTGTCCCACTCCTGCCCAGGCCCCCATAGGCACCCTTGATGCGAACGATGTAGAGCTGGCCACGCCCACCCAGTAGGACATACGCACTCTAGCCATGCCCACCCAGTAGGCCACGCCCACCCTGGCCACACCCACCCAGCCCCTTGAGGGCAACCCCAATGCTGATGCGGCCCTCAATGAAATTGAGTTTGACACCCCTGGTGTACAGTATACAGATTTTGTCTTTTGTGCCTGAAGTCTACTAAACCAGGATCTGTTAATTATACAAAATGTCCATTAACTCCCAAATTGATTACTTCTGGAAAAGAGAATTTGTTAATTCTAAATGTCATAAATTCAGATATATGCAATTGACATTTTTATAATTTTGTAATTTATGTCAGTTTATATAAGTTTACACAGTTATTAGTGTAAAATCAATAATGTAACTGCACCAATGATGTAAAATGCTGTTTCAGAAACAGTGGACCTGGATCTACCATTTAGTCTGTTATATCCAATTTTTTTTAATGGGAGTCCAGAAAATTGGAGTTTTAGTGTGCAGATGGTAAATGTTAGTGATTTACACTGCTAGGTGCTTTAAACTTCATTTTGCATTAACTTCAATTTCAAATTGATTGAATCCAATTGACTATGGATTATGGTCCACATAACAGAACTTCTAGAAAATTTAGTTTCCTAAATCCTGATTGAATTTGTTTACATAAAACATCTAAATCAAGTCAATAGCTAGAAATGGGTTTTATTGACACAAAATATTATAGCTAATGTTCTCACTTTCTAGGCTCTGGCCATAGACCCCACTAATACTAAAGCACTTTACAGAAAGGCCCAAGCTTGGGAAGGAACGAAAGATTATGATAAGGCATTGGTAAGCATAAACATTTTTATCATTAATATTGCAATAAACATTTTATTTTTATCACTTTATTACTATAACTTGAGTTACTTTATAAATAACTCAAAGTAGAAAACATACCTGATAATCTTTCTTCTTCCTATTTTCCCCACAACAACCCTGTGAAGTGGGTTGAGCCGAGAGAAAATGACTGGCACAGTCACTTTTCATGCCTAAAATGGGATTAAAATTCAGTCTTCTGATTTCTAGGCCAACACTTTAATCACTATACCAAGTTGGTTTTCTCATTTACATATTGCTCAATTATTTATTTAACTTTACAGGTTGAGCTTCAGAAGGCTCAAGACATAGCCCCTCAGGATAAAGGTAACACTACCAGATTATCTTCGGTGATGAATTGGCCTATTGCTATTGATGACTAAAAGTACTGTATCTCATGATATACGTAACCCAGTATCACAATATTGGTGGAGGAGGTCAGGGAAAGATATGGAACGCACATGAGACTATCTAAATTTATATTTGCTGTCCCCTGCTCCTATTCTGTGGCATTCTGAACTGTTTATAAATAGTAAGTGCCTTCACACATCATGCTAAATTGTAATGTATCTTGTATGGTTTTGAAATAGCATAGTGTGGGACTCTTTTGTTTGAAACACCATTTATAGACATTTTCTTTAGACAAAGGGTGAAATAACATGATTTTTTTTGAATATTTGCATTCGTAGTATATTGCTTATGGGGAAAAAACATGTTGCATATACACATTCAAAGTGACACTAAATGTGTGATCTTATATTTTTTTACATCCACAGCCATCCGAATGGAAGTACAGAAAGTCAAGCAGAAGATAAAAAATGATAAGGAAAAAGAGAGGGCAGCATATGCAAAGATGTTTGCATGAATACAGTTTTTCTCTCTGTTTATACATATAAAGGCAGGATTAATGTGAGTCATTGTGGCAGCACACTTACAACTTTCGTGTATCATATATTTACATTTTGGATTTAAAAGTAATACTTTCAAACACTTGTCAGCATAAAAACGCTTGTGGTTGTATTTTAGCTTAATATATAAAAAAAACTACAAAATATCAGAATGATGCTGCAAAGAGCTTGTACAAGAACAGTGACATACTACCATTTTACATGTTGCAGATTGTTTGTATCCCTTCAATTCTTCTAGTAACTTCCAGTATGATTGCAAAGTGTAATTTGTTACAGAAGTTGAAGAAATAAACAAAATTTCTAACTCAGGTAGAGAATACTTTATTTTATTATAACAAATGAACTTATAGCAGAGGTAGTGTTGCTCTATTCATTTTTTTGTAAAATAACTAAAATATTCTTCAGATTAATCTTGAAAGATCTATTTCCCTGAAACAGGGCCAAGAGATAGATACAATAGTTACAGATTTACAAATATCCTGTATTCTGGATTACATCCATTATTAGTATGACAATATAGAATAATCAGGATAAAATTAGACCAGAATATATTTAAACTCATCTTACCGGGTATTTTCTGAATAGAAACAAATACATGCAACTAAAGCTTGTCTATTTACTAATTAAGGCACCATCACATTCAGGCTGTAGAACACTAACCTCAAAGCCGATGTGTCCAGTTCTGGTCAGCCTGGTTACAGTGTAACATTTTAAAACACTCTGACCTCTAAGATGTGTCCACTGATGATAAACACCACAGGCACAGGTTAAAGGGTTGGGTTTTTTTTGCATCGATTTTTGAGTTGGGGGAGGGGTAGGATTTTAATTTATGGAAAAGGTCAAAGTAGAACACATCCATTTTTATATTTGAGTAAACATTAAAGTTCATGCATCCAAGATCCATTTTGCTGCTGAGCTTTAGTACCTGTAGCGTGATCTGAGGACATGTGGCCTGTAGATTACTCTAGCCTTCATAGAGAATGGGCTCCTTAGACCACATAACTTTTACAATAGTAAATTCCAAGTTGTATTGTTTTGTAGCATTGCCCACATACTTAAAAAATGGATTAAAACTACATTCCATTATAAGCTGGTCCTCCTCCACCTTCAGGTACAACCCAGTTAATATTCTGGCTGGGATCTTTAATATCACATGTCTTACAGTGGACACAGTTCTGAGCATTTATCTGTAATCGCAATCCTTCTCCACTTTCCACGGGAACATACTCATAAACTCCTGAAAAATAGAAAAGTAATTTTAGTTCAAGGGACAATAGAACTCAATCAGAAAACTTCTTATTAATGAGGGGGGGGGGAAAATCACATTTGTTAAAACAATTTGAAAGCAGAGTGAAGTTGTCTGTTTAAATCCTTTGCTTCTCCCAAAATTGGTAGTTACCTGCTGGGCAGAATCGCTGCTCAGGTCCATCATATATAGCTAGGTTATAGTTGACAGGAATACTATCATCTTTCAGAGTTAAATGAGGAGGCTGGTCGTGTTCATGGTTTGTACCACTCAAAGCTACTGATGAAAGCAAATCAAAACTGATTTTTCCATCAGGTTTTGGATATTCAATAGGTGTACAATCTTTGGCTGGCTTTAGCTGTTTTGCATCTGTTCCTGAAATAACGTAGAGAAAAATTTGATAAAAAAAATTGAGTACACGTAGGTGACAGTATAAAAACCTTTAGTGAGCTGAGAGAAATGCCATTTTAAATAGCTTTGTTGTCTTTGAACACACTGCTTGAGATATTCTGCACTTCTATAAAGAAGAATTTTAACAACTATTTTTGTATTGCATAATACTAAGATATATTTAGGGGAAAATACATTTCAATTGCATTGGGCTAAAATAAATCAAATGCATAAACAGTATCTTTTTAATTACCACAAATGTCGCTCAGTTTTCTCTATTAAGATTCTAATTAACTTGCAAGACTGTTGTCAGCTTTACTAGGTAGACCAGACTGGAAACATGACCAGCCAAGCTAATTCTATTTATTGTAAAGCTACATAAGCAGAATCTCAAACATCTGAAGCTACTGTTCTACCATCTCTTTTATAGCCAGAGAAACAAGGGTGGGTCTGTTCTGAGCCTCTTGCCCCACCCACTATCCACCAGCTGTTCCTAGGCAGTATCTCTTTGCTGCCAAGGTCTTTCCCGCTACCATTACAGTAAGACACACATAATAATAAGTAATGAAAAATGGGGGGGGGGGCTTTCTAAGAGAAGTTGGGGCGGTTGCATTTAGAAAACGGGACTAAACAATTTAGAGGTATTTTTCCTTTTATGGAACAAATGTCATATTCCTTTGGAACATTTATATGGCACACAACTGTAGAAACAGGCTACCCTTGTTATACCCAAAACAGTCATTTTGATAACAGGCTGGCCATCTTTGCAAGACTGGTAGCTTTCTGCCTTCTAGCACTTTTTTCATGGTACATTTAAAAAGTTGAGACAGCTTGTTTATATTTATTATTAATTAGATTTCTATACCACCCTATTCCCGAAGGACTCGGCGGTTTACAGGGCAAAGTTAAAAACAGTACAAAGGTTAAGATAAAGTTAAAATTAAAATAGGATTAAATAACAATAGCCCAAATTTAAATTTTAAATGTAAAATTAAAAAATTTAAAACCCCTCAGTCCAGGCCAGATAAATCAAACAACCAGGTTTTAGGTCCCGGCGAAATGAACGAAGGTCGGGGGCGGTCCAGAGTTCCACAGGCAGGTCATTCCACAGGGCAGGCGCGCCCACAGAGAACGCCCTCCCCCTGGGATCACCGGCCGGCACTCACTGACCGGCGGCACCCTAAGGAGGCCCTGTGGGAGCGCACAGGACGATGGGAGATTGATGCTGGCAGCAGATGCTCCCTAAGATAACCCGGACCCATGCCATTTAGGGCTTTATAGGTCATCACCAGTCAGTAATAGTATAGTATAGTCAGTAATCATGGACAAATGTTTATGTTCTCTACCCTCTCATGCACAATCACTTAGGAAAAGAGTATACGCAGATTTTTAAATTATTATGTTTAGCATTGGCTGCCTTTGTATATCATGCTAAATATAATTAAAACATCTGCCAAATTAAAATATTCAATTAATATGCAAATAATTTAACGGTTTTTCATCACGTATGGTTATTACAAGCATGGATGTCTTTCTAGATAAAGTAGGCAGAGCTCATAAAAGGGAGATTTATCAATGATTGCCAGTTAATGCACTAGAAGAAATACCCACACAGACACCATGCTTCTAATACTTTATGCCCTGTTTGAATCATAAGTGGCTTACAAAATCATAGACTATATGGAATGTGATGGTCAAACCAAATACGTACGAGCCTAATTCATTTTTTAAAACTTATTCTGAAAGATCTTACCAACTTGTACGTCAAAAATAAAAGTTTTAGAAATTTACCTCCGTGGTTTAGGGTCCAAGGTTCGAATCCTCTTAGTATCCAGTAGAAAACACCAGTGTAAATCATTCCTCCATATACACCCAAGATTCCATGACAGGAGGGGCGAATATTCCTAACTCCATAAAGCTCTTTCCACACCCATGATTTTTTCAGATTTTCTTCATATTCAGGCACATGAAGGCCTAAGAATAAACAAATAATTACTAAAAGGCATTGCAAATTTTTTCATTTTGAAACTATTTTTACCCTGGGAAAATGTAAATTTAAAGTACAGTGGACATTGGAAAGAGTAGGATAATGCTAATATAACCTGGAACATGCTCATGATTATCGTGGTGCAACAAACTCCAGAGCTATCTCTGCTTCTGCACCCAGAAAAGGCAGATTGAAGTACCCCAGGTCTGTAATTTTGGGGAACTCCACTGCCAGCCTGCTAATGGAGTCAAGGAGCTTAGGCAGGGAGACTGCTACACAGCACAGGCTGGTACAGTGCAATAGTCCCAAATGAATTCTAGAGTGCAATTTAACAAATAGGATTTCGCACCTAGCAATCTGTGGAACACTGCCCCTGGAATCCTCCCAAACATTTTGGATAACAACTGCTACTCTCTCATTTTGGTTGATGCCACACATGAAACTTAAGACACACCTTCCCCTCTGGCTCTAGGCAGGGTTCAGTGATACAAGCTAGATCAGTCCTCATCCACAATCAAATCACAGGTGCTCATGACTTTATTATTGACTAACCTGGCATTTAGCAACGGCATCCAAAAGCCCAGGGCCTTTTAGTTTAAAAGAAAAAAAATCTTGCATGTGGTGTATTTACTTTTTCACATTATCTTAATTTATTTGCTTTTTAAGTGCTCCACCTACATTCTATTCATCTGCGGTATGACATCGATTAAAGCAATAAACTAGTGGTAAGTAGAGACTTTCCTGAATTGCCAAAAGTACATGTCTTTTAATCATACCCCTCTTACCTATTGTTTTTGACTGGAGATTTTCGTTGATTAGTTGATTGAAAATGGCTTCCGAAGCCAGCATTCCGCTTTTCATAGCAGTGTGTGTACCTTTAATTTTGGGAACATTCATGAAACCTGGGCTACATCCAATAAGAACACCACCAGGAAAGGAAAGTTTGGGTATGGACTAAATGTGAAAAAAATCTATTAATTGGACTGTTGCAACAATCCATTTACAATAAACATTTTTGTAACTGAAACAATGGTTTCTTTATGTCAATTTAAGCAATTAAAATCTTGATCAATTAGTACCAAGTGTGTTTTCCCAACCCACCCAAATCCAAGAAAGTAACCTTATATCACTATTACCTGATAACCCCCTTCATTAAGAGCTCGGGCACCATAAGCAATCCTCTTCCCTCCTTCAAAGGTCGGTTGAACACTAGGGTGATGCTTCCATCTCTGAAATTCTTTAAACGGGTTCAAAAAAGGGTTTTGATAATCTAAACCAATCTAGAAAGACATGCAAGTAAAATCCAAAATGAACAAACATGTTTCAGTCAAAAAATTACTTGAACACATCCATTTATTTATTTATTTATTTATTTATTTATTTATTTATTTATTTATTTATTTATAATGAGACTTGTATGCCGCCCTATCTCCTGAAGGACTCAGGGCGGCTAACAACAATAAAATACAAATGAATACAAATATTAAAGAGAATTAAATTATGTCAAAGTCCCACTAAAACCAATAAAAACATTTAAAATCATAATTAAAATCCCCATTATCATCAGTCCAGGTCGGCCTGTTGGAAAAGATATGTCTTAAGGTCACGGTGAAAGGACCGAAGGTCTGGGGCCATCCGGAGCTCCCGGGGGAGTTGATTCCACCAAGCAGGTGCCCCAACAGAGAAGGCCCTCCCCCTGGGGGTCGCCAGCCAACATTGTCTGGCCAACGGCACCCTGAGGAGGCGCTCTCTGTGTGAGCGCACAGGGCGATGGGAAAACGTTCCTGGCAGCAGATGGTCCTGCAAATATCCCGGGCCTAAGCCATGTAGGGCTTTATAGGTAAGAACCAGCACCTTGAATCTCACCCGGAGGGCAACCGGTAGCCAATGCAGCTCACACATATTAATTGGTGAATATGCACACCTTACTTTGGGATACAAAGATACATTTTGTAGCAATAGAATAATTTCTTGTGATTCTCACATTGACCCATTTCAATATTGCGAGGTATGTTATGATGAACATAATTTAACATGCAATATATTTTTACAAAATAATTTGTTTCTGAGAAGAAAGTCAACTAAACTAAAATACTTATATCAAAAATTATATCCAAAAGAAAGAAAAACTTTTATGAAGGGAAATAAAGCATTCAAACAGCATATTAAGACATGGCTTACAAATCAGAATAACTAAACCTAAACACACTACACTGTGTCCTAAGTGTTTGGTGTGAATCATATCATGGTGCTAAGGCTAATTTGCCCTTTCACCTATATTTTCTCCTTCACTCACAGCTTGACACAAAAGGGAGGGTTGGTAGAATGAAATGCAATAGTGGGGGGATGGTATCCAGACAACCGAGGCAACTATGGAAGTTTTCAAAGACACAACGTGGCTTGCCGTTTTTTCGTAACAAAATGAACAGAAGTGATTGGTGAATGCAATGGACTGTGGGTGGCTCGGAGGGAAAGGGGGAAATTCAGAGCTGGTTTAGCTTCTGTGTCAATGTAGTTTTTCAGTAAAGTATTATACTCTTGATAAAATTATGTACCAGGAATTTCTTTTTCTGGAAATGCCAACTGGACAGCTGACACATGGTAACAGTGACTGGTTGATTTCTATTTGCCATGCTACAAGAACATAGACCTCTGATGTGTAAACCATGGTTCCCAGTTTAGAAATAATTAATGTGTGCTTAGAAATTGAAATGCTTAAAAAGAAGGCTGTACCTTGGAACTGAAGTTTCATTGAAGACAAATATTTCCTCACATAATAACATCTACAGTGAGCAATCATGAGTCAGAGATTGCTTTAATTTGCAAAGAAGCTAGTTTTACAGGGGTAGGCAACCTAGGCTCTTTTATGACTCATGGACTCGGCAGAGCTGACTCAGGAATTCTGGGAGTTGAAGTCCATGAATCATAAAAGAGCCAAGGTTGCCTACCCCTGATTAACTTACAATAAATATAGAATACTTACTACAAAGCCAACAGCTATTAATGGTTCACCCTCATTTAGATGATAAAGAAATGATCCTCCATATGTATGCCTGTCCAATGGCCAGCCAACAGTGTGTTCCACTTTTCCTGGTTTCCATTTATTTTCATCAATAAGCCACAGCTAGAATATCAAAATTATATTATGAAGTTCATAATAGGCTGCTAAGTACAGCACTGAAAAGTGCACTCTGTGCAATTTGCATAATGCAGAGCTGATTAGTGAAATTTTAAAAAAATCAACAGTTTCAGCTTTATAAAATTTTAAATAAAAGTCTTTTATTTGAAACCATAATAGCATACATTCACTTTATAATTCTGACTGAATAACCGAGCTATCAAATAAATTACAGTACAGGAATTTGGTAAATGTGCAAGTGTGAGCAAGTAGGAAATGCGCAAATAGGAATATGGATGTTATTATATATTGCAATATCACCTTGAACTAGCAAAGTACTAAACAGTTTCACCTAAAGAAAATTACTTTCTTATATACTAAGCATCTACAAGATTAACAGAACAAGAATTATGGTTATAAGTGTATAATATAGCATACCTCTTTAAGTCCAATGCCATAAGTCTGTGGTTGACAATTCTCCCTCAGATTACACTTGTTGTACAATTGTTTTGCAAGGTGACCATGACAACCTTCTGCAAACACTGTAATTTTGGCATGTAACTCTAAACCTCTCTCAAAAGTACCCTATAACAATAAAACATATCATTATATAGTATGCATTTTAATTTTACGTATAGTCATAAATACACATCTGTGTGACATGTTTTCTTTGTGCCACAGACAGTTTTCCATATTGCTCCAGAGAAATCCATCATCGCAGGAAGTTTGTGGATAATCAGAATCAGAATAGAGTGGGTTCTCAAACACCCAGTCAATAATAATTAAAGTATTTTATGAATTACTGGGCTTTGACTTGAGATTTCTATTTTAGGCAAATCAAGTGGATATTCTAAAACAACAAACACATAAAATCAGCAATGATTATGCTGATCTCAACTCTGGCACTTGATATTTATTGTCATGGTTTAAAGTCAATATTAAATTAAGAGGCCTAAATATTTTCTACAACTTTATATTAATCACTTTTTAAAATATTAAAATAATCACTTTTTACAATAATAATCATTTTTTACCAGTCAAATAATTTCAAGCACCTCTGTTACAGTAAATGTGTTAATAAGAAATTTAACATTTACCTTAGGTGCACCATCTTTTTGGATGCCAACATCATTTGTAGCAATCCCTTTTACGCTTCCATCCTCATTGAAAAGAACCTATAATAATGTCAAATACATATAATTTCAGCATAATTATAACTTATTGTAATTGTTGATTTGCTAAGATTCAGCAGAACTTTTTATTCTTCAAATAATACAAAATACTGATTCATTTCAGATATTATATGAAATGTACTGCAAGTTCAAGAAATTTCATAACTGTACATAAAATACGTCATTACCTCAGCTGCAGCATAGCCTGGATAGACTTCAACACCAAGTGCTTCTGCTTGTTCACCCAACCAGCTCACAAAATGTCCTAGACGAACTATGTAATTCCCATGATTAACCATGGGAAGGCCTAGTTAAGAAAGAAATAATCAGAAATGCTTTTATTACTTAACATGACAACAAATTATTTTAAAGTTTATCTTTTGCCATTGAATTTGAGATGATAAGTAGTCATTATCATTTACTTAGCTGAATAAACAGCTATGTGCATTAGTTCACAAAGCTGTCATGCAAAAGTATTGTAGGTAGTGCTCATTTAACAACTATTCATTCAGCAACCATTTGAAGTAATGACTACACTGAATGAGATGTAATTACAACTGTTTCTTGTAGTTGCAGTTGTTGTCACACCCTGCAGTCACATGAGGGCACTGAGTCTGAGAAATCAGATGAGGAGGAGGGGCCTGGAGTGACATGAGAGTCAGAGGAAGGCTCTGAGAAGCTCCAAGACTTACAGTTGGATGAGGAGCCTGGCCCCTCCACTCACACTCAGGCTGAGACACAGCTGTACTGGGAGCCTGAGTTGGACAGTGATGAAGAACAGTTGGGAAAAATGGATGCCCAAATGCGCAGGCAAGAGAAGCGAGTAGGACAGAGGAATGCAATGGCGTAGGAGAAGGCATTAAGAAGCCACGCCTTGGCTGAATTATAAAAGGGAAGTTGTGGGAGGTGCTGGTTGTCGAAGGCAACCCTTCATTGAGGATTGAGTTTCTGTGAACTGTGTTTGCCTTGGACATTGACTCAGGTCTGTGAGAATAAAAGGGGTTGTTTTTTTCTTTCAGTTCCTGCCTGTTTCTTGGAAGAGGGGTTTCTCCTTGTGAGCATAACAAGGATTTACGTAGGCTGGGACAGAACAGTTGGTGAATTAAGATATTGTCTTCATTAGTGTTTTATAAATACAGTAATACAACACTGTCAATATAGACACATTACAGGTAGTCGACTTACAACAGTTCATTTAGGGACCATTCAAAGTTATAACAGCACTGAAAAAAGTGATTTATGACTGTTTTTCACACAACTGTTGCAGCAACCCCATCATCATGATTGGCAAATGACGCATATTTATGAGTTACAGTGTCCTAGAGTCATAAGATCACCTTTTGCAATTTCTCATCAGCAAAGTTAACGGGAAAGCCAGATTTACTTAACAACTGTGTTACTAACTTAACAACTGCAGGGATTCACTTAACAACTGTGGCAAGAATGGTCATAAAATAGGGCAAAACTCACTTAACAAATGTCTTACTTAAGAAATTTTGGGCTCAATTATGGTCATAGGTCCAGGACTAGCTGTACTATTTTCTTGAGTAAAGGAACAATTCAGGGGGGCTTTTGCCCAGGTTCGCCTGGTGCACCAGTTGCAGCCCTATCTGGACCGAGATGCCCTACACACAGTCACCCATGCACTCGTGACCTCCCGGTTAGACTACTGCAATGCTCTCTACATGGGGTTGCCCTTGAGGACCACTCGGAGGCTTCAACTGGTGCAGAATGAAGCCACGCAAGTTGTGATGGGAGTTTCCCGATACTCCCAGGTTGACTCAGCCTTCCATCCTTCCAAGGTAGGTAAAATGAGGACCCAGATTGTTGGGGGCAATTAAGCTGACTTTGTAATAATGCCGCTTGGGGGGTGTATGAAAGCCCTAATAAGCAGGCATATACATAGAATGAAGGCTACTGCTAAGCTTGTAAGCCGCCCTGAGTCATCGGAGAAGGGCGGGATATAAATGGAATTAAAATAAAAATAAAAAATAAATAAAAACACCTCTTCTCCGCGAGCTGCATTGGCTTCCAGTTGCCCTCCAGGTGAGATTCAAGGTGCTGGTAATGACCTATAAAGCCCTAAATGGCTTGGGTCCGGATTATCTAAGGGAACACCTGTTGCCGGCATCAACTTCCCATCGTCCTGTGCGCTCCCACAGGGAGGGCCTTCTCAGGGTACCGCCGGTTAAGGAATGCCGGCGGGTTATTCCCAGGGGAAGAGCATTCTCTGTGGGTGCGCCGGCCCTATGGAACCACTTCCCACAGAACTTAGGACTGCCCCCGACCTTCATTCATTTCGCCGGGACCTGAAAACTTGGCTCTTCGAACTGTCTGGCCCAGACTGAGGGGTTTTAATTTTAATTGGGTTTTAGTTTTAAATTTTGGGGACTTGAATTAATTAATTGTTTTAATTGATTTTAATTTTTGTATGTTCTGCTTTTAATTTTCCCTGTAAACCGCCCTGATTCCTACGGGAATAGGGCGGTATATAAATTCAAACATATATGTAAATTATTCAAATTGCTCATAAAGAATTTGGGAGGCTGAGATGATCATTTCGAACTTATTATGTTCTCATCAGTCAGTTATACCCTTCATCTGAGATTCGAACCTGGGCTGATTATATATTAGGCAGTTGTTTTAACTTCCTGAGCCACAGGTTCTTTCTCTCTCTTTATTAGCTAGAAGGCAAGGGAAATATGTGTTAAGAATTTGTCAAGGCTTTTTTTTTTGAATGCACCTTGCTAATTAACTCTTTCTTTCCTGCTTTGGCCTGACTCAAGGCTTATCCACAGGATATAGTCAACTTATGACAGCTGATTATTTGTGTAAATTATTCAAATTGCTAATAAAGAATTTGGGAGGCTGAGATGATCATTTCGAACTTACCTATTATGTTCTCATCAGTCAGTCATACCCTTCATCTGAGATTATATATATAGAAAACAAATATATATATATAAAATATATATATATATATATATTACATCCCAATTCAAATGGCAGTTTGCATTAAAATAGATTTGTATTCAACACTACCTGGAAGAATGGGAACTGGAATTCTATAGTTCTTTGTTAAGATTCCAAATCTGTCTTCTGTTACAGGAGTATGTAGCGGAGCCTATGGAAAAATAATGAGATATCATGGTTTGAATGAAGAAACATCCAACTTCTTTAAAATCACTTAAATATTTTGATCTTTACAGATATTCTTTAAAGTGGAAGATTTCATATTCTGTCTGAAATAAAAAGTTATAGAATATAAAAATGCACCTCCTGAATGAACAAACAGGAAAATAAACTAAAGTCATTTTTATTCCACTACTGAAGATGTACTACTGAAGGCAGTTAGCTAAAAAATACTGTTATTTGAATTGCACTGATAATGATTGTTTTCAAATACTTATTCTTAGTATTCAAAATATATCAATCTAATAGTAACCTTCAAATCATTAATCTGTTTTGTAAATAATATTAAGTAGAGATGAATTAGAACAGGTGAACTTACTCCTCGTTCTTTCCAATCTGGAAAAAGTTCTTCCAAGGCACGAGGTTCAAGACAAGCTCCAGAGAGAGTATGTGCACCAATCTGAGCGGCCTTCTCCACTAGGCACACACGGATTTCTTTGCCATGCTCGCTAGCTAACTGCTTGAGTCGAATAGCTGCAGAAAGTCCGGCAGGACCTGCTCCAACTATAACAACATCAGCTTCTTCTACAAATCTTTCCATGCTTATCCCTTTCATAGAGGAAAATAAAACCAATAGATATGGTGTTAAATTAAAACTGTTCCATTCTCCTTGATCTAAGGCATTAATAACAAATTCATATAATGAACTAAAATAAGATAGATGCATACTAGAACTTTTGTTTTGTCTTGCTGGAGAATTATTAAGTGGCAGCCTCCATCTATTACAATTGTCGTGCTTAACTTAGCAAAATTTACATAATACTGTAGATTCTAAAACCCTGTTTATGTTGAATGTAAAAATAAATCAGTTACAGACCATAAAACATGTTGCTGGAGAAATCTAGGACAATAACTTAAAAACTATTAAGATTGATAATTACAGAGTCCACAATACAACTTCAAACAAAATAGATTTACATTTCTGCAAGCCTATGTTTACTTTCAGAGTCATAGGGACACACTAATTATTGCAAATGTTCTCTGCCTTATCTCTACTTAGAAAAATAATTATATTTAATTTTAATTCAATATGTCAAATAATCATATTTAATTTTAATTCAATATGTCAAAAATAAAGATAAGGTATTAATAAAAGAATGTGAAGTTATTGTTACATATTACTACTGATTTATAGGATATCCTCCCAAAATAAAGGTAGTCCTCAACTTACAAACATTTGTTTAATGACTTTTCAAAGTTATGATGGTGCTGAAAAAAGTGACCCTGCATTTACCACCTTCACAGTGTCCCCACAGTCACATGATCAAAAGCATTTAGCAACCAGAAGATATTTATTCGGCATCCTGGGGTCATATGACTGTCTTTTATAACTCTACCATGGGGCTACCAACAAGCAAAGTCAATGAGGGAACACATATTTGATTTACTATGTGATTCACACAACAGCTGTGATTATTCACATAATGACCACAGGAACCAGATCATAAAATTGGGTGTGATTCAACTAATGACTGCATTGCTTAGTGACAGAGGTTTCAGTCCCAACTGTGGTTGTAAGTTGAGGATTACTTTTATAACTAGCCAATCACAATTATTTGTGATTGGCTAGTTATAGATTACACACATCATGCATATATTATGTAATTGTATTTGTTAAACATTTTACTCTTTTCACTTCTAGGTTACTCTTTGATTATGGAAAAAGTATATATGCATCATTTAAACATTGCCACTTACCTTCCCACCGTTTGTCTTTCTCCCGGGGATGAATGGTATAGTGAGTGGTGATACGAGGAACTGTGGAACCAGAAGTCCATCTTGCTGCATATAAAGGTAGAAGACTGTCTTTTCTTGCAGACTTAAAGGCATACAGAAGATGAAGTGCTGAAGTAAAACAACAACACTTATTTTGTAAACAAATTTTATTTTAATGGTTGTTTAGATTGGATAAGTGCTTGAACACTCCAGTATTATTTGAGAAAGTATGCATGCAGTCTTTATTTAGCAATCACAGTTGGGACCAGCATCTCCCTAAGCAACTTGGTCACTAAGCAAAATATCAAATGACCATGAGAAGTTTACAATCTCACATTTGATATTGCTGGTTAAGTAATAGTATCGTACTGAACAATTAAGCTGTGTCTCATTCTATAATTTTATTGATTTCTATTTTATAATGGATAGCATATACCATAGCATATTCTTTAAAATGTATATTGTAAAGAAAAAGGACTGCTGTATTTCTTATACTGATTATTACAGTGAACCATTGGATTTTCAATTTATTATTACAGCCAAAGACTGAACCACTGGGTTGGTTCTTGAGGTCCTTAAGTTTGCATCCGGTAAACGACTCACAATGTCAAGGCTGTAGGTGCTATGGGTTTACTGATGGCATCTAGTCTATTGTTTCATTTTTGTTTGTTATGGGCCTGTTGTTTCATTTCTATTAGTTTGAATCTAAGTTTTGTTAACCTTCCTCATACTTCAGCCAATTTTCTTTGCAGCTGAATGTTGTAATTTCCAACCTAAAGTGTGTGTTTTCCAAATTAAAGGGACCATGCAGCACATGTGTACAAACACTTCTGAATTTCTTGTAGTACCATGGATTGGTTGCAGTACCATTCTTTGTTTCATTTAGTATTTGATCATAGATTGAAATCTCTATTATTTGTTAATGTATCTGGAAAACTTTAAACTTCCAAAATATTATGAAGCAAAGTGAAAGATTCTGCATCATAAAGTAGTATTAATAGTAGCAATGACTAATACTTTTCATTTTGATAGCAATGCTTTATGTTGTTTTTTTGTCAGAAGCCTATGTTGTTTTTTTGTCAGATGCGTCATGCCAAAACCATTGCAAGCAATGGGGAAGAAGTCCCAATAAGCTGCGTGACGTCATGTGACATTGCGAGTTTGACATGCCTGCCCTATATCAAGTACTCCAAAGACTGAGGCAGTTTGATTAATTGTTGATATCAGCTGTGGCAGACATTTTTTGTTTTTGGACAATTATTTAAATTTATAGGCTGCTCAACTCCAAATGAATCTAGAATTTCTGTTGCTAAGCAAGGCAACTGGTAAGCCACACCTGATCTTACAACTTAAGTGAATCACCACAGTTGTTAAGTGAATCATATAGTCGATAAGCAAATCCACCTTCTACCATTGACTTTGCTTGCCAAAAGCTGGCTGGGAAGGTCATAAATGGCAATCATATGTCCAAAAGAAACTCATGGGTTGCAAATAGCCCTCAGGTTGTACACTGTCTTGCCCTGTAATTAGAACAGTAGTAGTGATTGCATTCCATCCCCACCAATCAGAGGATGTAGCTAGTAACTTGAAAAAATGATTCTTTCTCATGTTTTATTATTTGATGGATAGCAAAAAGAGAGACTACAGCTGGCCAGATAACAACTCTGAGAGGCATTTCTATTATCACCAGAGGAGTGCTTCAGTTTGCCTACCTCTCAACTTCTTTTTCTTTGCTGTACCTCTGTGTTGGCTTGGCTGGGGCGTGCCAGGATCAATAACTTTGAAGGGGATGAAAGTAAATTTGAGGAAATGGAACCAAGAAAGCCTGGGCAGCAGAATAGCAGATGACACACAAGGAAATCTGCAGGAAGGGACAATACAGTAAGTAACTGGGCAGCAGCCAAGCAAGGACTAGCTGCCAGTTCTCTGTATTCAGCTGTTGGGCAAAAAGGGATAGTGATTGGTTAGTTATTCTCTGCATGCCCTAATCTAAAATGCTCTTATTTCTAAAAAGGATCTGAACTAGACCAAATAGTATGAAGTAGTTTGAACTGAAATTGGAAGAATATGGGAATAGAAAGACTGTCATCTTAAGAGTTCCTCCAAACAGATTCTTTCTTCTCACTAGCATATTCAGATCTCATGTTTATTACCTTCTATGCAAGTTTGTTTTGCATTTTTTTTCTTCATTCATCATAATTACACTATTACGAATACATAGGTCCTGCTAATATGTTGTTCCACAAGACTGATCTAATGTTCAAACAAAATTACAGTATGTTGTAAGCCAGTAACCTTTGCCCTAATTTTTTTTCTGACCGATAGGGGGAAAGGAAAAAGAAACTTGAGGTTTGAGAATCCTGTCAAAGAAATCCTTTCTGATGGCCACCCAAACCCCATCCCCAGATGACTACCATTTTTTTCATGAATTGTTTAATTATCTTATTTATTCCCATGAATTTTGGTCTGCCAAGATCAGAACTCTGTCCATTTTCCATGTTGATGACATTTGAATCAAAACCCTGATTATGCTTACAAGTGCAAGTGTGACTTATACATTAATATTTATTCATTTTATACTCTTTATCCATCTACATTTACAACTGCATCCATCTAGTTAATGTATATATTAGCAGTCTGCCTATTTTCCACTGACAGCTGTCAACACTTCTCCAGAGAATATTTTGGTGATCGGGACTTGTACCAAACTGGAACCACACACAGATAAAACCAGGAACGTAGCACAAATAAAAACCGCACATCTTTTCTGGAGAAAAATTCTTGGCTTTTGTTCTCTATTTCTAGCCTTAATTCTTACTTTGAGCGGGAATCGAGAAAGTGCACTCTGTAACGGAAAACTTTCCTTTCTTCCCGAGCTTTAATGCAAGCGTACCTTCAACGGGCAGAACGATTTGATGAGAATTAAACGATATGCGTTAAGAAGAAAGAGAGAGAGAATGAGAGAGAGAGAGCCAAAGTCAATGCAGGAGGGAAAAGTTGCAAAACCCGAAACCCTTGCCACTCTTCAGAAAACAGATCGAAAAGATTATTTCACCTTGACGTGAAAGCCCGCAGGTGGGAAACAGCATGGTGCTGAGTGAGGGTACCTTCAGGCAAACCAGAGAAGCAAGTGCCGTAATTCTCCCTCTGGGATTTCCAAGACACTCCTTCCTATTGCCTTTGTCCACAGCTCAAGGGAAAATCACAAGCGGGTTTCCATTTCCCCCCACTTCTTCAGCTAAAAGCAACACACGCGCCCCCACGTTCACGTCGAAATCGCCGCGCTCGCAATAGAGCTTGGAAAATGGAAGCTCTACAATAGAGCAAAGAATACATCCATTAAACTATCCTTCCCAGCATGCTCCGCAGGACGGGCCTTCCTGGTGTTTACAAGGAAAAGCGGCGAAGCGCTTTCTGGGAGGAGTAGTTCGTAAGCGCCTCAGATCATGGTCACCAAAAACGAACGGACGGGCTACAGCAGGTAGCATAAGGCTGGGGGGTTTTTTTGTGTGTTTTTCTTTAGTACAATAGAATTGGCTTTCCAGTTTAGCTCGGAGAGTAACGAACCCTTTTCAGATCTCCGGAGCACATTGTCAGAACTGCTTGGAATTTTGAACGAGCGTTCAGACCAAGGCACAGCCTAATCATTTTCTATTTTTTTTATATATATCTTTAAAGGCGCACTGCGGAAGCCGAGTAGAATTAAAAAGGCGGGTGTAAAAATGCTGCAGGGAGCATTGATTGGTTGGAGCGCGCTGGGATTTGGTCTACCGGGCCAGGGGTCTTCAAACTTGGCCCTTTTATGACTTGTGGACTTCA
This sequence comes from Vipera ursinii, assembly GCF_947247035.1. Classification (NCBI taxonomy): domain Eukaryota; kingdom Metazoa; phylum Chordata; class Lepidosauria; order Squamata; family Viperidae; genus Vipera; species Vipera ursinii. The sequence goes on from NC_139521.1 coordinate 17,140,692, forward strand.
ACTCCCAGAATTCCTCAGCCAGCTGGCTGAGGAATTCTGGGAGTTGAAGTCCACAAGTCATAAAAGGGCCAAGTTTGAAGACCCCTTGTAATTTTGCGCTGCGTTTATCCGTAGGAGTTATACTTCAATTGCATTGGCAGACGGACGTCATTTAGGCAAGTTGTTGGCAACGTCCTCACTAGAATGGGAGCGTGATTCTGAACTGCCCACGTGCGGCTTTTTTTTCTATTAGAATTTTTTTAATCATTCTGTATATTATAGCGTTTGAAGAAAATAAGAGCAACGTATTTTTGTTTTTCTGAGCGCTCGGTCCAAATGCATTATGCCAGATTTCAAGTCACCCCTAACAGAATACAACAGTTTCCTTCTGTATAAAAAGCATTTTCTTACTTTGAGGTCAATGCATGAGCTTTACGGTTTTGTTTATCTCTTACTTGACTGAAATGTGAAGAAACTATATTATAAGTAAGTATATAATCTGCTTTCCCCCCCCCAATAGAGTGACATTGAATCTGTAGACAAATCCTGGCTCAGGGTTACAAGCAAGTCAATTACTGTATGCAGCATTTGATAATTTAATGCAACTATGATGATAAAAATACTGGAATGGCTTATTCTTTTTCAAGCAGTACATAACATAACTACATACAGGGCTTTTTTTCCTCATAGAACGCTCAGAACGGAGTTCCGGCACCGTTTTTGGATGGAACCTTGTAGGGTAGGCAAGGCGGGTTGTATGACATGTGTGAGTTCCGGCACCTTTTTCTTTTACAAAAAAAGCACTGACTACATAACATTGAGTAACTTTGCATTGCTTTAAACTAATATATAATTGCAATTTTTGTTCAGAGGGGTGTTCAGAGTATAGGAAATAAGATGTGCATGAACTCTTGTAAAGAAAATCAAACATTTAATAGAGATAATGGTGACTGACATGGCATACATAACTGAAATAAAGGTAGCCCTCGTCTTACAACCACAACTGAGTCTGAAATTTTTGTTGAGGCATTTGTTAAGTGAGTTTTGCCTCATTTTACGACCACTTGACACAGTTGGTAAGTTAGTAACAATAGGTGTTATCTGGCTTCCCCGTTGACTTTGCTTGTCAAAAGGTTGCAAAAGGTGATCACATGGCCTTGGGACACAGAAATGGTCATAAGTATGAGTCAGTTGCCAAGCATCTCAATTTTGATCACATGACTATAGGGATGCTACAAAGGTGGTGTGAAAAATGGTCATGAGTCATATTTTTCAGTGCCATTGTAAATTTGAACAGTCGCTGAATGAACTGTTGTAAGTTGAGAACTACTTGCATAGGGCTGTTTGTACTGTATGTGGAAAAGGCAGTCCTTGCAGGTATCTTGGTGCGGAGTTATACGGGCTTTATAGATTAAAACCAGAATTTTGAATTGCACCTGGAAAATTACTGGAGACCAGTGAAGCAACCACAGAATAAAGATTACATGATTGATGCAGATTTGATTTGATTTGTAGGGCCCTCCATTTTGTACCAGTTACTCTTTTGTGTGGTCTTCAGAAATAGCCCATACAGAGAGCCTTGTTTAATTGAAATAGATGGCAAGCACTGCATGAAGCCCGAAGGCCTCATGCCCCAAATAAATTCACAACAGGGTACCTGCCAAAGCTGGACCATGATACCCACATCCACCAACACAAGTTACGGCTTTATCTTGCCTAATTAGCCATAACTATGCATCCAGGAGAAACCTGTATCACAGACCTGTTCTTTCACAGTGAATGGACCACCCTTTGCACAATCGCCAGACCCAGCAGAGATCCTTCTTCACAAACTTTAGTCCATCTTGCTTGGGTTCAGCCTGTTTTTATCCCATCAAGATACGAAAAGCCTCCAAGCACCAGTTCAATACACCCTGGCATTTCTGGTGCAGCCTCGGGTAGAGACTTCCTAGTCTCCACTGCAGCCTAGATATTCTGGAGCTCTTTCACCAAAGTATTAACCAGGCTTGATCTTTGCTTCTGAACCGATAGAAGAAGAGCTAGGTACTGCTTTAGAAAGTGTATGTTAAAAAGTAACGTGTCAGATTACTCATGACTACCTTGTTTAAATGGTATCTATGAGCATGTTCAGGCTTAGAATCTCATAATGGGACCAAAAAAAATTGAAAACTAGGCAGAGGCACTGGGGGGGGGCAGGCCATCTGGACATGTTGTGTGGCCACCTGGCTTGCGGGAGGCTTGCACGGCAGTAGGTAGAGGCAGGGGCACGAGGAGGAGGCAGGTGATCCCAACGCACTGCGTGGCCACTTGCCCCAGCACAGCCGTGAACAAGCTGAGACACAGTAGGATAGAGTGCATTGGGATCACCTGCCTCCCCCCAACATGCCTCTGCCTCCGCCTGCTGCCAGTGCCTCCTGCAAGCCTCCTAATAGCCAGGTGGCTGCACAGTGCATCCAGATCACCTGCCTTCCCCTGTGCCTCTGCCTCCACCTGCTGCTCAGGCAGCTGCACAGCGTATGAGAATCCCCTGCCTCCCCCCTTGCCTCTGCCTCCACCTGCTGCTGGTGCCACTGCACAAGTCTCCTGTGAGCCTGGCGGCCGCACAGCACATCCAAATCACCTGCCTCCTCGCCTCTGCCTCTCCGCCTCTGCTTCTGTGCTCGGACTTACCTGCGCTGTATGGGCTGCGGCTGCTGCCTGAGCCCCCAGGGCTCATCACCTCCTGTGCTGGCCATGACCCCCCAAGCTTATTTTTTGGGGTAGGGGTTATATTAGAAGCACACTAAAAAATCAGGCTAGGGCTTATTTTCTGGGTGGGTCTTATTTTCGGAGAAACACAGTGCTTTATCTACAAAATTGTGTATGACATAACATTTATTTATAGTCTAGTTAGTTCAAGTATTCCAAAATTCAGTAAGCATTAAAAAGTACCCAACAACCAAAATAGAAATTGTCTTGTATTTTCCAGGCCTGAAGAATCTAGGATAAACTATGCAACTGCATTTTTCCAAAGTGAGACAGGTTAATAAGAAGACTGACAAAGGTGTTTTTTTTTTCCAAAAAACATCTGGACTGATTTTTTTGATATTTTTTTTGCGTCCATTCCAGGAAGCTTTATCAGTTGTATTGGATGGTGTGGGAGATGGAAAGACGGTTACTGACAGCTGAGACGAGATGATGGGGGGATGGAAGGATAGATTCTGACAGGATGGTGCGGGTGGGTGGGTGTGAGAATGGAAGGATTGTGTTTGTTTGCAGTCATCTGGTCTTAACACTCTGAGCCATTGAGGCTACTTGGGGCTTTATCTGTGCCCTCAGGGTCACCTGAATTAGAGGTATGGAGTCTTCTTGGAACAGCATTGTAAATTGGGAATAGGTGGTGTTGAATTCCTCCCTCACCTGTTGAGGGAGGACTGTTCAGTTCTAACATAGATGGACTGTGGCGTGCAACTTGTTCTCTGACTGAATATAAGGCTGCATGCAAATGATAAAAGGTTTTCCAAAGCAAGTAATAGATATAACTCAGATGAATACTCTCTGTATAATGCTGGCTAACAGGTTCTCAAAGGATGAGATGCTACAATATTCAAATTTTTTAAAGCATCTGGGGGGAAAACAAGACTTTTCTGTATCAAACTGAAACTTGTGGAATGGAATACTTTATGAAATTACATTATATATTCGGTAAGTATCAATAGGCGCTTGCTGTTTTCATAACAATGATGAAAGTGTTGCATTGTAAACTGCATCTTTCATCATGTGTGTGATGTCATGACATATGTACAAAATGGACAGTATTGCAATGCCACAATGCTGCTTTTGTCATTTTGACCCCAACCCAACCCAAAATCCTCCCTCTTTGAGGATGCCACTAATATTACATAGTAAAATCTAAATTTACATCAGTTTTCTGGGATGGGTAAATAACATTTCGCTGGAGCAGCTTTAATGTACATGAATATTCTAGCTAGGATTTTGTATTTGTTGAAAAAAAATTCATTTCCCCAAACTATATCTACAGCCTTCTGTAAGTATTTGAAGCACTAACCCGCTTCTTTATATACAAATGCCTAACCACCCCTCCCCCAAAATGCCATACAACTTTCAATGTGTTTCGTCTTTGTAGGTATAGAAACATCCCAGCATCACTCCTATTCTACAAGTGTTAATCTGTGGCATATTTCAGGAGGTTCTAGAATAAACAGATGCAGCAAGGAAAGAGTGCCTTTAAGCAGAGAGTATCTAATTTGACTAAATAGAATATTTCTTTTTATTTTGTTTTTTAGGAATATGGATTAGTTTTAAAAACAACTGCTGGATTCAAACAAAAACATCCCTGAATAATCTCTCTCTCTCTCTCTCTCTCTCTCTCTCTCTCTCTCTCTCTCTCTCTCTCTCTGTGTGTGTGTGTGTGTGTGTGTGTGTGTGTGTGTGTTAAAAAATCTTATGGCCTATGCAATAGCTTTGCCATTAAAGCTTTCCTTATCTTCATTCCGCCCCACAACTTTAGATGTAAAGGTACATAAAAAACCAATTGAGCCTTCTATATATACCAACTGTTCTTTATCTCATAAATCTCCTTCTCTCACATACATATAATGTTCCTCCTTCCATCAGAAATAGCAAGAAAAGAGGAGGAGAAAGGAGATTGAAGCAAAAGACAGGTAAACTTGGAAGGGTAATGTTAATTAACTTGGAGGCAGATGAGGAAACTGAATAGGTCATCCCCATTTAGGTGTTAAATTTAGCAAATAAGGCATCTTTCTCAAGTCATAGCTAATTGTTGAAAATATTGACTTCTCATGTGTCTTCATCCATATGTATCCTCTGGCTTTTCAAAACGTCTACTCTTATCAGCAAAGTTAAGACAAATCCTCAAATTAATCATATTGGGGAAAATCCTAATCTTCCAAAAATAAATGTTATATAAAATCTTATAGTGGGGCTTACTCATATACAGCTCACTTTTGTCATCTGGTGGAGTTTGATAAGTCCCAATCACTTAGGTATTAGGATAATTACTAAGTTAACATAATAAGCATCAGGGCAAGAATTCTACTCATGGCTCTTTAAAAAAATAAAACTTTTACATGTTATGCAACATATATAGGCATATTTTTTCATTATAACATTTCCATTTTTTTCTAAGGCAAGAAAAATATATTCAATAAAAATTATTACATATCAAATAAATTCTTAAAAGACTTTACAAATGTGAAAGGTCTTTCAGATTGTTAAATATGGTTGGAGGAAGTTATTCAACCCTGTTGTTAGCTAGGTCTCTATGAAAGAAAAACCTACAAACATAGTTAACTGTCAGAACCCAGTTCTTTTAGGGAGAGATTTTACTAGATGGGTCTGGGTCTTTTCCTTTTTCCCTCTGTGGGTTCTGCCATACTCCTAGGGGGAGGGGAAGGTCTTTGGGGAATTGCTATGTATCTTGTCCTTTTGCTTAGCCGCTACAATGTATCTTCTCCGCTCCCTCTATCTGCTTGCTCTTTGAACTATTCTCCCCTTGATGCCAAGCTGGGGTAACAAAGGAATGTGCCTCCAGCCATCTGGCTTATCTCTGGCTGCAGAAGAGAAGGTGCAAATACCCAACAACGTTTTCACAGCCTTGGGAATGGAGTCCCACAGCGGACTTAATACCTGAGGATTGGCCCGTTTGAACTGACCAGATGAACTATTGGGGTGGGGTTTTCTTTTTGGTCCTTTAACCTGTTGATTTGAGCGGGAAACCCTCAGATCCTGCCTTCTATGCCTGCTGTCAATTTCTCCTAATAAAAGTTCCTTTTGGGATGAATCTGTTCCAAGATTTCTGCTTTCTTGGGAAGAGGTTTCGTAGTGGGTCCTTACATTAACAGTAGATTGTGTCAGGTCTGTCCTAGCTAGATCCCTAGGAAAGAAAGACCCTCAACTCCATTTCATTGAAATGATAGGCTCTTTTACTAAGGATTAGTGGTTGCAGCAAAAGCAAGGCTAGAACTGAATATTTCCATGTAGTTACAAGGTTTTCCCCCTCTGTGGCCCTCCCCCCCCTTGACCAGATCATCAGTGTCCAACAGCATCCCATTACGATGTTTTAGGTACCGCTTTGATGTCAGGCACATCTTGAAAAGGTTTTTTCCCAGGCCACAACTTCCCCAAATTCATTTGCTCACTCCCTCCATTTATGGCAGGATGCCAAGAAGCTTAGTGAAGCACAGCAAAGATGGCAGAGCTGACTGATTATTTGATTATTGTCATAATTTCTAATCTAAGGTCCATTCAGATGCTGTATTGTTTCACAAAAAATGGCTTATATTGTTCCATATATTTGTGTTTTTCATTCTGAATTATACAATGCACTAAGTTACTTAGTTTTGTTTGTAAAATGAGCTGGTTATTATGATGTATAAAAAATGGCTTAGTGTCTTCTGCAGATAACCAACTCTGGCTTATTTAATTAACCATGGTTAAGGGAATAATGATTTGTTACTATTTTGAATTCAACCATATTGTCAGTTATGTCATATTTATTTCAGAGGGGTATATAGGTGTCTGATACTGCATTAGGAAAAGTAGTCCTTTTTATTTTTTTATTTGTTGTTTTATTGATTTTTTACAATAACAACCTAGTTTGCCTTTTGCAGTATTTTTTTTTGGTATGTTGTGATATAATTTTTTTGTGTGTGAAGACTGATGCAGAGAATGAATTAAGCAGCTCTACTTTCCCTATTGCTTATTACTTCCTTGCCTTCTTCTATCTTTAGTGGACCTACGGTTTCCTTGACTTTTTTCTTGTTATTAATATATTGAAAGGAACTTTTTTATTATCCTTGATTTCTGTTGCAAGTCTTTGTTCATTCTGAGCGTTTGCTTTCCTGACTTCATCTTTGCATGTTCTGTCTGTCTGCTGATAATCGGCCTTAGTTATGTGCCCCTCTTTCCATTTTTGTACTTTTTGTCTTTTGGTTTGTCTGAAAGATCTTTGTACTGCCATGCTGGTTTCTTATTGAATTTCTTGTTTTCTCTTTTTAAGTGGTATTGTGCTGGACTAGACTTTTATGATAGCATTTTTTAGTGTTTCCCATGCTTCTTGAGTTGTTTTCCCCTTTAGGATTTTCATCCATGGAATCTTTCCTAGGTTCTCTCTGAGTTTGTTAAAATCAGCTCTTTTGAAATTTAAGACATTGGTTGGATTATTTTCTATTGCTTGTGTTTGCATTATATTGAAATCCAGTATGACGTGATCACTTTCCCGCAAGCTTCCGGCAACTTCAACTCCCTCTATAACTTCTTCTCTGTTAGTAAGAATTAGGTCCAGTATAGCTTTACTTCTAGTTCCCTCCTCTACCTTTTGGATGACAAAGTTGTTGGTTAGGAATCTGTTTGATCTCCTGCTTGCTGCAGAGTTTGTCTCCCAGCTGATATCTGGGTAGTTGAAATCTCCCATTACTACTGTGGTATGCTTCCTACATACATTTGTTAACTGGTTGGCCTGTAGTATCCCCCTTTTATATTGACCCATGTAGATTCTGGAGGGCTTTTATCTTTGATCATGTGCATAGATATGTAGTATTCTCTTACATATAGTGCAACTCCCTGTCCTCTTTTTGTAGTTCTGTTTCTTTTGAACAATTTGTATCCCTCCATCAGTTCATTCCAGTCATGGGGAAAAAAGGAAGGAAGGAAGGAAGGAAGGAAGGAGTTAAACAGATGATTATGAACATATCCCATACGCCAAAGTGTATTGCCACAAGTAAATTTGCTTTATTTTGGATAATAATGTTTTATGATGATAGGGCATATTTATTATCTTCTGAAAATATTATGAATTATGTATTCTAGTTGGCAAGCGAAGACTACTTTAAAGAACCAAGAGGATACTTTATTAGGAGCCACTTCTGGTCATGCTATTTTTGTCTCACTAGTAAGTGTGGAGTGGCAGAATATGAATCAGAGTCAAACTAGTGCTTGCAAGTAATCTGGATCCTGTCCCTACTTGCATCGCCATTTCTTATTACAATCCATATAAACAAATGATATAATCTTATATATTGTAATTTGTGTTAATTTACAAAAAGCAACATAAGCATTTTCTCTGAAACTTAAATGGAATCTAAAAAGCATCAGGTTCCTTAATTTGGATGCTAACTGATCAAATATCATAAAGAGCCAGAGTATTTTGAGCTGAATTATGTGGCAAATCAGTAACCACTGAATGGATTATTAGTGTTGCATAGCTAAATCTGCTTTTTGGGACCATTAGAATTTCCAAGTCACCTTCAGCCCTGTGTTGAATATATTGCAGTAATTTAGATATAAGGTAGCATTAGTCAGCAGTCAGGGTTTTTAGTCCAAAAAGATCTACAACTGGACACCAATTGAAGCTGAATTGGCATGGAAAAGAAATATGTGTGTGTGTGTGGGGGGGGAAGAGTCTGAGAGAGGGTCAGTGACAAAAATCAAAATAGTTCTGTGGTAGGTAAGGCAATAATATTCAAGAGGATCTTGGATTTGGGTATGAGCTTTTATTTACTTATACTTTCAGAAATTGTTTTTTTATAGATTATATATCTTTTTATTAGTTTTCTCACTATGTTTGTCAATAATTTCAAGAGTATTCTAAGGGACCACAAAGAAAGGAGTTTGGAGACATATGCAATATATGCCACTTGCTTCCACTTTAAATAATGTTAACAGAATTAACTTGGAGGCATTGTCCCTGTTGATCTCTAGGGTCAGAAAATCATAAAATCATGTTTGTTATAACCAGAGCTGAATTCACTAAAATTATGTCTCATCCAGAAAAAACTGAATTGGTCACAAACTACATACATAAAACTTAATCAACATAATAGAAAGGTTCTAGAAAATACCGTAGATTACATTGAGATATGGCCCCTGCTTGAGCCAAAAGTAAATACTGTCAGGTCTTTATTTATCAAACCATTAATACATAAACTCAGTGGGGTAACAGACATGGCAGATGGTATTTTTGTTACCTAAAAGTTGCCTGAAATATAATTAAAGACAGCAGATGGGCTAGAATTGGAAATGGGATAAATAATGTGCAAGGAGTATAATTTTATTTATTATGTGTGTTGCCCTCTTCTTTCAGCTCTGTCAACAATTTGTCCAATGTTGTTGTCTAAATCAGAGCTCAATAGTTTTTACTTTGCCAAACATCCAGGTCAGATTTAACAAGGGGAAACTTAAATCAACTTGAATTAGAATTGAAAAATTCAACAGCAGAGTTCCTGGTAGGCCAGGGTTAGGCAACCTTGGCTCTTTTATGACTCGTGGACTTCAACTTCCAGAATTCCTGAGCCAGCCATGCTGAGGGGAAAGGGAGAGGTTTCCAAGCTGAGCCATGCTGGCTCAGGAATTCTGGGAGTTGAAGTCCACGAGTCATAAAAGAGCCAAGATTGCCTACCCCTGTGCTAGGCAGTCCCAGCCTACTGACCAACCCTGCCTCCCTGGCAACTTTGCCCAGAAAGCCTGGTATCACCTCATGAGGTGCCCAGTGCCCGAGTCTTGCTAGACAGCACCCTCAGCTCTGATAATGTTGCAAACTGCAGAAAATGATATGGAGGGCCACATGTTTGAAACCACTGGTTTAAGACTTAATATTTCTTCAGTGTTACTATTACCGTTACATGAACAGTAATCAAAAACAAAGAAAAACAGCAACTGCAGCAGCTACACACTTCACAAAAAAGATCCAAAGAAAATATGAAAAACAGAAACGTGAAACTCATTTTTAAAAAATAATAAATGTTTAATAATTTGAAATGGTTTCCTCTGCACATATGGTTAGGCACCTTAAATTGTACTAAAGTTTATAATTTGTATTTATTTATATGTATATGTATAAGCTATATCTGTTTGCTACGACAAGTGAGTCTATTCAAATTTTAAAAACCTTACTGACCTCATTTGCCTTTGAACATATTTTCTCTATATTTTCTACGTGCTTTCTGTTTCAAAAGCTTATCAACCCTTTAGGTAATTGGTTTCATTATTACATTGCTCTATTAAGTTTATTTTCTTCCTGTTAGCCTGATCTGTGGTTTCCTACACCAAGATCTGCTTACATCAGGGTCAGGAAATTTAGTTTTGGTCCTATTTTACCAAAATAGGAGTATGGAGTCTCCTGCAAGATCATGGAGCTGCTTTATTACAAATCACCAACAACTTTATTGATTAGCCCTTGGGCCATATCAAAGTGCAAAGTTCCAGCAACAAACCATCACCAAAACTTGGTAAAAGCAATCCAAAATGGAATTTGATAAAATACAATTTAAAATGGAATTTGATAAAATACAATTTAAAATGGAATTTGATAAAATACAATTTAAAATGGAATTTGATAAAATATAATTTAAAATGGAATTTGATAAAATACAATTTAAAATGGAATTTGATAAAATACAATTTAAAATGGAATTAAAATAAAATACAATTTAAAATGAAATAGTAATAATATACAATCTAAAATGAAATTGTAATAATGTACAATAATTTAAGATATAAAATATGATGACATTATATTTCGGAGTCGCCCTTGCAATCTACCCCAATCAGTCCCACATATTCAGATCTTAACCGGATCATTTTGTTTAAATACTGTGGTACGTTAAATGTTATTTTCAAGTTCTGACCGGATATAAGGTATTTTGATATGGGGATCCCAATGGGTCATTCGTTTGGTATATAGACCAAGATACCTGTCTCTCACCCTCTTATACAGACAACAGTCAAATAGGATGTGAGCCAGGTCCTCTACCTCTGCCGCTCCACAAATGCAGAGACACTCATTGTACAGTATAGCATGAAATCTCTCATATCTGACCATTGTTGTCAAGCTGTTCGAATCTTGCTCTCGTAAATATCTCCCTAAGATGTTTTGGTATTACAAATCACATTACTGGCCTGTTCCCATTATTTCTATGCAACTTGCTCGTTTTCTTTTTCTTTGGATCTGTACTTGTAGAACCACAATCCTCTTAGACTTCAATCAAATATTTCAGTCAAAGGGCCATGGTGAGTTCTCTGCACAACTATACATGGCCTAAGACAGTGATGGCGAACCTTTTAGAGACCGAGTGCCCAAACTGCAACCCAAAACCCACATGTATTGTCAGGTGCCGGTTGACATTGGGTGGGCGTGGCTGCGGTGGTAATGGCAAACTGGGTGGGACTAAAAAGTTCAATCAATCAATTCCAACTTTGTGTAATCTTTTTTTTCCCATGAGAAGTTGAAATTAATTGATTGAACCTTTTTTTTTTTTTTGCACACGACGGTGGAGGCCTAAAGTGAAAAGGTTTTATAAAACCCAGCTGAAGGCCTAGGACTGGGCCAATGGCGTGCGTGCCCAGAGAGGGCTGTGTGTGCCACCTGTGGCACCCGTGCCACAGGTTCACCACCACTGGCCTAAGATATTATTTATTTAATCCATATATTTTACACCTGTTATATAAAAAATCCATAATACTATAAACAAGAGTTCTCAGATAATATTGCATAGGCCTGCTTAACGTCAGGAAGGCCACTTGATATTGAGTCTCAATGTAGCTAGCTGTTCGAGGATCTAATGTCAGCTTGTAAGAAAACAAAACTCTCAAATCATTCAGGACCAGTCCAGTAATGAAAAATTTGGGGAGGGGGGTCCTCCATTTTTTTATGTAAATCTGTGTACTGAAAAAAACCAAGGAATAGGAAAAGAAAATGCAGGACAAATAAATGGTAAGTATATTTTATTTCTTTTCATTTCTTTAAATATTTCCTATCTTTCCCACCTAGGTACCAGCCACAAGATAAAGAAATATTGCAGCATCAAAATTTTTGAAAAATGTTTGATATCACAACTGAGTTTTAAGTTTCTTTTTTAAAAATGGATTTCTTATTTTAAACAATGAAGACAGACCACAATGAACATTCTTCATTAAGCAAAAATATTCCTAATAAAGGTTCTGTTCTTATGGTGAGAACTAAGATATAAGTGATGCCTCCAAAGATCAGAAGCAATCTCAAAAGTCTTACATGTATTAACTAGTGGTGCCATCTGCTGGATCAAAAGATGTTTCTTCATACTTTAGAAAAAGCTGTAGAGAGGGATCCAGCCAAAATAATGCAGAATGCTATTAAGAGCAGCAGATAGTTTTTCAGTCCCTGCATAGGCATTATGGGATGGAAAAGAGGGAACAAGAAGAGAAATAACATTATTTTGTAGAACTGGAAAACAGTATTAGCACATTTGCCAATCAACACATTTCTGGTAGAATACGTTTTATAAGATTATTAGTGGAAAGATTATTATTGCCAGCTTTTTAAAAATGGCATACACATTTTAGGGCCATATTTAACTTCTGAAGCTGCACTTCTAAAAGTAATAGGTGGAAATAGGACATAAATTGAATTTTAATTAATTTCATATACATTTAAAGGAGATTAAATGTAAGCCTCTTAATCCAACTATTTTTCAGGCATAAACATAATTTTCCCCATGTGTCATGTTCAAAATAAGAAATGTCTTGCTTATCAACATAGATTTTGGGCTCAATTGTGATTGTAAGTTGAGGACAACCTGTACTACTGCTCTAGAGAAAATGGAAGAAACAGACATGCAAACCAGTTATCTAATTTACTGTGCCCATTTATTAAAAACACACCAAATGTCATAGGGAAAGATTAAGGTACTGTGTGGAGGACAACACTGCTTTCATTTGTTGTTCATACCTTTATTTCTTTAAACACCAGCACTCCCCACACTGCAGCTATAAAACCGGGACCCTAGAAGACAAGTTTGATGAACAGTATCTATGAATATACATTTTATTCATGCTTTTGTTATATTTTTATCTATGAAAAAATATTTGCTTCAGTCTTGCTACCCCTAAAATGCAATCATTTGGTAAACGGTTGTACGTTTAAGGCAGGACAAAGCAGAAGAAAACAACAGTTTAGGAATCAGAAAGAATTATAAAAAAGATTTTGGATTATGATTATCTAATTTTTTTATTATTGGCCTCTGATTATATCTTGTATTTTAAACTAGCCGTATTATGTTAGGGCTATGCTGATGTTATGTCTCAACTAAGAACAGAAAAAAAGCAATCACTAAATAGAATGGAGAAAAGAGAAATGCTCAGGTGAAAAAATAAAATGAGGTGACGACCAACATCAAAGGGCGGGGGAGAGAAGACCAAGCCGCAGTTTCCTCCCTTTCTGAATAACCTGAATAACAGCCTTCTTCTAAGTTAGCATTATGTTAACTAAGTATTTAATGGTTTAAGACTGATAACGTAATTAGCTGGTTCTGTTGTTTATAACTGATTTCATCTATATATTTCACCAAGACTACATTAGAAATTCCTGAAAAACAAACAGTTGTAGTAAAGTGTCGATAAAGAACATATAACAGAAATGGTAATGGTCAGATTCTAGAAGTGAAAGATATCCCTCTACTCAAGTTTGTAGCAAAACCAGTTTGAAAAAAAGCTACGTTCTTGCTATACAGTCGTGATAAACATATACTTGGGGCATTTCTTTGCTGTTTTAATTGCTGTCAAAATGGCAAAAAACAAACTAAACAAATATGTGCACAAAAATTAGGATTTTTTTTTAAAAAAACACTCGTTTGCAAGATATTCAATTTCTTTTCTGCTAACAGCATGACCTGAATTTTGTTCTGAACTTAAGATTAGAATCATAATATATATGTGGAAAATAGAAAAAAAGTCAACAGGTTAGCCCAAACATTACACTAATCTTCAAATCCCTCTGTTAACCATCTGCTATTGTATTTAACATGTAGAAAGTCCAAAAATGGCTTTCATCACTTATAAAGATGTCTAGTCCATTGTCTCTAATCAAAACAGTGAATTTTGCCATCTCTGCTTCTGTCAATTTTAAAATCCATTCTTCAACAGTCAACATCTCTTTTCCTATTTTTATTGTCACTGTTATTTTATGTATTGGTAGAATGAGTACTACCACCAAGTTTTAAAATTACTTGCATATATGTATGTGGGGAATGATCAAGATTCTTATTACTTCCCTCCATGGTGTCATATACTTGGAGAAGAGGTGGGAGAAAACAAGGAAAAGTCCTGATCATAATGACAACACAGAGTCTGTCAAGCGCATCAGTTGTGAATGTTGATCCTTCTTGGCTCATGGGAGGGGTGGGAATGCTTGACTTTCCCTCTCTATAATGACTCTGAAAACAAACAGAATTATCTGGTGGGCCTGATAATTGTAGGAGCACTACAGCAGGACTCTACAGACAGAAATGCTACAGAAGGGAATCTGACGCCTTCGGCTTTGACAGACTTTGTGGGTAGCACTTTCTAAGTTTTGAAATCCTGAGCTTGGGAACTCTTCCTTCCAGGCTTCATTGACCCTATTCTAGAGTTAAAAAAAAAAGTAATGAAATACCTATGGATTTTACTCCACTAGTCATTGCCGACTATAGGGGGACGTGCTCATCTCCTTTTCAAGGTCATTAAGCCAGTGCTGTCCAAAGACATTTCTGTGATCATATAGTCAACATGATGTCATGGAGTGCTGTTACCTTCCCATTGTAGTGGTACCTATTTATCTACTTGCATTTGCATGCTTTTGAACTGTTATGTTGGCAGGAGCTGAGGCAAGGATGGGAGCTATCCCTGTCGCATGGCACTCAGGTCTCGAATCTGGGATGCTGGCTTTCCAGTCAACAAGCCCAGTGTCTTAAATGCTGAGCCACTGCGCTGCTCCTGCCCTAGACATAAACCACAACAGAAACATCCAGGACGTTCCCAACACTTACGTCTGCCCTAGCAATGTCAGATAGGCGGACCATGAAAAAAAATATTTGGAACTTTCTTGATTAATTCATTGACTGGAGCCAACTGTCTTGCATAAGCAGAGCCATTTGCATAAGCAGAGCCAGATGAAAGTCAATTTAAAATCTGAGATCAAATAATATTCTCCCAGGAAATAACATAGTACATAATTCATTGCATAGGAAGAAAAGTTGAAACTTCCATAAATGAGATGCTTCAGTAGATGCTCCTCTCCCATTTATTAACCAAGTAATTTCTCTGATACTTACAGCAGTGATTATTGGGAAGCTCACAACAGCACTGAGATAGTGGTTTGCTATAAACCAGCAGCAATTGGCTATTGCCCATAATGTGCCAGAAATAAATCCTGACAAGAGGTAAGAAAAAAGATTACTATAGTATTACATCCTGGAGTGCTCCTGAATATTTTTGCCGGCATGCCATGCCCTTTCAAGGACACACCAAGTCATCCCTGTTCCAATATCTTTGGGATTTCCTTCCTTGATTTCTTTTCCTTATTATTTGTAGGAGAGAAGATGATATTTCTGCAGATCCTGAGCTTTCTCTGTGCACCCAAATATCCTCTCTCAGATCAATGCTATCTGGAGAAAGAATTTATTCTTTATATACACAGAATTTAGGCTGAAAAGCTAGATACTGTAAGGCTGGAGGGCAATTCCAAAGATAAAGAAGCAGTTCATGTTGAATCTTAAGATCATATGTAAAATATAGTACAGAATTGTGGCTTTTGTGTATTTATATGCAAGATTTAGCTCTGATTCTTAAAATGATCTTGAATTAATCTTCTAATCAAGTGATCTAATCCTAACAGGATCTAATCCTGTTTTCTATGTTTCCTAATGATTGACATTAGAATGTGCAAGAATCAATATTTCTGAAGGTCTAGCTCTAGCAGACTGAGCTAAAGGGATTTATTTTTCTACTTAATATCTTTTCTTTGTAAACACTGAACAAGCACACTACATTAATTTAAAAATATTGGTATTTGATCTCAAAAGACACTAGAATCATGCCCAGGATAGCAGGCATCATTAAAAGGTACTTATTGGCAAGATACACATTCCAAATAGATTATAAATCTGAATAAGGACTTTGCTTTTGCTTGAAAATTATACCTGGTATTATAGCTGCAGGATAAACCTTAGGGTTATTTTTCATTGCTGCACAGTAGACCAGAAAGTAGACAGTACTTGTAAGGAAGATGCCACTGAAGTGGGCAAATACATAATCTAAATCTGAAACAAATATAAAAAGATATACAATATATAAATATATGTTTAAGACATACCGTATATTCAGGAACTTCACCAATGTTATTCATTGATGTGATTACTTAGGCAAGGTCACATATTGCAAATCATTCACTGTTTATTAACTGGGAGACTTTTGTTCTAATTAATCAACATTTTTCATATCTCTAACAAAAATAAGCCAAATGTAAATAGAAGACCCATAAAGGTTGGGAACACCATGGGCCACAAGACTTATAGTAGCAGTGCCCACTGAGTAAAAATAATGTCCCATTCCTATTACAACCTTTTCAGAAAACTGTGAAGCAAAGAAATTTTAGCAGCAAAAATCATAGCCTTCAGTGAGTTGCCTCTGGAGAATGGGACCTACTGGTAGTTATAAATGCTAAAGACAATTAAATAGAAACATTACAGAAAAAATATGTATCCTCCCAACTGTCTCCCTGTTTAACTTTTTCTTTATTTTTTAAAAAAGTTTTTTTTAAATATTGAATAATATTTTAAGACAATGCATTTATATACCGAAGCCATTTTATTTTTAAAATTATATCTTAAAATTGCTGCAAAAGAATGTTCATTTCTTTTGCTGAGGATGAGTAGTACTTGCAAATACTACTGTTTCAGAGAGCATTGTGATTTTCACTATAGAAGGGGGAAAAAGGTCTAATGTCTATTTTGCATAGGATGGTGGATCTCTCTCCTCCTGCTAGACTGGCAAGGTTTTAGAGGAAAGAAAATACAATGGAACTGGCAGTCATCCATTGAGGTTTGAGACAGAGATTGCCCAGAGTGCTAAGGAGAGGGCAAGTCTCAAGATTTTGGATCCCCTCTTCCTGACCATATTAGTCTGCCCCTGAAATCCACAAAACAAACAACACAAACACACATAAAGAGATCACTGTACATGTGGCCTTCAGTATCATTACTTTCACTAGCCATACTTTCTTGTATCCAGAGTTATAAAATATATACTGAATGCAAAATCTACAATAAACAGTTTCATTTTCCCACAATTTTTGATGTAATGCCTACAATTTGCAGACTGGCTTTTTACTTATAAAGTACATTTTTTTCATGGTCTCAGTTTCCACAGTCTAGTTATTTGGAGTTGCTTGGCTTGAAGAGATCCTCAGTAAATAACAAGGGCAATCTCTCTCTCTTTTAATTTAATCAGTATATTATACTATATTTTATTTAAATCAGCATATTTTCTTAAGCTGTATGTATCAATAAATTCTTACTAATGTGATATTTGGGGGCAAATCATCCAAATGGCTATACTTTTAAATCTATTAATAAAAAGAGTTTTGAATGTAAGACAATAAATTTAGGATCAAGCCAAATAATATATATTCATTTTTCTAAAGTAAGCAATTGATTTTAGGACATGAAACTCTGCTTAAAAGTTCTGAGGCAAGTAGCATGAGGAATGTAAAAGGAAACGTATGTAAAATTTTTCCCTTCTATATACCATAAATGGCCACAGTTCTCTTCTAGGATATATGACTTTACCAAACTGACTGGCTCCTACATATATAGTCCCATTTCTTCTGCCGTGGTCCTTGATGTAAAACACAGGTATAAAACTAGACCCGTAGAATATCCCAGCTATCATAGCCAAAAAGCAGCCTCTGGCAGGAAAAGAAAGACAGAAATAAAAATAAGTTGACCAAGTCACAACATTAATTGCACATGAAAACAACACTGCTGGAGAATAGCTACTGATTTTCAGAAATTATTATCCATGAGGAAACAGAAACAGTTCTTGACTGCAACCAACTATTTAGCTTACCAACTCTTTTGTCTAACAGCTATCACAGAACGCAAGAGAGGGAATAAGATGGTAGAGAAAGATGCCCTGAACTTACACCATTCTCTTTCCCAATGGAGAAAGGTTGTCCACCCAAGATACATCACTCCTGTTTTCGACTCTGTACTCAGAAGTGTTGACAGACTGTTGATGAAAATCAAAACATTTAATCTTTTTAAGATTTCCAAAAGCATTTGAATGCATATAAAGTTGGACTCAGTCTACACATGATAGACAGAGCTTTGCCTAAGGGAATTAAGTGGTACAATAAAAACTATTTTGTTTTGAAAATCCAGATCAGCCCATTCTCCTGCTTCTTGAAGACTTTATATCACCATTTATAATAATTAGGCAAATTATATATTCTTTTGTAACATTTCATTTCTAGTGGCAAATCAATGTACATCTTTCTAATATGAAAGGACATGAATTAAACTGTTAATGTTTTTTTGTAAAAAAAAAAGAAGTTGGTTATACATTAATGGAAGAAAGTACTGTCCCACTTGTTTCCAAAATAGTTGCAGGTAAATTCTATTAACACATTTGCTGACATTATACAGTTGTAACATAAGAGCTGTGGTGGCACAGTGGTTAGAATGCAGTATTGCAGGGTAACTCTGCTTACTGCCAGGAGTTCAATTCTGAGCAGCTCAGGTTGACTCAGCCTTCCAACCATTCAAAGTTGATAAAATGAGGACCTAGATTATTGGGGGCAATATGCTGATTCTGTAAACCACTTAGAGAGGGCTGTAAAGCACTATGAAACGGTATATAAGTCTAAGTGCTATTGCTTTTGTGTATCCCTAAACACAACCATTTGGTAGCTCTTTTTCTTTTTCTGATGCTGTTCATTGATATCCATAGCCACTCTTGTTCAGCCCAACTGTTATGATATGATATAAATCCAATTAATATATACTATCAATCCTTTCCATTCCTGGAACTATAGTATTGACTTCCACACCTCTTCTACAAATGGTGCTAGAGTTCCTATATGCCTGCCTATCAAATGAAAGCATAGTGTACTGGCAGGTACCAGAATATTATCCTTGCAGCAAAAAGATGTTGAGAACACAGAACTGGCTATTCTCAATTTTGGCTGCTTATCCTAATAAGACTTTTCTAAAACCAGCAGTGCAACAACTTCAACCCTTACAAATCTATAGAGATTATGGTTCCA
The DNA here is from genome assembly GCF_947247035.1 of Vipera ursinii. Taxonomy (NCBI): domain Eukaryota; kingdom Metazoa; phylum Chordata; class Lepidosauria; order Squamata; family Viperidae; genus Vipera; species Vipera ursinii. The sequence continues at coordinate 17,159,746 of NC_139521.1, forward strand.
ATCCCTATTCAATCATAAAGCTTCCTGGATGATACTGGGCCACTTATTATTTTTCAGTATTGATTATTTCACATAACTGTTGGAAGTATAAAACAAGAAAGAGGAAAAGAATATAAATTTTGGGGGGAAAAATCTGTCAGCTCTGCCTGGCTCTGTCTGGGGCCTCACACGCATCCTGCCATCAAGGAAGGAGGGGAAGATGGAAGGGGGAGAAGGATGAAAGAAGGATGAAAGAGCAATAAAGCTTTGTGTGTACATGATAGGAAACTGGGAGGGGGGATGATAGATGATAAGGACCAGAGCAGCTAGATCTTATTTGTATCAGCATCTCATAGCCAGGCACCTTGAAAAAAAATGTGGATTACCCCCAGGGGCTTCCGGTTTGCACGCGTGGGAAGGCTCTCCCCGCCGTCCAGTTTTTCTTCCTTGGAGGACCCTGAAAACGGTCAAAAGTCGCCCTGGAGAGGCGACCACCATGAGGAGGTGGAAATAAATAAGCTAAATAATTAAGCAACCTTATTTGTACTTCTGAAATTTTTGGGCTACTAAAAAGTTCTTATTTCTGCAGGGACCTACTACCCTATTTACTGCTTAAGCTGTGAAAGAAGAGGAAAAGAAAAAAAATGGATTAATTGGATAAAAGCCTTATATGAGTCTGGAAAAAGATTTTACATGCTATTGAGCACATCTTGTGGCGAAACCTGGTATAGCAAGTAAACTTTTTCTTTATTTTGAGAACTGGCTGCAACTCAGATTTGTCCTTAATATTATCTTTAAAGATAAGAATTGGGAACACCTGGCACTGAAAAACAACTTTTAGGAATAGTGAAGGTGGACATTTACTGACTCTTTATCAAAATAGCCTCCACTAAAGACCTATCTGTAAACATCAAAGAAATGGAAGAATATTATCCACCACTTGATTATAAACTTATATTTGAAACAATCCTGGCAATGACTGAGCAAATGAAAGTCAGACTGAAAGACAAATCTGACAGCATAAACTCACCAAATAAGACTTTGATTTCAAGTGATGAATTGAAAATCCAAAAACCAACAGAAGAGTAGGAAATCAACATCAAAATAGGGGACTCTAAAGAACAACAAGTACAATCTACTGAGAACCTTGATGCCCAAACTTTGATTTCAACTAAAAAACCTACAATTCAATAAACATCAAAAGCTGAAAAAAGCAATACTAAGATGGAGGGTGCCAAAGGCCTTCAAACAGTACTTTGAGAATCTAGCCAACCAAACAATAACTATAACACTGGACATGACTTCTTACCTAACCCAGATGAGATTGGAAGAAGAAGACTATATATATATATACACTACGCCAAACATGGAGATTTGATCAATTAGAGCAACAATTCAATGAATATAAAGGGGTTGCTCTCTTTGAAAAATTGACAACTGGAAGGTCTTCCTGGATTCAAACAATGTGTGTAGGAAGAAAGGGAGACACACTTGAGAAGCTAAAGGCACTGATGTGGAAGCCTGCTTGGCACAAAAAGAAAGCTAGAGTTAGATTTAAAAAATGGTTTTTTTCTTAATGTTGGGACTTGTAATAATACAGCTTAAAATTTCTTTTAAAGGGCCAAGGGAATCGTTAAAAGATATAAACTGATTTTATATTTAGGATCTAGATTTCTAAGGGAATGAAAATTAGCTATTAGAACATACGGTAACTTTGAATTATATTACAGAACTTGGAATGATACAACAAAAGATACTTTTTTAATCAGTGATGAATTACTAAGATGACAAATAGAATGTGTTTTTGAAATAAAACAAGAATGCACTTAAATGAACACTGTACGTATTTCAGACATGATAATTACTATATAATGAAATAGGGGAAATGTGGGTTACCTGAAAACTAAGTCTTTTAGATACTATAAACTAATTTGGAGAACTGTATTAAAATTAGATAAAATTTAAAATCATGACATGGATAAGTATACAGTATGTGAAAATGTATTGATAATTGCTCTAATTGATTGTGTCACAACTAGAAATGTATTAATTCAATTTTGATATTGTAACTAAGGGAACTGGAGAGGGAATTTTTGTTGATGTACCCTGAGCTATGTACAAAAAGATTTCGCTATCACCACATTGCTTCATAAATATTTGGATGTAAAATTAGAAAATAGAATTAATAAAACTTGTTTTTTTAAAGAAAAAAATATGTGGATTATCGCCAAACATCTTGAGTTCTCAAAACATCTTGGCAACCTCTGGTTGACTGGAAACAAACTGGTCACAGCGGGGAGGGATAGGCTCGGGACAAATCTACAGCCTATTTTTGAATCCAGAGAGCACAGTAATTTCAGAGCTGGCTTGACTTTACTGCAACCATCACTCTTAGTAAAAGAACTCTTTGCTTTAACCAAATGGAGCTGAAGGTTTATCTTTCCTAAGGGATCAGATTGGGGAAGGTCTGACAAAGGCTGTGATACTAATGCTAATATTTATTTTAATACAATTAATATAATGCTAATTTATTATAGTTTTCAATGCTGTCTGCTTTCCACATCTTTTTTTTAGTTATGGAAAAAAATTCTATATTCTTGAAGCTTATTTAATAGAAATTAGAGGACAAGGTAATCACCTGTCAAATATCTGACAGAACAAACAAATGCTTTCAAAGATTAGGCCAGCTGTCAGGCATGTTCCCACTTTATGCAAATAATAATAATAATAATAATAATAATAATAATAATAATAATAATAATAATAATAATAATAATAATTAGTAGTAGTAGTAGTAGTAGTAGTAGTTGGAAGGGACCTTGGAGGTCATCTAGTCCAACCCCCTGCTCAGGCAGGAAACCCTATACCATTTCAGACAAATGGCTGCAAAGTCTCTTCTTAAAAACTTCCAGTGTTGGAGCATTCACCACTTCTGGAGGCAGGTTGTTCCACTGGTTAATTGTTCTAACTGTCAGGAAGTTTCTCCTTAGTTCTAGGTTGCTTCTCTCCTTGCTTTGGAGAATAGCTTGACTCCCTCTTCTTTGTGGCAGCCCCTGAGATATTGGAACACTGCTATTATGTCACCCCTCACCCTTCTCTTTGTTAAACTACACATACCCAATTCCAGCAACCGTTCCCTATGTTTTAGCCTCCAGTCCCCCAATCATCTTTGTTGCTCTTCTCTGTACCCTTTCTAGAGTCTCAACATATTTTTTACATCGTGGTGACCAAAACTGGATGCAGTATTCCAGGTGTGGCCTTACCAAGGCATTGTAAAGTGGTATTAGTACTTCACGTGATCTTGATTCTATCCCTCTGTTAATGCAGCCTAGCACTGTGTTGGCTTTTTTGGCAGCTGTAGCACACTGCTGGCTCATATTGAAGTGATTGTCTACTAGGACTCCGAGATCCCACTGTTACTACTATTGAGCAAGGTACCACCTATGCTATACCTGTGCATTTGATTTTTCCTGCCTAAATGTAGAACCTTACTTTTTTCACCACTGAATTTCATTTTGTTAGATAGCACCCAGTGTTTGAGTCTGTCCAGATCCTTCTGTATTTTAAGCTTATCTTCTGGAGTATTGGCTATTCCTGCCAGCTTGGTGTCGTCTGCAAATTTGATGAGTTTCCCATCTATCCCTTCATCCAAATCGTTGATGAAGATGTTGAAGAGAACGGCCCAGAACAGAGCCCTGGGGCACCCCACTACACACTTCCTTCCATGTAGATGCAGTTCCATTGAGGACCACACGCTGAGTACAGCCTGTCAGCCAGCTACAAATCCATCTGGTGGTGATGCTATCTAACCCACTTCTATCTTGTCAAGTAGTAGGTTGTGATTTACTTTATCAAATGCCTTACTGAAGTCCAAGTAAATTATATCTACAGCATTCCTCTGGCCCACTAATTTTGTCACTTGGTCAAAGAATGCAATAAGATTTGTCTGGCATGATCTGTTTTTGACAAACCCATGTTGACTTTTAGTGATGACTTTGTTTGCATCAAGGTGTTCACTGATTTGTTGTTTGATTATCTTTTCCAGAATCTTCCCAGGTATTGAGGTCAGGCTGATAGGTCTGTAGTTTCCTGGATCTATTTTTTTTCCCTTTTTTGAAGATGGGAACTACATCAGCTCTCTTCGTGTCCTCTGGTAGTTCCCCAGTGCTCCAGGATCTTTGAAAAATATAGTTCAGTGGTTCTGAGATCACGTCTGCCAGTTCCTTGAGAACTTTGGGGTGTAATCCATCTGGTCCTGGTGATTTGAACCCGTCTAGGCTGGACAGGTGCTCACTTACCATTTTCTTGCCTATCTTTACTGTTTTTTATGGCACTGGTTTTGGTAGGTTGGACAGTTTTTCCCTTTGTGTAAAGACAGATGCAAAAACCGAGTTAAATAGTTCTGCTTTCTCCCTGTTGCTTGTCACCTTCTTGCCACTTTCCCCCACTAATGGACCAATCATTTTCTTAACCTTTTTCTTGTTTTTTATATGTTGAAAAAAGCTTTTTTGCTATTTTTTACTTTGGTTGCAAGCCTTAGTTCATTTTGAGCCTTAGCTTTCCTCCCTTCAGCTTTGCAGGCACGGGCTATTTGCTGATATTCTGCCTTAGTTATGTGCCCCTCTTTCCACTTCTTATACTTGTCCTTATTCAGTCTTTAATAAATATCTAATCTAACTTTTAAAAACTCCTGTTTGAGTAGATCTACAAAAGTGAAAATCAGCAGTCAAACAGATTCCTCCAAGGAAAAAGAAGGCTTGCACCTTACAGGATTTATCACAAAGCTTTGAACAGGAAGTGTGTGGAATAAACCTCATATTAATGTTGTTTCATAACAAAGGCATACATTTACTGGGTGACATCCAATGTCATATAGCAAAAAGAAACATACCTGTTCTCTTAATAATGGAGTGCTTTCTGAAGATGGTGAAGAGTTTTGAACCTCACTTTTTATGAAAAGAAATATGATGGAGCTGCAAAGATATAACATCAATAGCCATCCATATAGTTAGGTAGTATATGTTTGAGCTAACTGGTGTTTTTCTCTTTACTTGCTATATTATTCTTTACTATCTAATCAAAAGCATATTTACACATTTTCTGAACATTAGTAATTTTAAACAATCCAATATTTATTTTCTTGGAACACATACAGGAATCTGGTGGAATATCCTTTCTAGTAAAGCATGCTTAGATTGTAGCTTAGCTCACAAGAATAAAATAGATATACTTTGATTCACCTGATTTGGAATGATTACTTACAAATATTTTAAAATCAAAGTACTATAGTCATTAAGAGAATGATATAGTTTTCAAAAACCTAAGTACTGAAAGTGCTGCTCCGATGTAATTCAGAACTGGTTTTCTGACTTCTTCTGGGTCAATTCCAAACCAACCAAATCTATGAAAGGTAGATTAAAAACATGCATTATTTTCTCCAAGTTTCACAATGACTTTTTAGCTATAGAAATGAAATTAGCACAGGAAAAGAATAAGAAAAAAAGGATATAGTTACAGATAAATCAGTAATAACTCTTACATAAATACATATTTTTGTATATACATAGTTTATATGAATACATACTCCTCTCTACCTCATAGCTGCTTGTAATGAATTGTGCAACAGGATTTATATTTTCTTGCTCAGATGATTAGATTTTTAAATTTTAGTGTACTGATTATATTTGAATGCAATTATTCCATATTCCATATTTATTTGCTCCTATGCTGGCTCGAAAAAGTTATAGACCTCTTTTGGCAAATTATGTCTTCTCCCAATCCCCCCATCATTAAATTGGATATGTTTAATGAGAGCATGTAGAAATGCTAATAGACATTAAGCGTTTAATAAATGCCAGTCTGTCAGAGGCAATTATACGTTTGTATTGTAGAAGAGCTTTAAAATGCTAAAATGTTTATACCAGAGATTGCAACATTGACTCCTTGAATGTTGTTGAACTCTAGTACTCTCAATGCACCATAACTGCAGCTTGATTATACAGATTATAGGTAAAGGTAAAGGTTCCCCCGCACATGCGTGCTAGTCGTTTCCGACTCTAGGGGCCAGTGCTCATCTCCGTTTCAAAGCCAAAGAGCCAGTGCTTGTCCGAGGACATCTCCGTGGTCATGTGGCCGGCATGACTAGACGCCAAAGGCACACAGAACGCTGTTACCTTCCCACTGTAGTGGTCCCTATTTTTCTATTTGCATTTTTACGTGCTTTCGAACTGCTAGGTTGGCAAAAGCTGGGACGAGTAACAGGCGCTCACTCTGTTACGTGGCACTCAGGATTCGACCCGCTAAACTGCCGACCTTCTGATTGATAGGCTCAGCATCCCAACCCACTGAGCCACCACGTCCCTATGCAGATTATAGAGATATACAAATAAATGATTTCTGATGTTGAACATATCATTCAGCAACTTCTAGAGGTCCACATATTGCTCATCCTTGATGTCAATAATAAAGGGAGCACAATAATGTTTTCTGCTGGAGAGATTTATTTGTATATCTGCATGTAGTAGGAATAGTCAAGCTGAAGGTACGGTGTTTCCCTAGTTAATGATTTCACTGTATTTCTTCTGTGATAGATAATAGATAGATAGATAGATAGATAGATAGATAGATAGATAGATAGATAGATAGATAGATAGACAGACAGACAGACAGACAGAAAGACCACTACATCTAAACTATTATAATTTAAACACTTGAAATATCATACTAATTAGGGCAAATGCTATTTGGAAGGTATTGAAAAAAATTAAAATTCTTCTAAGATACAAACAAATTACCTCGAACAGGCTGACATTTATTAAATGCTTAATGCTTATTAGCATTTTTACATGCTTTATGTTAGGGTGAACTTATCCAAGGGGGGGAGAGGGGGAAGGAGAGGAGAATGAATCTTCTAAAAGAGGTCTATAACTTCTTGAAGCCACCAATGAGCAAATACATATTTCTAAATCTATTCTTGTGAGCAAGAGATTATAATCCTCTTGTACAATTCATTACGAACAGGTATGATATAAACTAGTGCCCTCCCCCCAATCTTTTGGGCACCAGGGACCGGTTCCATGGAGAAAGGTTTTTCTGCAAACTGGAGGGGTTGTGGTTTTGTGTGCTGCCTGCATATAGCAGATGGGCTTCACTTGTTTTTGTGGCTTGATTGCTGACATCCCATGGACTGGTGGGCTTGGGGACCCCTGATATAAAGAAGAAAAAAATCTTTCTCCAAGAAGTTTATTTTTGATCTTTGATTAAATGGTACAAATAGATGGATGGTTCCCAGAGTAAATGTTAAGTATACAGCATGTTTACCTTGAACTTGCCCAGCCAGTTAGCAAGTTAAAAGAAGCCCAGATTAAAAGGCCAAGGCCTAACCCAATGGTTTTAACAATTGGAACAACTGTTACATTACCTACACAGAAGAATGAAACCCATTGATTAGACATAAGTAGTAATACCTATATTTTCATAATTATAATGAACTACAATGGTTACCATCACCACTTTTAATGCATATTATGTTTTGATGGGTAACTGTATGACTATTGGGCATGCATAACTCTTTCATATACAAATGCAGAAGGTATTTGTGGGATTTTGCAGATTACAGTAGCTTTATTTCTTACTATGCTCATCAGCTATGCATTGTATTGACTACAATGAAATGAACCATAATTCACAAATATTACACATTCCAATCCTACATGAGGGAAGATACTGAACAATCAAGCAAACTATATAAAGCACCTCTCCTCACATATTTTAATATGCTCAGAGACCCTTACCACATGGTGGGCAGGACACATCAAATGAGAGATTTTAGGCTGTCCCCATTATATTATCATATCTAAGTGTTTTGTTAAGATGATTAAAGATGACTAAAATGATTAAAGGCCTGGAGACTAAAACATATGAAGAACAGTGGCAGGATTTGGGTTTGACTAGTCTAGAGAAAAGAAGGACTAGGGGGGACGTGATTGCAGTATTCTAGTATTTGAGAGGCTGCCACAAAGAGGAGGGGGTCAATTTATTTTCCAAAGCACCAGAAGGTGAGGCAAGAAACAATGGAGGGAAACTAATCAAGGAGAGAAGCAACCTGGAATTAAGGAGAAACTTCCTAACAGTGAGAAATATGAACTAGTGTAACAGCTTGCCTCCAGAAATCGTGGGCGCTCCATCACTGGAGATTTTTAAGAAGAGGCTAGACAGTCACTTGTCTGAAATGGTATAGGATCTCCTGCTTGAGCAGGAGGCTGGACTAGAAGACCTCCAAGGTCCCTTCCAGCTCTATTCTGATTCTGTTTGATACAAACACCTTTAAAATATAACTTGCATTTTCTAGTATGGGAAATTAATGGCAATCTTTTTCTTACTATATTAATGTCAATACTGAATTATTCTTTCTGAAGAACCTCAGAATGTCATACTAAACAATTTCTAATAAAAACAAATACATAGAACCATTAAAAACAAAATAAATCCGCATTAAATGAGACCACAAAACACTAAAAACATTTAGGTTTCAGAACACTTGTTACCCTGCAAATGCCCAGATGAGTCCAATTGTAGTGCTGCTATTACAAATCACCAATTTTCAGTGAGGAAAAATAATGACATAACAGTTGATTCCTGATCACAAATAATCAAAGTTTGTCTTAACTCAGATTACAATAAAATATTTTGTCAAGCTTAAATTTTGTATATTTTACTGCACTCCTGTAAATTGTGCAAATTATGATAGATCTTTCTCTAATAAATTTGATGGAGGATAATTTCAATATTACCTGTAGCCCATAAAAAGCCCCCAACCATAGCAAGAGGCCAAAACTTTGGGCTGTTCTGAATCAAGTTAACAATTAAAGAAACAATCCAGATAGCAGCACAAAGAATCCACTGGAAGAACATTCCTACAATAAAAGAACAAAAATTATAAATTACCAGTAGAGTTAATACTGATTAAACATCTGTGATGTCATGAAATGTTTACAAATGAAATTGCAGCAACAAGTAAAAGGGCATGTTAGCTACTGTTTAGCCTTACCTTTTAAGGGTGAGTAGAAATCTTTTTTTTAAAGTCTTGGTGATAAAGACAAATAAAAAAAGAGATCCTCAAAATGGAAAAAGTAAAAAGAATGGTGAAGAGGAGGCAGTAAACTAAGAAGCTATACCCTGAGAATTTGCAGACATGCCCTAATGGTATCAAAAAGAATATAGGAAGAGTAATGTAAGGTGAAGAAGTAAAACCATTGAAGCAAGAGGTCATCTGATCAAGCTATAGATTAAATACTCAAAATTTGTTAAACTGGCTTCTTGTATTCTGAAGATCCAAAATATGTGCCCTACCTAGATACTGCTGAATATCATCAGCATATCCTTTATCTCCAAAAGTCTATAATAAGCAGCACCCTTGAGGATAAATAGCAGTTGGCGTAGGGAGACAAGCTAGGAGCACATTTCTAGGTGAACACCCCACAGCAATTTTTTATTCAAAATAAAAGTGGCCGATCTAGGCATTGTTTAAAAATAATAAGATTAATATAACATACAACTTAGTCTTGTATTATGGAAAAACCAACATTCAACAAAAATCCTTTTTACAAAAGCTTGAAATAGAACTGAACTGAAATAAAAGATACTTTGTTCCTTTACCTAGGGCAGGGGTGGGCAACCTTGCCTCTTTTATGACTCGTGGCTTAAGAATTCTAGGAGTTGAAGTCCACAAGTCATAAAAGAGCCAAGGTTGCCTACCCCTGACCTAGGGGAACAAAATAGCTTCTAGACCAGGAGTGTCAAACTGCTGGCCTGCAGGCTGGATGCGTCACAGCAAAACCGGGTCCACCCCATTGCCGGCAATGGGAAAAAAATCACGATACGTCGCAACATGTCATGTGACGTTGCGAGTTTGACACCCATGTTCTAGACCATTTATCTAGATCCTATGCACTAGGCAACAAAATACAAGAAATATCAACTACTCATTTGCTTGAAAGGGCAATTATCCTTGTTTCAATTTTTTCCCCCTACAAAAATTATTAGGTTCGGGCAAATTATTGGATAAGGTCATGACAAAACCAGAATTTAACTGTATTTAAATTAAACACAAACAATAAGAGCTGTATACTTACAAAGATACGTTTCATAAAGTTTCCTTTATGTTAAAATACCAATTTTATAGTAAATTTGGACCTTTGTTAGTGATATGGTTCAGCCCAAAAGTATCTTTTATTTGCCCTTTCATGGATAGATATGAGCTATAATTGTTCAAAGGAACTCTAAGTGAAATGCATGATAATAGCAATTTTGTTTTAAGATGACCATTTTACCATCCCCAGTGTCAAACTTCTTCACTGGTACAAAGTTTGATCCAAATAAGACAACAGCAACTGCTGAAGAAATAAAGCCAATGGTCAGATCTGTTGTATTACTGCTGACAGAGTGGGGGATCCCTTGCCAGCTCTCCATCTGCTTTTAGTGCCTGATTTGACTTCTGTAAAGAATTCTCTGGATTCCCTTTCTTCAGGCAGCCCTAGGAAGGAAAAAAATCATTGAATAAATGACACATCACAATATTTACAAAATCCTCATGCTATTATTACAATATGATTCTCTCCTTTATTCTGATTTGTTACAATTATAGCTTTTAGGTAAAATTAAATCCGTAATTCAAAACAAAGATTTTATTTATAAAATTTATACGCTGCCCATTTCACTGTCAAGCAACTCTGGGTGGCTTACAACAATATAAAAGCATAATATAAAACAATGAGCATTAAAAACATTCAGCACTAAGAATCAAAACGTACTGCGATCAATTTTGGTCACCATATCACAAAAAAGATGTTGAGACCTTGGAAAAAGTTCAGAGAAGAGCAACTAAGATGATCCAAGGCCTGGAGGCTAAAACACATGAAGAATGGCTGCAAGACTTGGGTTTGGCTAGTCCAAAGAAAAGAAGAAATAGGGGTGACATGATAGCAGTGTTCCAGTATTTGAGAGGCTGCCACAAAGAAGAGGGGGTCAAATTATTATCCAAAACACCAGAGGGAAGGATGAGAAACAATGGCTGGAAACTGATCAAAGAGAGAAGCAAACTGGAATTAAGGAGAAAGTTCCTAACAGTGAGGACAATTAAGCAGTGGAACGGCTTGCCTTCAGAAATCGTGGGCGCCCCATCACTGGAGGTTTTTAAGAAGAGACAGGAACTGGGCTAGATGATCTCTAAGGTTCTCTTCTAATTCTGTTCTCCTTTCCTCTTCTCTCCTCTTCTATTCCACCAAGAATTAGATAAAAGGGACCAATGCATAAATGGTAGAGAGGTGGGATCTTCTAATCTATTAACCACTGCCAAAGTGAGATAATTCCCTCGAGGCCTCAAACCAATTGGCAGAACCAGATATTCAGGCCCTTTTGGAAGGCCAAGAGGGTGGGGGCATGCTTCACCTTGAGGGGGCATGATGTTATCTTCTGGACTCCACCAGCCAAAGTTCTTTGTTGAGATATAAGATAAAATTAGCAGTAAAGTAGTAATCTGTAAAAATGGATCATCTCCAGTAAACACACTTACAAAAGCAATAAAAAACTAATCTTGAAGACTATGTCATATTATAGAGGGGGAAATGGGACCAGGCCCATGAGTTCTGTTCATGATTTTGGTGCATTTAGTAGCTTTACACTGAAGTTCACACCTGATGTTATCATTGCAAAATGATGCCCATCCATATTCAGCTGTTTATATGTAAGCTTTGCCTGTGGCTAGAAATTCCAGTAATGTGAATTCCTCAGTTATGTATTGAGAGTGATGGTACTGGTAAATACGAAACCGGATTCTGATGGTATTCATCTCATTCTCGAAGACAGCTGCACTTTTCTGATAGTATAGATCTAGTCTCCTTGATCTTCAGCTGTCTGTGCAGCCCCAGAATGCAGCAATAAGGCCTATACCTAGTATAGCTGCTTTGACCATTCCTACATTGGCCAGACTGAATATAACTTGCTTATCTGACTAGTGTATTGAGATTTAATGTGACCACTTAAACAACATCTGGAAGTTTCAATTGTTGCTAAATGTGGCAGACTGACTACCAGTGATTCACTTAGCAACTATGGCAAGAAAGGTCATAAAATGGAGCAAAATTCACTTAACAAATGTTGTGCTTAGAAAATTTGAGATCAATTGAGGTTATAAGTTCAGCACTACCTATATTATGGATTTCTGTTTTGGGACCAGTGTACCAAAGATGTTATCTAGTCTGCTAATGAAACATTTACAGGAAAACAACCAAGCTCAGAGAACACCAAGAACCCAATAGCTTTTCCTTTATTTCTTGTAACCCAGCTTGAGTGCCCCTTGAGCAAAACAGCCAGAATAAACTGTAAAAATAAACAAATGTAGCAAATGCAGATGCCATTGCAGAGAACAGGCAAATACAAGGCTTAGGGGTAGGTGAATTATTTCTCCACTGTGATTTTTACACAATAGTAGTCTTCTGAGTGTTACTCTGAGTTTTCATAATTACTCTCAACATAACTCTGTAAATACATTTTCAGGAAAAGAGGGCTGGGTTTTCTAACAAGACTCAAAAGAATATGAATCTTATCCAAAACATTGGCCTGAATCTATTATCTCAAAGTATGAGTTGTCCATTTAATTTTCTACAATTCTTTGCCCTTACTTTCTTCTAAAGCATTCTGCACAAGACATTGGTCATTCATCAGAAGGCATTGTATCCAAGTCCTAGGAAGGAAAGGACTCTCCCACAGAAATTCATTTTGACTCCAGGAACAATTGTGGTTGAACTACAAACCTCAGCATCCCTCATTATTAGGATATTGACAAAGGCAGCTGGGAATTGAAGTTCAACATCTAGAAATCCAGACTGCAGACTTTTATGTTATGGTATCTGAAAATAGCTATGGTGTTTTCATTTTACACTACCATGCAATGACATCATCAGTAGAAGCATTCCTAGCAGATGGTTTAATTCTTAAGTCAAGCAATTCAAAACTTTTTTTTAAAAAAATGGGATGATCTAATGTGAATTTGATACTATATGGGCTTCTTTTTCCTGCCATCTAATCAGCTCACTACTGAATCCTGTCAGATGATGGGCTATAATTTCAAGGTGTCTAGACACCTAATCTGGAAAGAAACAAGTAGGCGAAAACTACTTTAGTGACTGAATACAATACAGGATGAACTTATTCCACCTTTCCTCAACCCACAGGACCCTAACCCTAACCCACAGGACTAGAGTGAAGCGTGCAGAGCCAACTTGCTCTGTGGACAATGCTGGTAGATATCATTCCAGCACATTTGGAAAGCACAAGGTCGGAACCAACTAGCCCAGGGGTAGGCAACCTCGGCTCTTTTATGACTCATGGACTTCAACTCCCAGAATTCCTGAGCCAGCTATGCTGGCTCAGGAATTCTGGGAGTTGAAGTCCATGAGTCATAAAAGAGCCGAGGTTGCCTACCCCTGAACTAGCCTATCCAAAAGCTTTGGTATCTGAATAATATTACAATCGACTTTGCATTGTCTTTACTCGTTTCATCTTCCCTTCCCTTCTGTTTTCTGACAATTTACAAAACTTAAGGCGCAAAGAGCACCACCTGTTACTGCAATTCTTCTTTTGCTTTTAGTAGAAAGGCAATTGTTACCTTTCGTGCATTGATTTACTCTCAAGCCAGCTTCTCGGCGCCTGCTTCCTGCTTCGATTATTTCAAGGCTCAACAGCTGTAAGGAACAAGAAGAAGCTCCGCCCAGTTCTCACAAGACGCATCTCTGCAGATCAGATCCCCGCTGCCGAAATTCAGAAGACCACGGCATGGCAGAAAATGGCTCAGGGTTTGCTTTAACTATTTGCTGCCATTTCGCGGTCATTTGGATTTTTGGCAGCCCAGATCTAGTAGGCAAGTAGCGAAACAGTGCGTATTTTAAAAAATCGCTTTCTTTGCCTGGGTCTCGTTGCCTGCAAACGATTTCGTTCAAACCGTAAATAATATGCGGAAAGGAGACCCGGAACACAAACGACTTCCGCACTCCCAGCGGCGCACCCACGTACAGCTAAACTCTCGCGTCAATTCTTAAAGCTAGGATCCCGCGAGATTAGAGAAGAAGTTTGTGTTTAACGTCGCTTTTCTTAATATTGCTGGTTGGTTAAAGGGAGTGGTATTAAGCTTAGGCTGCCAAGGTGGAGTAGTTGTGTGGCTTTTCTAGAAGAGAACGCCACGTTAGACAGCTGCAGGAAGAAAAAGTAGAAATCTGTACTATTTTTAAAGACTTAAAAATAAAAAATAAAAATAAAAGACTTCAAAGATGTTTGCGAGTATGTATGTTCGCAATGCACATCGTGGCACAATCCAGCTGGTCGCAGTTTAGCACAGTGCGTCGTGTGAAATCTGCCCGTGCTATCTGCTTGCTAACACTAGGATTGTGTTCTGGATTTTAAATGACCAGCGGCCGTGTGTGCCTTATTGAAATGAAGACATTAGCCGCTTTGTATACGTTACAGATGGGGACTGTAGCCAAGAAATTAAAAGATGCTTGCTCCTGGGGAGGAAAGCCATGGCAAATCTAGACAGCACACTAAAAAGCAGAGACATCACCCTGTCAACAAAAGTGCATATAGTCAAGGCTATGGTCTTCCCAGTTGCAATGTATGGCAGTGAAAGCTGGACCATAAGAAAGGCTGAGCGCCAAAGAATTGAAGCCTTTGAACTATGGTGCTGGAGAAGACTCCTGCGAGTCCCTTGGACTGCAAGGCATTCAAACCGGTCAGTCCTAGAGGAGATCAACCCTGACTGCTCTTTAGAAGGCTAGATCCTGAAGTTGAAACTCAAATACTTTGGCCACCTAATGAGAAGGAAGGACTCACTGGAGAAGAGCCTAATGCTGGGAAAGATTGAGGGCAAGAGAAGAAGGGGACGACAGAGAATGAGGTGGCTGGATGGAGTCACTGAAGCAGTAGGCGTGAGCTTAAATGCACTCCAGCAGATGGTAGAGGACAGGAAGGCCTGGAGGAACGTTGTCCATAGGGTCGCGATGGGGCGGACACGACTTCGTAGCTAACAACAACAACAACAATACGTTACAGCTTTTTAGCACTGAAAAAATTGCATGACAATGCACAAAAAAGAAGATAACTGTTTCCTCTCTCATCAGCGGTAGCTGATACAAAAGCTGATCATGACCGCATTTTCTCTAAAACTAGTTATTGAGGTGTCTTCAAGCCATGGTTAGCAGGACATAAGGATACGTCCCAGTAGGTCGCTGAACAACATTTTTGGGAGATGCTCTAATCTGTATTAGATCACTAGATCTGTGGTGCAAAACTCTGGACACAAGGGGAAAGGAAAAAATTCAAATTTTCACCCTCAGCCACCATCTGAATTTTTGCAGACCAGATATACAGTATAACCTGCCTTTTCTCTTAGGGGTTCAAGATAGTACTCGGAGTCACTTCTTATTTTACCTTCCGAGGTAGGTAAAATGAGGACCCAGATTGTTGGGGGCAATTAAGCTGACTTTGTAATAATGCCGCTTGGGGGTGTGTGTGAAAGCCCTAATAAGCAGGCATATACATAGAATGAAGGCTACTGCTAAGCTTGTAAGCCGCCCTGAGTCTTCGGAGAAGGGCGGGATATAAATGGAATTAAAATAAATAAAATAAATAAATATTAACACACTGTGGCATAGGTTGAGAGATAGTAATATATGCTATGAATCTGGAAGCCAAGTCCAAGTAGCCAATTTTAACTTCACACATCAGAAAAGTTGGAGAAATTCTTCTCCATAGATGAGTGAACCGGAAAAAAGCTATATTTTGGAATTACTGTTTTGTCTGCAGCAGCAGCCCTAAATTGAAAACAAAACTATTTGTCACACAGGGAAGAATATTAAGCTAAGAAAATTGATGTAATACTATTAATATACCTCATTAGCTACTCATTGTTAATCCAGTCACTTCAAAAATCTATGTATACTGTATTTATGAGATCCCTAAACAGTTACACTAATCCATGAATGTATAAAAATTAAATGTAAGATTACATTTAATTTGACAATCTGTTGATGCTAACTATTACCAGTCTTTGATTCTCTTTCACTTAAATATTGGGAATTAGTAGTATGTGTAGGAAGTCAGCACACAGACACACACCAGAGAATGAAATATTTTGAAGAATATTAAAAAAGGCAGGATAGAATATTCTCCTAAAGAAGAAATGGAGAAAAAATATCTTAACAAAGACAGAAGGCAGACCCAGCCTCAAGCAAAAACATGAAGAGAGCAGTCTTTAGGAAATCCATTCAGAAAGATTGGGTTACTCTATTCATAAGCAAAGAGCAAACAGAGACTCCAAATAAGCAACACAATTAGGCAAAATTTGACAAGATTAGCTCAGATAAACACCTAAGATTTGCACTTCCCCTTTTGGCTATAGAGCCAGCCATGACTCCTACATGACCCCATAGGAATCTGGCAATAGCCATTAGAATATTAAAGGACATAGTTCTTGCACAGGAACAGGCATCTCAAATGCAAAGCCCAAAGAAGGAATAAAAACCCAACCTACTGTCAACTCCATTTTGTCAGCTGTCCCAGAACTACACACTGTTGTTGGTCCTGCTCAGTGCTTTTTTTGTAAAAGAAAAAGGTGCCGGAACTCACACATGTCATACAACCCACCTTGCCTACCCTACAAGGTTCCATCCAGAAAAAGCCCTGGTCCTGCTCATCAATAAACAGAAACCTTTGCTAAGCAGCCTCTAGTTTATTTTCAGCATCTTAGCCCCCACTTTATTTCCACTGTCTTAATCCCAGTTTGGAACTGGACCTGATTTTTCTTTCAACAATGTATTATTTTGATACAAAATGAATAAGAGTTGTTTTGGATCTGGCATGACCACCTTCTTTCTACCCTTCTTAAAGCCAACCCTTTTCTGGATTTTACAGTAGTTGTATGAGCTGAGTTATATATAATATATAGTATGTTCATTCATGTTCCAACTCACTGTTATTTTTTGTTTCTATTCCCCCCCCCTAGAATCCTAAAACATTTACTGGACAATGAGTTTATGGGCTTGGGGTTTTTAAAATTGATTTTTGCATTACAAGAAACTGAATTTGTACTTTTCCTATTAAAAATAAAGTAGTGTTCATTTTCAAATCTTTTTTTGTAAATTTATATCTTTATATTTCTTTATTTGAAGGTTCTGAATAATTCTGTATTTAAATTGTCAGTAGGCTGGCTTTGAAGATCCAAGGACACAAATTGTCTGCATCCAGACAGTGATTCCTAGTCTTGGTTTCCTGCCCAGATATTGTCTAGATAGAACCAGGCAGCTGTTGTGACAGATTTTTTCAAATATTGCAGATATATAAAATATGCACAGTAGCGATTTGCAAACATTCAAACATTATACAGCATACAGTATAGAAATAATCTTTCGTTTAAGGGCATGAAAATTGCCTAAACTTCCAAATAATAGGCTGCTTTGCCTGCTTAGAATTGCTGTGGAGCAGTGCTTTTTTTGTTTTTTTAAAAAAAGGTGTCTGTACTCACACACATCATATGAACCACTTTGCCTACTCTACAAGGTTTACCTTGTAGTTGGAAAAAAAAAACCCTTCAATTTTTAGTGTATCTGAAAGACTAGGATTTTGTTCAAGGTAAGTTAATACTATTAATGTTACCATGCACCGTGTGGCTTTAAATTACAAAAAGGCATTAATCTTTTGGGACATTTACCACTGGAATACCCATTTAGTTTAATGAGTGGAAATGTCAGCTTTCTATGTGGAATGAAATTGGCCCAATAAAACAAAATTTGGTTGCTTGTAAAAGATTGAATTATTTTTAAGAAGTTGTCAAACAAGGTGGAAAAATTTACATTTGGAGTTTAATATGGATATTGACTTGAAACAAATTAAAGTTAAAACTTTGTCAGTGAACAGATTACTTTTAATTTACCTTTAACTTAAACCCAATTTAATAAATAGATCTGATTAAACCTCATACTGTAGGTCTACTTTTACATCTGACCAATACATATTTAATATATATTATTATTAATAAAAATGCCTCAAAATCACAAGACATTGGCTTTATTCTTATTCTTCCCCTCTGCAGTTTGAATATAAAGTACAAAAGACTAAAAAGAGATTTTCGTAGACATCCCAGCCTTTGAACTACCCAAGGAAATGAAACAGCAAAGTTTCGCTGTTGTGCAAACTTCCATCTTTTTAACCTCACACCCCACCTTCTGTAAGGGAAGGCAAAAGGCTCGCTCACCCCCTTGTGAAAGATGGCCTCCATGTTTATGTGTCTCCCACCGCCACCAACAGTTTCCACACCACATGGTCCAACCCAGCCAACCAAGCCATGCTCTGGCTGTGGTGCTCCTGCACCTCATGGCTCCTCCTAGAGGAGGCAGACAGCGCCAGAGGGAACCCCTCGTGCACCATACCGCCAGCGGGGCATTTTCAAAACAAAAGAGGATAGGAAGGGAAACAATAGGAAAAGAACGCAACTCTGGAAAATCCATTGGAAAAAGGTTCCGGTGCATTCTATGACAAAAAAAAGCCCTGCTGTGGAGGATACACTAACCGTGTTTAGCCTAAACACTGTTACAGGTAATGATTCTTACACGCATGTAAATCACTCTTTTGAAATTGGAATGGAAGAAGCTACAGTTTGTTTGCCAATGCCATTTATGTCTCTGGTTGTTATGATTCCTAATTAAATCCAGTTTCAATGCCTCTCCATGCAGATGCCATCCGCTTTTATTTGAGCTGCAAAGGTTTGAGGGAGACTCTGATCTATTTCATCTCTGTCAGAACTTGGGTTGCCTAAAAAATGGCCAGCACTTGTGCAGTGGTTGTTCAGCCTCTCTAAGCCCTCTCCCCAGCCAGCAAAGTGAGGCTGGCTATAAAAGCTGATGGATGTCTGGGGATGATGTGTGTCAGTGTATAGGAGAGAGGGAGGGGGTGTCCACACGTAGGAGAGAAGAAAGGAAGGAAGGATGTATTTCATGTGGGGAAATAAAGCAGCCGGAAGTAGACTAAAGCAGCCGGAAAAAAGAGCTTTTTTTCTCCAGGAGAAGGACTCACAAGGAGATCCATGTTCAGATATATTCCGGCCACTAAGAGCAACTAAACGGTGGGTATCTACATGGAGGGGACTTAATTTCAGAGCCTGAGACTGGGGACCAGCAGACACTTGGCTGCATTGCAGGGATATCATGAGGTCATCCAGATGCTTTATGACACCTGCCTGATGTCACAGAGAACTGGAGGGGGAAGCTCAAGTCACTCCCAGTGGATCGTTGACAGCTGTCTGGCAGTAAGTGGAGCAGGTTGTGAGTGACACTTTCCCCTTGCAAAGGCTCTGTGGATCCGGCATTCTGCAAGTTGGAGGGGGGAATTGGGCTTTGAAGCATGGAAGGGCTAGCATCCCATAGGTGCCCTGAGTTAGAAGTGGAGTGATTGCCCCATTGTGGGGGAAAAAGGGGGACTTCGGAGGGCTGAGAAAGTGCTCAGAAAAGGTTTCCTTTTGAAGAGCGGGCAGGCTGTCCAAAGGTCCACAGCCTTTTTATTGTCTCTGGGTAGGAGACATTCTACCTTTCATAAGTCCATCTGTTGCCTTTCATAGAGGAGTAGCTGGCTTGAGGTTCTTTTAGACTCCCGTCAGCCTCTGGGTTCCCTGTGGTTTAGGATTTGCAGTAAGATCCCTGCTAGTGTGTAGGAAACCCTTGCGTATTGCAAACGTTCACCTCTCTTCTTCTTTTCCTTTTTTTCCCTCTTTCTTCCCTTCAGTGGCAAGGTGAGCAATTTTATTCGACTGGATTGTCACTTTACTAATAGTTTATAAAAGAGAATGATAGATACACAGCTAGATAGAAGTAGAAGGGAGATAGATTAGATCAGGGCTTCTCAACCTTTTCACCCATTGTACCACTTTTAGGATATGGCAACATCCAAGTATCACTAGTTGCCTAGCAAGGTGTCAAAAACGTGATGACCAAAAAAAAAAAAAAAGGAAAAAAAATGATGAAGTACAGGTCGTCCTTGACTTACAAGAGTTTGCTTAGTGGATTGATCAGCACCCCACTGAGGGTTACAACGTGGAGGGCAGGGAGGTGAGAAGGGCGTTATTTACTTTAAGTCTAGGTTGGAAATAGGGGCTTTTCAGGACTTCCAGCGTGGGTGTGTAGAGTGCACCCACAGCTCTGGAGCTCCTCTGAAGAGCCCGTCAACTCCTAATTCTAGAAGGAGTTGATATCTGGGGCAAATGTATTTCGTGTTTGCTTTCTCCTCTTAGGTGCTGGTATCAGAGGGCCATCTGAGGAGCTTGCTGGTCCTTGGCTACCACTTCCTAGCCCTGGAGAGCCTGGTTGAAGAGGCTGGCTCCGTCCTGTTCTTCAGGCTCCTGGACAATTATGAAAAATCTTTAAAGGCAAGGGATGAGTTTTCACAGTGGAAATATTCACACACACACACACACACACACACACACACACAGAGAGAGAGAGAGAGAGAGAGAGAGAGAGAGAGAGAGAGAGAGAGAGAGAGAGAGAGAGAGAGAGATTCCTCTGATAGTCCTTGAAACAAAAGTGCTGAAGAGTCCTGTGGGGAAGCGTTCCTTTCCCCCTACGCAGCCTAAAAATAGGTGTTCTTTAATCTTATGCACAGGTTGCCTTCCTAGAATACAAGGATATTTCTGAATGCATTCTTCACACAATGTACCTGTGCAACATTCATGAAACAGAGTTGCTGGTTAATATTGATTTAATATTGAGTTGATGTTTAACTTGCCTGTGCACGTTTATCTGCTCTCAGGCAACCTATTTTGGATAAACCATTTTCTCATGAGGGATGTGCACACAAAAAATTAATGAGAGAATTCTAGTTTTCTTAGAAACATATTGATGTTCCTCAGGGTAAAACGTTGAGATACAGTGTAGAATTGTTAACTGTGCATCACTAGCTTTTCGCCTTGAATTACAGTTCCTGGAATCCTAACCCTAATCAGTGCAAATTATGCAATAACTGAGGCTGCTAAGCCTAATCTATCTAACTTGTAAAATCAAATGATAGCGATAGTTGAGGATAATCTAAGTAAGGAATTTATGGAAGCAGTTCATTCTGTCTATTTTGACTTTATTTACTATATTGGAAACTAAGAGAAGCCATGTGTTTATGCGCAACTGGGAGACACCTGAAGCTGCTTGAGCGTAGAGTCCATCGGTGGCGTTATTAAGAGCCTTTGAAGAGCCCTTGGCAGTCAGGGTTGGCCAAGCATGCAAAGTTCGGTCATGTGACCCTGGAGGGGGGGCCAACATCAGAATTTCAAATCTGGGTCTTAGGTTCTCTCTTTGTGTCGGTCCTGACGGTCAACAGCCACTTCCTTAGAGTGGAAGTCATCCTGCTCTCTTGTTCCCCTCAGTTTATCAGCAGGTCCTTCCAGAAGAAGGAGAAAGCTTTGATGAAAAGAATCTTCTTTGGCCTGAAGGTCCTGCTTAATGACTGCAGCAGCCTCATCCAACTCTACAGCATCAGAGGAATCTGCAATGCAGCCCCGAATCTCCCCTGGAAGGTAAACCTGGATGTAACGTGGGATGGATGGTGACATCGTACTTCTTGGAGGAAATTGGTTTTAGGGTTCATGACGTAAACGTCTCTGTGGCCTGATGCCTGTACTTTATTCATGAGAACTGATGAGGCGATGGGGCCATTAATAAAACTGACTTTTTTCCCTTTCAGGTCAAAAGGAAGAAGGAGCTGATTTTAAACACTTGCCTGAAATTTCCAAGAGGTTCACACTGAGTGACCCGGCAAGAGCAATAGACAGGATCCTGAAGACTTGTCCAGCTTCTCTTCCTCCTCCTCCTCCAGGAGAAGTTCCACTGCCATCCGCACAGAAGGAGGGCAACCTGCACATTGGGGAAACTGAGGAACTTCTCAGTGGATGCAGGCACACCCCGGAGGATGAACCCCTTGGGGTGTGGATTTGGCCGCTCATCTGCACCTGAAAGACACGGGTCACCTTGCTCAGGACAGCAAGATTGACCTTCTGGACAGAGAGGTCTGAATGACGAGTCAAAGACTTCTACTCTCTTCTACTCTACTCTACTGTACTCTACTCTAAACTACTTTCTTCTCTTCTACTCTCTTCTCTTCTACCTTCTTTTCTCTCCTTTCTCTCTTCTCTTCTCTTCTCTTCTCTTCTCTTCTCTTCTCTTCTCTTCTCTTCTCTTCTCTTCTCTTCTCCTCTCCTCTCCTCTCCTCTCCTCTCCTCTCCTCTCCTCTCCTCTCCTCTCCTCTCCTCTCCTCTCCTCTTCTTGCTATCTGGATTAAAACTGAACAGTCCTTCTTCCACAGAGGGGGAAGGATGCAATGCCACTTATTTCATGCTTACAAAGCAGTTTGTAAGAATAGAATAGAATAGAATAGAATAGAATAGAATAGAATAGAATAGAATAGAATAGAATAGAATAGAATAGGATTGTTCTCACTGTCATGAAATTTCTCCTTAGTTCTAGGTTGCTTCTCTCTCTGATAGGTTTCCATCCATTGCTTCTTGTCTTGCCTTCAGTGCTTTGGAGAATAAATTGACCCCCCACTTCTGTGTGGCAATCCCTCAAATATTGGAAGACTGCTATCATGTCTTCCCTCATCCTTCTCTTCATTAAACCAGGCATACCCAATTACAGCAGCAGTTCTTTATATGTTTTAGCCTCCAGTCCCCTCATCACCCTTCTTGTTCTTCTTCGCACTCTTTCTGGAATCTCAACATCTTTTTTTACATCGTGGGGACCAAAACTGGATGCAGGATTCCAAGTGTGCTCTTACCAAGGCATTATAGAGTGGTATTAACACTTCACGACCTTGATCTTGATTCTATTCCTCTGTTAATGTAGCCTGGAACTGCATTGGCCTTTTTGGCAGCTGCAGCACATGGCTGGTTCCTGTTTAAGTGATTTCCACTAGGACTCCATGATCCCTCTCACAGTTACTGCTGCTGAGGGAGGTACCATTTTTACTGTAGCAAGGAAGGAAACACAAAGTCAGCCATCCAAGACTCACATGCCTAGATGAACCTTTTGCTAATGAGTTAGCTAATGTGTTCAGGAAACACACCACTGTAGCAGAGATTTTAACTGCTCTGAGATCCATTGGGAGACAAATTCTGGACCAAGTCAGAGATCAAAGAGGGCCCTGACTTTTGTCATCCAAAGATAGAGGAGGGAACTAGAGGGTCCAGCTATCCTGGACTTACATCTTACTAATAGAGATGAAATGAGGGAGGGGATTAAAATTGCAGGAATTTTGGGGGAGAGGGATCAGGTCACACTGGAATTCTACATAATGCAGGCACCAGTAACTGAACAATGTCAAACTACTGTCTGAAACTTTAAGAGAGATGATTTCAACAAATTAATATATAATTTAGGAAGGTGTTCCATGGATGGAAATCCTAAAGGGGAAAAAGAACTCAAAATGCTTGGGAAACTGAAAGATGAGATTACAAAAGGGCAATTTAACACAATACCACAGAGAAAAGAGAAACAAGAGACCCCAGACAAAGCCAGCACAGTTTCATAAAGCACTGTGACAAACAGGGTGGGGGAAAAATGGAAATGTATACAAAACAGAAAAAGGGACATATAAGTAAAACAGAATAGAATAGGAAAGCTAAGGCTCAGAGTCTCTGGAGATTCTCAATCATCAAACTCATGGTTGTCCCAAATGTGATTTTTTTTCTTCAAAAGGCAACTGGACTTTCTTGGTTTTTGCCTTTGAAAACTTTTCACTTCTCATCCAAGAAGCTTCCCCAGTTCTAATCAATTAGTGGAAAATTGAAGGAGTTCTATTCTTTGCAGCCATCCAGTCATTGGCACTTTGAGGGTCTGTTCTTAGCATTTGGAGAGTTCTAGGGGCCATTTAGGGAGGGTTCTCTGTATGTTCAGAGTCACCTGAATCAGGGGGCATACAGGTATGGGATCTCCCAGGACAGTGTTCTGAACCAGCCCTCTTCTCGCACCCCTAATCAAAAGAAGAGACTGGAAAGCGTTCAAGGCTAAAAGGCTTCTGCCAAGATTTAATAGTAAACACACAAGAGCTTATCTTCTCAAGCAAAAGAGTTGCTTTCAGCAACCAGCCCCTCCCCAAACACTCCTTTTATAGAGAGCTCAGGGCGTGGTCTCCCTGTGCCTCCTCCCGAGGAGTCCCATAGCCTTTCTTTGTTTGTCCCTGCTCGACTGCCTCCTGCGTCGGGCGTCCTTGAACAGGGCCAGCTGTGGGTCATCATCCTCCGCACTCTCGGGCTCACACAGCTGAGCAGAGGTTCCCGGCTGAGGACTCTGCAAAGTCTCCAAATCATCATCAGCCGGTTCGTTTCCCTCCTCCCCCACATCTGAGTCCTCCGAT
The DNA here is from genome assembly GCF_947247035.1 of Vipera ursinii. Classification (NCBI taxonomy): domain Eukaryota; kingdom Metazoa; phylum Chordata; class Lepidosauria; order Squamata; family Viperidae; genus Vipera; species Vipera ursinii. The sequence goes on from NC_139521.1 coordinate 17,184,163, forward strand.
ACATCGGAGCCGGCTGTCGGACCCACAGGCTGACCCTGAGTCACAACAGACAGCTGGAAGGACTGCGTTGTCAGCAAACTAAGAGATAGTTCAGGAAGGATTCCATGCATGGAAATCTAAAGGGGAAAAGAACTCAAAATGCTTGTGAAACTGAAAAATGAAATTAGAAAAGAGCAATTTAACACAGTTATCACAGAGAACGAGAAACAAGAGACCCCAGACAAAGCCAGCATGATTGCATAAGGCAGGCTTTTCAACCTTTTCACCCATTGTACCACTTTTAGGATATGGCAACATCTGAGTACCACCAGTCGCCTAGCAAGGTGTCAAAAACAGATGCCAAGCATCTGAATGTAAATCACAAGACCCTGGGGATGCTGCAACATTACAGCTGATTGGCGCTTCCTCTGGGCTCAGCAGATGTGCCGGGATCAGCGCCAAGCACCAGCTGGGGCCTGGCGCTGATCCTGGCGCTTCTGCTGAGCCCTGACAGCCCTGCAGCTCTAGCCATCTGCCACTGGTTCAGCTCATTCCCCTCCCCCACTACCACTTTTCTAGGATGGTCGCGTACCACCTGCTAGGTGCCAATGTACCACAGGTGGTACCCGTACCACTGGTTGAGAAGTCCTGGCATAAGGTACTGTGATACATTGAGGAAAAAAAAATGGAAAGAGGGATAATAGAATCGAATAGAACAGAACAGAATAGAATAGAGCAGGAGAAAGAATGGAATGGAATGGAATTAGAATAGAATAGAATAGAATAGAATAGAATAGAATAGAATAGAATAGAATAGAATAGAATAGAATAGAATTAGAGAGAGCGCTGTTCAGTTTTAATCCAGATCGCCTCTTTGACTCCTCTTTCAAACCAGTGGTCATCTTTCCAGAATGTCAACCTTACTGTCCTGAGCAGAGTTGACTCTCCTCTTGCAGATGCAAACGAGCAGCCGAATCTTGTCCTGCGGAGTTTGTTCTTTGGTGTTGTGTCATGCATTCCTGAAATGGCTGTTTAGTCCCATTAATGTGCAGGTCTGTCAAAATCTGCAGAGCTTACGAAAGGCACCACCACCACAGGACACAGAAGAGCAATGCAACTCAAGATAGGCCAGGAGATGATCTGAAGACGGCTATCCGCTTCAGACCAGTTCAAATCAGTGGAAGTAAATGGGTTACTTCCCAGGGTCCTGAAGGAGCTCGCAGGATTGATCTTGGAGCCCTGGAACATAATATTTCACCATCCTTGGAGTACAGTGAGACCACCAGAGGACTGGGAAAGAGCTGTGGTGCTGCAGACTATGGCCTCCTTCAACAAAACACAGATACTTGGATGTATAAGTAACACATATTAAACTTTTAGTGCATTGAAGTCAACTTCTGTTCCTGGTTATTTGTGCCTGACAAATGCTATGGATATCATTTACTTAGACCTGAGTAAAGCAGTTGAGAAAGCAGACCACAGCCTACTTCTTGGTAAGACAGAGCAGTGTGGGATAGTTACTACCAGCACCAGATGGATTCACAATGGGGTGACCAACTGCATTCAGTGGCTAGTCCTCAATGGGGCTCCTCCTACATCGAGGGAAGCGTGCAGAGGGCTCCCTCAAGGTCCTGTGCAGAGGAGCTGCAAGATATTTCTATTTGTACAATACATGTTTGTACGGTATTGCCATTTTTAAGATGCTAAAAAGGTAAAGGTAAAGGTTCCCCCACACATGTGTGCTAGTTGTTTCCGACTCTAGGGGCCGGTGCTCATCTCCGTTTCAAAGCCGAAGAGCCAGCGCTTGTCCGAGGACGTCTCCATGGTCATGTGGCCAGCATGACCAGACGCCAAAGGCGCACGGAACGCTGTTACCTTCCCACCGTAGAGGTCCCTGTTTTTCTACTTGCATTTTTACGTGCTTTCGAACTGCTAGGTTGGCAGAAGCTGGGACGAGTAACAGGCGCTCACTCTGTTACGCAGCACTCAGGATTTGACCCACCAAACTGCCGACCTTCTGATCAACAAGCTCAGCATCCTAACACACTGAGCCACCGCTACTGGCTACCTATTTGTTTCTGAATGTTTAAAATGCAAATTTTGATACTTATGTGCTCCTATGCCAAAGTACCTTCTCTCAAATATGATCTACTGATACTTGTTGCCTTCTCCTTTTGAAATGAGAGAGAAGAGGAAAAAAGGGTTTTTAGTTACTATAACCCAGTTAAGAAATATCATGTTAACAAAGTTTATCAGTGTTACTGACTGGACACATTGTCTGCGAACCAACATTTGTGAGGATTCAAATCTGTTCATTCAAATGAAAAAGTAGGAATCTTTGTATGTTAGCTAAATTCCCCTGAAGAGTCTAGTATATCACTGACATGATAGCAATTTCCCAATATCTCAGGGGTTGCCACAAGAAGAGGGAGTCAAGCTGTTCTCCAAAGCACCAGAAGGCAGGACAAGAAACAACAGATGGAAACCAATCAAGGAGAGAAGCAACTAGGAATTAAGGAGAAATTTTCTGACAGAACAGTTAACCAGTGGAACAACTTGCCTTGTGGATTCTCCAACACTGGAAGTTTTTCATGAGACATTGGACAATCTTTTCTCTGAAATGGTGTAGGGCAGATATGTCAAACTTGCGATATCATGTGACGTCATGCAACCTATCGAGACTGTTTTGCCATTGCCGGCAATGGGGTGGGTGCGGCTTCTGCGTGATGCATCTGGCCCGCTGGCCAGCAGTTTGACATCCCCGGTGTAGGGTCTCCTCCTTGAGCAGGGTGTTGGACTAGAAGACCTCTAAGGTCCCTTCCAACTCTGTTATTCTTTTGTTTCCATTTCTATCTTTTAATCATATTTGCTCTCCCACTCATTTATCAAGCAACGATTTGAGAATTATATGTTGGGAAAGATGGTAGGTGTATGCCAGAGATGCCATGCAGATGCATGGGTGGGCAATGTAGGTTGAGAAAGGTGCCTACAGGTGCATGGGAGGTGCTTTGCAAGTCAGAAAGGGCATGAAGGGGGTAGCTGGATTACATTTATCTAATGTAAATATTATTCAGATACATATATATTTATTTCTAATACATTTTATGACTATTATTCATCTTCAGCTAACTATATTTTGTATAAATGTTCCAATTTTATTATTATTGTCCAAAATCTACATCTATAGCGTTCATAGGTGGCACTGAAATCAGGTTATCAATCCATTCAGTGAACAGAGCCATACATCTTTCTAATGCTGCAGTATTAGTCTTTTGGCCATAGTAAGGGCACAGAGAATCCATTTATGGTGTCCAGATGTCAAATTCTATGCAATAGGTATGTAATTTAAGAGAATATTATCCTCTGAAAAATTTAATGTTTGTTGAACTGTCTTATTTAATTAATCCATTACCTTCTCACAATATTTAGTAAGAATAGGAGATTGTAAAATCATGTGCTTTAAAGAAGTATTATCCTTACTACATCTGTAACAAGATGATGTCTTAGATTTTTTCTATTCAAATGTAGTAGAATCCAATACATTCTAAATATTATTTTTTGCAGTAAAGTCATAGTATAGGGTCCACAGACACTCTTGATATGGAAGTTAACACACGTTCCCCATTTTCTAGACAATATAGGAAACTCTACCAAAACTGTACCATATGTTTCTGTGTTCACCTTTATTCTTGGAATGCTGTTATCTCACTAAGTTTGCCCATTGGCCTTGATATTCTACTGTATATGCTGGGAATTTACTGGGATTTGTGCTTTCAACATCAATTTTGTTTACAAGAATAAGTTCAGTAAAAATGATGCATGGATACACTCCAAAGATATTTGTTAAATCTTGTTAAAAATATCTACATGTCCTGGAAAAAGAAAGAGAGTCGCGAGATGGACAAGCAGATGATCTGCAACTCTCATCAGTTTTCATTCTGGTAAATGGTTGCCTTGTGAATAGCTACCTTCGGCAGAGCAGACATTTATGGTCAGGTACAATTTCCTCTGGCATTTTTCTCCTCAAATTTCCCAATTGCCCATTGCCTCCTCTTCTCCCGATTATTTATTTCTCATTTAATTAAATATCACATTGTTTTCTAGTTATCCTTGCCTCTGTTCTGTTCCTCTCTCTACTGCTTCTCTCTATTGACAATTTTAAAATTGTAAGTATTTTGGGACACTGATATTCAATAAATTCATTAAAGTTAATCTGATGTGTCTCAAGAAATATGCTCAATTTTGTAGCCACATATATCAGTTGTTTTTCTTTTGTAGTAAAGATGATGGTGTGAAACCATTCTGATTTTGTTCACTAGGGGGCCCTCAAAACTTACATAGATTTAGTGTTTTGTTTTAGGAGCAAGACATCAGGCTAGGCTTTTCCATTGCAGAAATTAAAATAGCTCAAAAGAAATGAAAAGTTCATATAAGTTTGTGGCAGTCAACTAGGAACACCCATCTGGGATGATCAGAATATGTAGAAGGAATGTGGAACTGGACTGAGGTTTCTCAAACAGAACTTTCTTGATAAATGAACTGCATGCATCAGGATTTTGAAATAAAACACAGGAAAATATCAAAAACTTGTTTATTGTTTTGTAATATTTTATTCAATTTTAATAAAAGTATTGTCCAATTAGTGGATATTTTTTTCCTTGGAAAAAAAATGGCTTCCTTTACATTTTAAAGGTTTTGCTAATATTCATTACTGCTAGAAATTTTTGAGCTAAGATTTGGGCCAACTGTGTCGGTAAGATTATTCTAAGCTTTATTTTAATAATAGTTGTTATAAGTAAAAGATTTGTTTCATATGCTGAGTTTTTGTAGCACCAGAAAATTATGTTCATTTATAAGATTTATAATTTTTTGCAGATGTGCTATGTGAACACATCAGTATAATATTTTTAGAATTAGGAGGATGCATTCAGAATAGAATATACACGTATATAATTTACTCATGCAATTGTTTATATTTTTTGTTTGCAATGTAATATTGTTGTATTAAAAAAAATCTAGCCATTGAAAAAAGGAAGAATTTTTGCTTTATAAAAAAACGAATGCCTAAATGAATGTCAACCCAAGAATGTACATCTTTTTACCTGACTAGGAGGTTCTCCTTTAGTTAAATCTTATATAATTATAAAGTTAATTTTCCTACATAGTCCTTCGCTGATTAATGAAATATATTTTCAGGTTAACTAGAAGCAATACAGTGAGTTGATTTCTATATATCTTTCTTGCCACGAGCATAGGAAAAAGATATACCAACTATCAAGTTGTAAAAAAAAGCCCTTTTCTGAATGTTGTTAGTAATATGAACTAATATGAACAGAAATTTCAACTATGTTTGAGGGTTATTTTTATAGTTTTATATTAATTTGACATACATAACATGAAGTTCCAACCTTTTCTTCCTTTTGGGAATGTAATTACTGGATGTAGTCTTTAAATGAAGAGATATACCTGGTTTAAAAATAACCATGTGGGTAATGATGGCTGTAAAATGATATTTGTCATTCTTTCCCCTCTAACAGTTCAGCAGCCCAGAAGGGACCCCCAGACTGTGACTCAGTTAACTCTGTTTATACAGCCGACTCCATTCATTCACTGAACCCAATCACACCCTTTGAGGTGGCTGAAAGATTTTAACAGCCTGTCAGAGTACGCTGTCAGATTCATTAGAACTGAACACTTACAATTGTTTGGCATTTTCAATGTGTATATGCAGAGAGAGACACACACACAACAGCTGTAAAAAGAGGTGGAGACATCTGGTCATTTAGAAGGCATGCAGCAGCATCCTAGCTGGCGACCAGTGGATTCTTAAACTACTTTCATCATGTTGATTCACTGGAGAAATGAGCTTCCTGGTTCAGACATGCCAAATTATCAACTGGCTTTTTTGTCCTCTGCGCTCACTTCGGCTGCTTTGGAGTTGCAAATGCTCAAGGACCAGAAGGAATTTGCTATTGGGCACTGCTTTTGTGATATATTTGGGCTTCTTTGTCAGTCAAGTAGGTCGTGTGGTACCACAAAACAGAAAAGGACTATCAAGAGCAAAATCTTGGAATCTTCAAGATGATGCTCAGCCTCATTTTTCTGAAATCCCAATGGATAGCACCTGGTCATTTTCTGACCGTGAAAACTCTCAGAGGGGGACAAAGAACACATCAATATTGCCTAATGTGGTATACATCACTTTGCGGTCCAAGAAACGGAAACCTGCTAAGATTCGAGGCACTGTGAAGCCCAAGCAAAGAAAGAAGCAAGTATTGCCTTTGCAGTATGGGAATAAGAACTCATGGGATGGCACAATCCAACGTAAGTCATTTTATGGCAAATCTATGAACAAGAGGAAAGGAGCAGTAGTTCCAGAGAAAGCTAGGCAGAAACAACAGCAGAAAGAAAAACAAATGGCTCAAAATATAAAGCATTGGAGACCTGAAATAATTATAAGAGGCCTAAATGTTCAAACTAATGTACAGGACAGCAATATCAGGATGTACAGTGAGAGTCCACCATCTTGGCTGAGTAAAGAGGACATCCTAAGTATGCGTTATATGGCAGATTCCAAAATAAATAGTATCCAAGAAGTGCCTTCTCATCATGGAATACTTCTGGAATTTGGGAGAACAGAGCTTGATAATAAGTCAGTCAAAGAAGACATATGTAGCCAAGGTCACTGTGGCATCATCAAGAGACCACTTGACATGAGTGAAGTGTTTGCTTTCCATTTGGACAGGATCCTGAGGCTGAATCGGACTTTGCCCACCATAAGCAGAAAGTTGGAATTTGTACAAGGTAATTAATTTACTCTCTGCATTGGAAAAAAGGAACATTCTCTCTTAGAGTAAGCTTTTATCTTTCAGTAGCATCAAGAAATAAATGTTTTTAAATACTCAACAGCAGAAGTTGGTAATTTGATGCCTTCCAGAGTTTTGACTGATTCTATTCAACCTCAATGAGTATATCGAATGGCAAGAGCTGTGGGAGTTACTGTCCAAAACATCTGGAAGGATTCAGATTGCCTGTATCTACTGCCCAGTCAAATCACAATATAAATTGCTTGAGTAATCAAAATTTCAAATATTCAACTAAATTAATTTTCTTAGTTTATCAAATGTCACACTATGATTGCAGTGTTGAGTGGGTAGGTGATATGTTTTATCCATATCAGATATGAAAATTCATGTATTATAAGAAAGGAAAATTGTTCAGGAGAGAATGAAGTTCTCAGATTACATTAACATTCTGGATGCAAAATTTGGTTTAGCAAGAAAAGTATGGGCCAGATATTGCTGCCACGGCATATATGTCATCTAATATTTTAGCTATGTAGTCTCTATCACATGTGAGATTTTTGCAAAAGTGCAGAATAAATCAGTGCTCTTAACAGAGATTGCCAAACAACTTTACCTAGTGATTTGTATGCTAAATTTAATTGCAATAATACAGTGCAATTCTATTTCAAACAGCCCATCGTGATTTGACAAAGTAAAGAATATAATGAAACACTTGTTCTTTTTCAGTGCCTTTATACTTTTATTTTTTTATTTTAAAAAACAACCATGAATGTACAGTGTTGGAATTTTCTATCATAGTCAGACTGAAATATTATGAACCATAATTTTGGTGGATTCTGACTGTACCAATGAATTTATTTCTAGAAAAGAATAGTTTCAATAAGATTTTATAATGTAATTATGCATTTGTTTCTCATCTTTTAAACTTATGTTTCACTAAGATAATATAACATGCATTGCCCAATAAGCACTAAACTTATAACTGACCTAACTTGTGCACATTTAATTTTTAAATCTCAAAATGAATGCCCCTTTTCATATTCCACTTTATTGCTGAACTATGACTTCAACTGGAGCAACAGTCATAATATAATTATATCAGAGAAGGCTGCAGTACATTTGCTTGAAAGAGTCTGAAAATAGTTCTCCATTTCTGTACTGATTCTTTCCTAATGTGGTCACAGTGCTATTTTATGTAAAATTTCTAACCAGTGTGTGTTTTATTAAAGGCAAAGAAAACTAGGAGAAATTGACTAGGAAAACATTCCTATATAAGCAAATATAAAAGTAGTCTATGTTTTAATGTCACTTTATGGGTCTCTGCACTGAAAATGTCAATAGTCTGAGTGATTTCTTAATAGCTTTTAAAAATATCCAGGCTCTAAAAGTACAGAAGTCACATTATACATCTGTTATTTTTAGGGAAGGGTTTTACTGGTGCGAAGCTGGTGAAGAGAATGAAGTAGTTCTGACTTCAGGGTGCAGGATAGAGAATCATGGTCTGAGGCCCTTTGTAAATTGCTCTTTGAGCAATCATATTAACAGTTGTTTTTAGGCTGCATTAGCATTTGTGATTGTCAAGAAGCAAAAAGGACAGTTCAGCCTTTTTCATTCTCTACAGAGATAGAGAACTGTTGCTAGGTGATGATGTTCAAGAGGAAAAGCGGCAGTTTTCCTTTTTGTTATTTCATTTATTATTTATATATTTATTAAATTTCTATACTGTCCATCTTATGTAAAGTGATTTTGGGTGGTTTACACATAAAAATCCATAAATTTCTTGTTACGATGTTTCTTAACTGCAAATAACATTAAAATGGGAAACCCAATTTACTGTTTTGGATCTTAAAATCCAATCTGAGCTAGTTATGCTATGCAAAATAAAGGTAAAGTTTTCCCCGTGTCTGACACTAGGAGGCGGTCTTCATCTCTGTTTCTTAGCTGAGGGAGCCAGTATTGTCTGAAGATCCTTCTGTGGTCATGTGGCCAGCCTGACTATACGCCAAGGCGCTCAGAACACCATTACCTTCCCGCTGAAGTGGTACCTAGTTATCTACTTCCATTTGCATGCTTTCCAACTGCTAGGTAGGCAGGAACTGGGAAAAATAATGGCAAAATATGTCAGCACAAATTAATGACAACTCTTGGAAGATTTCATTTCTTACAATGAGTATGGGCAAATCTCCCAATCTGTTTAGGGTTTTATAGTCTATCTTTAATTTGTCAATCTTATGCCAGTGTGGTTATTTATGTGACAAGTTAGAGATAAATCTATTAATGGGATTAATTTTGTACACTTTTATTTAGGAATGTGCTATTTATTTATCTAGGTATTTCTACCTTATATCTCTAAGATAAAAATTTATTCAGAAAGCCAGACTGAATGAGAATATTAGTGGCTTTAATAAATAAATCCACATTTGCCCAGTGTTCTATGGATCTCTTTTATTTTCCTTAAAATGTTGTGATTTTCTATATCAGAATAAATGTGGCTTATTAATTTACTTTATAAATCTCTCTTATTCACAGGATCAACTTCAAAATGACAAAAATCAAAATAAAGCAATTACCATTATATAAAGTAATAAACATGAAAGCCATATTAAAATCCAGCATCTTTAAAACAGCAGCAGCCAATACAAATAAAGCTTGGAACTAACACCTCAATGTACTATTAACCTATCTCTATATAGAAAGGACACAGAAAGATAAACGCGCTGCCAAATTACCCTTTCACACAGTAAGCATCTTAAAGGTATCACTCATTTTGTGGAAGCCTCCCTTAAGATAACTTGAGCTTACACCTTTTGTTTCCTGTCTGAATTTCTCATCATGTTTGATCTGCTAATAAAATGTTTTGGTTAGTCACTGACTAAATGAATAGTGAACCTCTTAAATCACCAAATTATTTCACTTTGTCCTGTGACATAGCTGCTTTATCACAAAGAAAAGCTAAGTCCCAACAACGTTTTTTTTCTAAGATTCATTATTGTTGGCAGACCAAAATTTAGAAAGGCTTGGAGATGAGAAGGGGAGGAAGTATACTGCAGTTCTGACTTTCAAAGCCATTTATAATATTTATTTCAAACTTGAGAATTGTGTCCTTAGGCTAACATCTGGTTTTGGCTGAATGAAGATCTTCCTTTTCAAAAAAGGCCAAACTGAACAAATCAGGCTTTAATAAACTAGTTGTAGCAAGCAAAATGGGAATAGAGAACATGGTTGTTGGGGCATGATTGTCCCAATTTAATTAAAAACAAACTCTTAAAATGTTGTTAAATATTTAAATCTCACAATATTTCTGTTGTTTTATATAGAGATGCTTGGCAAGAATACTGAAATCCAGTTTCAGTATTCTCAGATGAGGCATAACGCATATCCACACTTAATCTTTAAGATGCTCCCATCCTGTGTTTGTGGCAGATTATATAGCTCTAAATCAGAGAATGCCAAGAGTATGCAAAGTATTCTGAACTGCAGGCTATCAGATCCTTTGTTTCTCTGACCTTGGCAATCACTTTCCTTCCTGTGAGCAGGTCTTGCACCCCTACATGCACATGTGTGTGTGTGTGTGTGTGTCTATGTAAAGTATACATTTGTGTATAAGCTCTATAATCCCATATACATATGTATAAGCCTTGGAAGAATGCATATATACACAATTGAGGTAATTGAAAGGCTGGTTATTTAATGAGCTCATATTCAGAACAACCTTCTTTTGAAACTGTAAATGACTATCTTACTCTAATTTTCAATGTATTTGCTTGCTCTGTAATTGGTTTTATACCAATGGAGTATGAGAACTTGACACAGACAGATGTAGAAACTCAACTAATTATCCTGTTCCCTATGTGCTGGGTAAGCAGCAGCAAGAACAAGAAACGTGCTTATAGTGTTCCAGCCTGCACCCTTGAAAGGTTACATCAGTTTAATTAATATAAGGGTTAGGGTTAGGGGTAATGAAAAACTTTATTATGTCTCCAATATTATTTTGTGCCATTCATCAGAACCAATAATTTTGTTCAGTTTGCCAATGAAATGCTAGTATTGATAAATGTGTTTGAAAAGCCTTTTTATTTGTTATGCCTTTTGAGTTTTTCTTCTCACATGTCTTAATGTTAGTGAACTATCATTTGCTTAGCCACAGCTTTAATATAATTGCTTTGTTCAGTGATGATAAACAAGAGTTTTGTTTGATGAGCCTCAATCTTCAGGCCTAGTTTACAATATTGTCATGGTGTTCTAAAGCTGTATCAAAACCCACCTTGCAAATTTTCAAAAAAGTTCTTCCTCTGTGAAAGAAGTTTTTGATTTTCTGGTTTAATATTAGGTGAGAATATTTACAAGCATCCTTTACTTTGTACTAAATAAGAGCAAAACCACATTCTTACTTTGAGAATTTCACCTAATTCTCTTCTTCTTTGAAAGAAAAATTGAAAGCAACTTTTTAGTCATCAAACTGATAATTGATGAGAAAAAATTCAGAAGATAGTCACAGGAATTTGTAGGGGGCACAAATGATGAAATGTGCATTGTAATTTTATTAGGTAAATTCTACTTTTTACATATTTCTTGCAATGTCATTTCATGTATAAATGTACTATGCACTGTGATACGTATTTTGTCATTGTGGGTGGGAACAGATGCCACAAGGGATATTTTTCCTGGTTGGCACTGTTATATTCATTAATTAGTTTTCTCTGTAATTTTTCCACTTGTTTAGTTTAATGCACTGGCATGCCCACACCAATGCCTCTTAGAATCATGCCAGAATGAGGGACATCTACAATAGGCAGGGGCAAGAAGACCATAAGATTAAAGTACCACTCCTTTGGGTCAATGTTATACAAATAGGCAGGGTTTGATCTATGGCCATATTCAGCATCTTGCTTCCATTGGCTCCCTGTTGCAAAAGGCACTTTCTCTCACTTCAGTTGTGCTGACTTTATTGATTTCTTATTGATAGCCTGGAAGGGAACAATGGGATAAGCCTGAATGGAGCTCACCTGGGACTATTTTCACTATTCACTCTGGCAAAAATGAGAGGGACTTCATCAGAATATAGTACTTGACTTCACAGAAATTCATACTCTCTCTTTCCAGTTTTAGAAAAAGTCAAATAATCCATTGGATGAAATTTGGCTTTTATTATTATAATAATTTGGAATGTTAGTATTTTCTTTTGAAAATCATAACACATTCTCTATCAGTTTCAGAGAAATTGGCTTGCCTATATCACATTTACAATTTCTTATCTGTCTGGGTCAGAAATTAGGCAATTGCTTTTTGGTTCATTTTGCATTTTTATTTTACTTATGTTGCTACCCAAGTCTCTAATTCTGTGTTATTCTGTTAGAATAAAAGATACATTTGTTCATTTCATAATTTAATATGAACTGGCCCAAATTAAAGCACAACCAAAAGGTAATTAACTTTTGCCACTTTATTTTTCATAATATAATTTTCTGATTTTAAACAGTGTATCCAGGATTTCTTGGTTAAATTGGTTTGTTAAATTTATATCACATTTTCTCCTAAAAGCAGATTGGAATGTGAGAGAATTCAATTTCCATAGCTCAGAGTGCATTTGCTTTTGTGCAACACTTTAACTGCATACAAAATACATTACTAGGAAAAACTGCATATAAAAATGTATGGATTGTTCATCAAAACAAGCCCTAAGACACTTCCAAAAGGTTAAAGTTGTGCAAAACAAAACAACTTGTTTTGTCCAGCATTGCTACTTGTTGATGTACATTTTGGACTTGGATAGAAAAATTTAACTTTTGGATTCTATTGCAATTTCCTAATCATGTTTAAATGAGATCTGTATATAATGAACCATTAAACCAATAAAGCAAAAGTCAGCTTGGGGAATCTTTCTGGCACTTCAATAAAAAACAGATGGGAGTGCTCCGAAAGCCATTATCCTCCAACAAACTATAACTGTGTGCCAGAATATACCAAATTTGCAGTTCTAATATTAGAAAGTGTAGGCAAGGTACTAAGTTGCTATGGAGACAGAAACCCGCAAAAGCAAAAAATAGCTGGTATTTCATCAATGTGGTATTTATCTCCAAACTAGTCACTCCAAAACATTTGCTGCTAACTTTGCATTACCCACCAGGTTCTCAAAGCCTGGGTCAGGACTTTTTGGCTCCATTGTTGGCTAAAATCAGTGATGGGATTCAGCCAGCAGAACTGGTAGCTAATTTTTTGTTGCCCAGGCCCAGAATGGACTTCTGGAAGCAGCATCCACACAGAGAACCAGTTGTTCACACATTTGAATCCCATCACTGGCTACAGTCATGTAAGATACTATTGCTGGTCAGCAATTTAGAAGATAAAACCTAGGACAGGCTTCCATAGGATAAAAAGATGTATTTTATATATTGAAAGGTGGAAGATGTTTAGGATAGGATAGACTTCCCCTTTTACTGTTTCCATCAATGCAATAAAAGCAGCATTTCTTCTTAGTTCCAGGGACTCTCAAACAACAGATTTCTTGACTTTCTTATAGCATGGCTGACAGGTGTGATTGATGCCCAGTTAGAAGACTAAACTAGAGCAGGGCTTTTCAACCAGTGGTATGGGTACCACCTTTGGTACATTGGCACCTGGCAGGTGGTGCGCGACCATCCTAGAAAAGTGGTAGCAGGGGAGGGGAAATGAGCTGAACCGGTGGCAGCACTGCACAAGCCAGAGCAAGAGATGGCTGGAGCTGCAGGGCTCTCAGGGCTCAGCGGAAGCGCCAGGATCAGTGCCAGGCTCCAGCTGGAGCTCGGCATTAATCCCGGTGCTTCTGCTGAGCCCAGAAGAAGTGCCGATCAGCTGGAATGTTGCAGCATCTCCAGGGTCTTGTGATTTACATTCAGGTGCTTGGCAACTGATTCATATTTATGACGGTCACAGTGTCCCAGGGTCATGTGAAGTGACCAAAACCTGCTGCAATCACCCAGCAGAGGGGTGTATGGAATAAAAACCAAACACCCCACCCCACCCCTCCCCCGCTGCCAATCCTCAACAGAAATGCTCACAACAATGAAAACCTCGGACAGGAGGAAGAGCACCACCGGGCAGGCAGGCAGGTGTCTTGCTTGGCTGTGGCTTGGGAGGCACTTTTTCCAGTGCCATTGTAACTTCGAACAGTCACTAAGCGAACTCTTGTAAGTTGAGGACTACCTGTACTTCATCACTTTTTTCCCTTTTTTTTTGGTCATCAAGTTTTTGACACCTTGCTAGGCGACTGGTGGTACTCGGATGTTGCCATATCCTAAAAGTGGTACAATGGGTGAAAAAGTTGAAAAGCCCTGGACTAGAGGATCTCTAAAGTAAGAGTGGGCAATTCAGGATTTCCTGATTGTATGTGTAGCCCTATGTATTTTTTTGTCTGAGCCTAGCCCCAGATTTTTCTGACAAATTAGGACAGCAACTTCTTTTATAGAAATAAAAATGTACTAAATATTTGGAGGAGGGGACCCTATCCCCTAAGCCAAAGAAGGATTTAAAATATTGATTCTAATCCTCCAGTGAAGTCACTATGTGGCTGTCATGCTTTTATCCCCCAGAAAATAAAAGAAATAAAAAGATGAGGTTCTTGGCTGCAAAATGTTTATCAATTCAGGATTTAAAATGCTTGCCTCAAGCTCTGGGTTTATTTCATTAGAATATAAATATTCTTTGAGATGGGAATTTAGCCAGTAGTTTTGCATGTGTTAATTCTTTTAGTTATAAGTTCATCTGAAACTGACCAGCATTAGAGCAGGGGGTTGGAATTGGTTCTTTTTAGGCCCTTTCTATGTACGTTAAATAATAAGATTGGATGGGGGAAGGGGAAGGATTCCATAGTAGCAATGGGAAGCCTGTTTTAGTAAAGCTTTTGAAATGTGCATTGTTATGGTGGAAAGAATTTACGAAGTCTGTTCCCCATGAATAACACTCATTTCCCGTACTTCACCTTCACTCCATTTTTCAAATGACATTTTAAGGGATAAAAATAACACATTAATTATCCATTCTTCCTCCCCTTTCCTTTTATCTAGAATGCATAGGAAAACAGGAAGGGCTGCACAGGATAAATCAGCTTTTGCAAAGCAAGAATGGATATATGTGTTGAGAAAACCACTTATATTTGATTTGCAGGAGGGAAAAAGAACTGTAAGGGTGAAGCAATCAGAAAGGGTGTGTGAACATGTGATCACTAGTTTAAAAAAAGCATAAAACAGAGGTATCTATTTATTTAGCTTCTGAAATATGAGATGAGCAAAACCCGCATCTCTTCTTACCATTAGAGATGAGCAAATCTAGCCATTTTTATTCCTCTCAGTTTCTCATGTTTTGGAATTTATTAGTATGGCTTAATATATTTCAATTTCTAGATTTGGTTGTCCCATTCCCATCCAAATTTGAGATATTCCCTCTTTTTAAATATATGCATTTGTATACAGTGAACTCAGAGAATTGACAATATAGGGTAATTGAATTTACAGTTTGTATAGTGGATACAAAAAAAGCAATATGTTGTGTGATGGTGTAAAAGACATTATTCCAGGATGTAAGGTGTTCAATTTAAATTGTCAATTGTCAATTAAATTGTCAATGCCAAGTAGTGCTCCAGGTGTTTGGGGTTTGCATCCAAGGTACTTATTACTATTGGTACTATCTTTGGTTTTTTTTTGCCACAATCTTTATCATTCTATTTGTAAGTCTTTGTAATTTGTATTCTCTGCTATGGTTTCCAGGTACTGCAATGTCCACTGTCCATGTTTTTTGTCTTTCTTATAATTGTTAAGTCTCGGATCTTATGTGGCAGATGCTTATCTGTTTGAACTCTAAAGTCCCAGAGCACTTTAACTTCTCCATTTTTTAAAATTACTTTTCTATTTTGTGGTCCCAGTTCTAGCTTGCAGGCAAATGGTATTTCTTGCAAATATTATTATTATTATTATATTCTGCAATGGCATGCAGATGATCATCATATTGACCTGCACAGGACATACAGAGATAGGGCTTTGCAGTAGATTGGATCTGCTCTCCAAAGGGTGCTTTGAGTTGTACAGGAACGTAAAAGAATTTTGATACCAGGAGAAGGCATAGCTGCTTTACACCGATGCCACTTCAAGCAACATCTTTAAAATAATGTGACTGAAATTATGCATGACCATTCTGTACACTAATTATGCAGTTTTGAACTGTTTTGATTTTTTTGTATTCTCACTGTTGGTTCCTCTTTGAAAGTAGTACAGCCACACATATTTTATGCATATGTTTTTGCTAGAATTCTATCCATTTAAAAACTAAAACATTCAAGACACTAATGTAGACTTATTTGGTATAGGTTGATATTCACCGCCTGGTCATACATAGTTTCATTCTCATAAATAAATATTGTTTTGCAATATGTGAATAAGCTACCCAGATATATATCAGGAACAAATTGGCCAAACTACTTCTAATTTCATTAATAAATCTTCTCAAGCATCAGAACTCTTTTGAAGCAGAGCACTTTTGTAGGTAGAAGCCAGCTGGTATTGGAAACAATTAAAATGTCTGGGGTTCTTCCTTGACTTGAATGGCTTCTTTAGATGTGGAATATAACCATATTAACCAAGGGAAATAAAATGATTGGCAGTTTGTTTTCTTCTTACCACATCTATATTAGGCCCCTTTACTAACATATGTTTTAAACTATTTCAGTTTTAGACAATATCAAAAGAATAACCAAGGATTATAAGTCTTAGGTACAGTCTAAATTTCACTTAACAGTTCACGTTGGTGTTTTAAATGTTTTTACTTGAGATGATGGACCACGCCCTGTCATTCTTTGGGATCCCTCCTTGGCTCAGACAGACAATGAGACACACTCTTCACTGAGACTCACCTGGGGATCTTACAAGAAGCAACTAAAAGAAAAGTGCTGGCAAAATAACAAAGTCCCCAAAGCAGAATGGGAATGTACAGATATTCATTACCATGAATGGTCCAAGATGGCACTTCTTGATTTTCTTTTACAGGTGAGAAAATTATGTCCAAAGAGATCTGTTGATAGTATATAAGTTGTTCAGCAGCACATTTTTTAAAAAGAAGTAAACCATTTTTTAATTTATATGACCAACTCACACAGTAATTTTATTAGAAATTCTTGTGGTTGTTGCAAGAAAAATGGTAATGAGGTGTTGGATTACGTTTTAGAAGAGATGTTAAAACAGTGGTGAACAATCTGTGACCTAAAGTTCCATTGACCTACATATTTTTATTTTATAACGCCACACATCTATGTTTAAGTGCATTTCTGACATTTGGTGGAGCTATTTCTTATTCAAAAACTGTACAAGGTATCTGAGATGAACATTTTAGCCATTACTCAAGTTGTCTAAGTAACAGGTCAAATTACTCCATTCTTCCTTACTGGTACCCTTCTGTCATGTGATCTGTTAATTAGGCTATCTCCATCTGGAATTCAGTACTCGCAAGTGTAATTGAACAGATTAATAGCATGTGTCTCTTCTGTGATTTGTTGCAAGTGGCAGTAGTGGAGAGAAGTGTCCAAGGAGTCCAGTTCTGTCCTTATGGCCTGCAGTGTTAATAAGTACTCCACAGAGCACAGAAAATAGCATGGCTACATAAAATCTAATAGAAAATCTGTATTTCATTCATTTGAGACAGAAGCAGAAGCATATATCTGGAAGAAATACTGTAGCTTCTTTTTCCCCATTTAAACTGACAGTCTGTGTAGCGTAGAAAAAGTGCTTGTGTTTAAAAACTGGTCTACTACCTTTAAAAAAAACCAAAAAACCTAAATTGATATATACAGTATAAGGTAATTTATGTAATGCCTGATTGATCCTTCATGAGTCAGGAGGTGTAGAAGTGACCAGAGTATAGAACATGTTTCTCAGTGGCCTGAAGGGGCCAATAATATTTGGGCAGACCCCGGCTATTGACCACCTCATTACAGATAATCCTCGACTTACAAGAGTTCATTTAGTGACTGTTCGAAGTTACAGCGGCACCGAAAAAGTGACTTATGACCATTTTTCACATGACTGTTGTGGCATTTCTGTAGTCACATGATCAAAATTCTCAATGCTTAGCAACTGACTCATATTTATGATGGTTGCAGTGATCCCCTTTCGCAACCTTCTGACAAGCAAATCAATGGAGAAGCCAGATTCACTTAACAACTGTGTTACTAACTTAACAACTGCAGGGATTCACTTAACAACTGTGGCAAGAAAGTTTGTAAAATGGGGCAAAATTCACTTAACAAATGTCTCGCTTAGCAACAGAAATGTTGGGCTCAGTTGGGGTCATAAGTCAAGGACTACCTGTATTCACATTGTTGTGGAAGCGTTATAGACTGTGTCCATGAGGAAAAGAAGCGTGGGGCCAACAGGCAAATCATTATAAAACTGGGAGGGATGAATACAGATTTAAGCTACCTCTGCTGTGGCCAATATGATTAGTGATTATGAGTTTCATCTTAATACTTTTTCATAGATCTGCAGTTGTGATGGTCCATGTTTTATATGCATTTTTGTGGCGCCCCATAAACCTAAAAAGTAACTGTTTATAGGAGTCCATAATTCATGATGGTAATGAAACTTTATTCAATTTCAGATCTATCATCGCTTGGATAAGAACTGTTGTGGATTCAAACCACGTAAAGAGGATTCCTGTGTCCAGAAAGGGCTAAATCGGCAATGTGATGACCAAGACAACATAGCTTTGACTCACATTATTCAGAGAAAGAATGACCCAAGGCATTTGGTTTTTATACATAATAAAGGTTTCTTTGACAGAAGTGAAGATAATCTGGATTTCAAAATATTACAAGGCATTAATGAGTAAGTTCATTTTCTAGTAAAGGCATTTCAGATTTAAAATATGGTCCACTTAGACCAATGATGGCGAACCTTTTAGAGACCGAGTGCCCAAACTGCAACCCAAAACCCACTTATGTATTGTCGGGTGCCGGGTGAGCAGGGTCCACTGGGTAGACATGGCTATGGTGGTCACGGCAGACTGGGTGAGCATGGCCAGGGTAGGAGTGGCCACCTCGATGTTGCTCCAGGGGAGGGATGCCTGTGGGGGCCGGGCAGTGTTGGGGGAGATCCAGGGGGTCTCTGGCAGGTGGGGCGGTGGGCAGGAGGCTCGTCCTTCAGGGTGAGACGAGTTGAGGGAGGGGGCAGGATGGGGGTTAAGGTTAGGCCACTGCTGCTTTCCCCCCAGGATGGAGTGCCCCGCTGCTGTTCACACCCAGTGGCAAAGGTGAAGGCAGCAGCAGGGCATAGCCCAGATGTGGCCCAACAGCAGTAGCAAAGCTTGTCCTCCCCACTCAAGTGGCCACCAGTGGCTCCTCACCTCCATCCAAGTTGAAGAAAGCAGAGGCACAGCAGTGGGATTGCTCTCAACAAGGCCGGCACACATGAGTGAGCAACACACATGGCTCTTATTGTTTGAGAGCAATTCTGCTGCTGTGCCTCTGCTTTCAACTTGGACGGAGCTGAGATACCCAAGCTGCTGCATTGCCTGCCTCCCCCTCCCCCTGTACCTTGGGCAGTTTGCTCAGGTCCATTAGGCTGCCACTGCCAAGGAGAAGAGTGGTGAGGTTTTGTGCCAGCCAGCCAGCTAGGCAAGGAGTAGTTCAGGGGATGGTGGCTGGCCGGCTGGGGAGGGGGAATCATGGCTGCTTGGGGGTGAATATGCCAAGCCTCAGGGCAGCGGCATTTGCAGCTCCCCCCACCTGGCCCATTTCCCCAGCTCTGTTACTGGTAGCATCTCCCTCAGTGAGCACCCCACGGCCCTCAACGTCAAGTTTCCATTGCACAAGCTTCCTGGAGCTGAGGAGAAGTGCAGTTACTGAGCTGCCTGGCAGGTCTGGTGGGTGGTGTTGCCTTCTGCTTTTCCTGCTGTGGCATTGGCTGCTGATGTTGCCCTCCTGAGAGGAGGGCGTGGTGATTGGTTGGCAGCCATGCCACAAATGGGGATTGATCATCCCCCAAATCCCACCACTGTCAAAGGAGGAGGAGGAACAGGGAGAAGAAAGAGGGAAATTGGCTGAGCCAGTCAGGCACTGAAGCCCCACCAAAAAAAGCGGAGTGTCTTTGTGAGCCTGCCTAGCCCGCATCAGCCTTGCTCTCCACAGCATGCTGCAGCTGATCTGAGGCAGGGAGAGCACGGCTGATGGGTGAGCACATAGCAGATGTGCACACAGACTCTGCTGTTTTCGGCGGCACTTCTGATCATCTGCAGCAACCCTAACCCCATTGCTGTCAAAGGAAAAAACCGGATTCTGTGTGCACTCCTGCCTTGTCTGTATCAGCCAGGCTCTTCATGGCGTGCTGCTTTGACGGTGCTTTGGGGCAGCCTGTCCAGATAAATGATCAGTGGGAAGATGACTTCGTCGGTGGACACGATAGGCTCCTTGGGGGGGATGGCCACTGCAGTTGTTCCCGGGGTGCTGTGGCTGTGGTCAGGAGTACCCGGCATTCCTGGAAGATGCTTCATTGGTGGCCGCCTCTCTGGCTCCAGCCATGCCGTCCTCTGCTGCTTCACCAAGGACGGCCTTGTCTCCAACACTGCCGCTGCCAGCCAGGCTGATGCTAGCCACTGCAGGACCAGCAGGAAGCAGACCATCTTGCCCAGATAGAGATGGTTCCTTTGGGGCAAGGCCCCATACTGGCCTGGCTCCCCCAGGAGTACCTCGTGGGCCGGGAAGGGCACAGTCAGGAAATACATGAAATAGTCGCACTGGGACTCCATGCTGGCAGGCAGGCCAGGCAGTGGGCAAGCTACCAGCTGGGTCGCAAGAGGTGGCTGCTTCTGCTCTTACTGCTGCTGCTGCTGTGCTGGCAGCAGTGGCTACTGGTGGGGCATGCGCTGGCGGGGGTGGGGCAGCACAGCATGGGCGGCTGTGGTCCCCCTGGTCGGGCTCTGGGTGGGCGGGTATGGAAGGAGAGGAGTGCTAGGCAAGGCATGCGTGAGGCAGATTTGGGCCGGGGGCCACAGGACCATTAGGTTGCCGCTGCCACCTGGAGGCCTGGCCCTCCCAGCACAAAGGAGGCAAAATGGCCAGCTAGCAAGCCCCGGGTAGAGGTGGTAGAGCACGCCCACGTCCAGCAACCAAAGGCCACCCAGATCAAGAAAAGCTAGATCCCCATAGGCGCCATGGCCCCCCAGTCCCAGCCAGGATTGCGTGTTTCCTCCCTGTCTCTGCTGGGCCTGGGGGGCCATGACGCCAATGGGGATCCAGCTTTCCCCACTTGGGGTGGCCTTTTGCCTGCTAGGCATGGGCGTGCACCTCTACGCGGGGCTTGCTCTCCGGCTGCTTTGCCTCCTTTGTGCTGGGTGGGGCTGCTGCTCTGGGCGGTGGTAGCCTAATGGACCTGCATGAGATGCTGGCAGCAGCAGCTGCACGCATGCCCACAGAAACGGCTCTGCATGCCACCTGTGGTACGCGTGCCATAGGTTCACCACCACGGACTTAGACTTATATGCCACTTTGTAGTGCTTTACAGCATTCTCTCAATGGTTTACAAATGTTAGCATATTGTCCCCACCTATTGTCCTCATTTTACTGACCTCTGAAAGATGGAGGGCTGAATCAGGATTGAACTCTTGGTAATGTGCAGGGTCAGCCTGCAATACTGCATTCTTACCATGGCACTTCCACAGTTGCTTTACAATGGAAAAAACCCCCATGATTTATAAAATATATGACCTGTTCCTGTAGCAGGGATGGTACAGTATGCCCCTTAATCCTGGTTGTGATATGGACCTGCTTGATTCCCAATATCTATTCAGATATCAGATATTCAGAATAATTAATATTTGAGCATACATGAAAAAGAGTTTTTAAATATAAATGGGCAGCAGGGGATAAAATTAAAGAGCTGTGTAACATTTAATACATGAAGAGAGACTGAGTGTCTTGAAAATTCACAGATATAAGAAGACATAGATACCCTTGCCAGATCTTTTTCCTGAGGTGTCTCTGTGTATTATATTTAGTCCCTGCCCTTTGCTGTTGACCATCTGATGGCAGATTTTTCTACAAAGTGCTTCTTTGCCTGTATTCATTTTACTTTGTTTTTTAAAAATAGGGAACTCTTTCGCGAAATTTATTATTTTACTACTGGCTTCTCAATTCCCCATTAGATTTACCTGCATTATGTAGACTGCCCAAAATTTGCCTCATTTATGTATGGTCATAATTTCGCTACTGCAAATGAAATAGCAATGCAGTACTTAAATTAAATTGCATGGGTTTATTCAATTTCAGGTTCCCTGAATCTGCCATTTCTGTGCTGAAAAGTCACCATTTGCGGGAAAAACTGCTTCAGTCATTGTTCCTGGACAGAATTTTTTGGGATAGTCAAGGAGGGCGCCAAGGCATTGAAAAGTTGATTGATGTTGTTGAGCAGAGAGCCAAAATACTTCTCACCTACATTAATGCTCATGGAGCAAAAGTATATCCAATGAAAGAATGAGTCTGAATCATTAAAGAGAGAGAGAGACTGATGAAAAATTTCTTGATATATTTATGTTGTAATTCTATATACTTGGCTGAATGCAAATTCAATGAAGTTTATGTTTATTTATACATTTATTCTGACAAACATCAAACATACAGGAATTAATTATAAGATTTCATATTTTAAAAATACATGTTGCTCTTCATATTTTTTTTAAAATAGATGTTGTTAATGGAATCCCAAGGTGTTTTTGTTTTATAAAAGCATCCTTACCTCCATGGTTGTATGTATTCAGATATTTGTATTCAGACATTGGTGCAAAGAAGACTAGTTTTGCCTATTCCTCCTATGCTAATCTCCAGTTACCTGAAAATGGTACATAAACTTTGCAGGAACCTGCTGAATAGGATGAGTTTTAATATGGGAACAGGGATGATCCCTAAAAATCCCTAAAGATTTTCCTCTGCTTGTTTGATTTTATTGGGAATAAAATAAAACAATCGGAGAGAACATTACACTTATGACAAAAATTGCAATTCTCTATTAATTTCACTGAATTGTTCTGAAATGGTTCTTATGATAGTTGCAAATACTTGCTTAGTTAAAATGCAAATCTAGTAGGGCTTTTGCTTTTTCTCAGTGAAAATAATTGACCTCAATTAGTGCTGACATTTAAATTCAGCTCTAATATTGTTTAGTAAACTCACTAAATTCTTTCTTGTAATTACAAAAATGTTAAATTTATAAACATATTGTCAACCTCCAGCTCGAGTATCCAAATAAAAGTCCAGGATTATTTTCATCTCTGAAAAGCTTACTATTTATTGAATACATGTCCTGGTAAAGGCGAGGAAAAACTAACTCTAAAGTCCCAAGTCATGAGACCATGGCATATAACAATGACTTTCCCAGCCAACCCCTCCTGATGTCCACGTGGCTCATGTCAACAAGTTCTCTTTGTTATGGGACCTCTCTGCTATCTTCTTCACACCTGCTAGAATGTCCTTGAAAGGTATCCATACTGCTGACTCTCAGCAAGCTTCTGTAGAACTGGAGAGGTTTCGTTTCTCTAACTAACCCATTTGAAAGCAACATTTCCCCCCTTACTCTAATGGCAAGATGAAAACATAGAGGCATGTAGCTGTCAAATTTTCACTCTTGACACATATATGTCATACAACTAAGTATATATCTAATGCAAATGTTAAAAAATTGTTTATTTGAATGTTTGAATAAGTATGTGATCATAGCAGATATCCAAAATACTCATTGGTTGGCTCAGAATGATGTATGAAATATAGCTCCTTTGCTACCATACATTCCTTCTGGCCTCACATTTTCCCATTATACATCACCAAGCCAAAAAAATGCATCCTTGCATTACAGTTGTCAGAATATTGCAGCGCCAGTGGAATTACTGGCAGAATTCCCCTGATATCATTTAGACCATTCTGAGTTCTGTGCAGACCAAATAAAAAATGAATAAAAAAATTCTTCCTCTGCCCTTTCTTATCTTGTTCTCTGGTAGTTTCAATTTCTTTTTTTAAACTGGTATTATTATTATTAAAATAGGAAAAAAGTGCCATAAAAGAACATTCTGCATATCTTTCCTTAACTACAGTTTCAGAAGCAAAGTTGCAGACCTCTGGAAAGATCTTGACACATTTGTAGTCCCATCATAATGTCAGTCATCCAGAATCATATTTACCAGTGATGGCGAACCTTTTAGAGCCTGAGTGCCCAAACCACAACCCAAAAACTCATTAATTTATCGCAAAGTGCCAGGGCCGCATCAGCATTATGGTGTGCTCAGGGGCATGGCCCACTGGGTGGGCGTGGCCATGATGGGTGTGGCCTACTGGGTGGGCATAGTCAGCTCAATGTCACTTACGTCAGGAGCGGCTGTGTGGGCCTGGTGCTGATCTGAGGGTCTTTGGCAGAGGGGGGTGGGATTGGGGCAAAGGCCAGGGCATGGTCCACAGGAGGAGCCTCACCGTCCCTCTCAGGCCATGCAGGGATGTGTCCCTGGATGGTGACACAGAATGCCTGGAGCCCTGGGCAGCAGAGGTCAAATGCCCAGCTTGGTCCTTGAGCTCCCACATCATCAGGACCCCACAGCCCTGCCTAGCCCAGCCGCACTTCCCCGTGGGGGTGCGCAGCTGCGCTCATCTCCTCCTCGAGACTGCTGCTGTTATGGTCACTCTCCTTGGCCAGGTTGCTCATGGTGGGTGCAGGAGGGCAAAGTGCATGGGTCAGAGGGAGGCCCACTCCCTCTCCATGCGAGGAGACCTGGTTTTGTAACCAAAGCATTCTCAGCAATAGGATGGGAGACCACCAGGGTATGGTGAAAGGGCAACAGGGCTTCTGGTGGCCAAGTGCTAAGGCAGGACTTCCCACAGGCCCTTCCTTCCTCTCATTCCAAATCTCCCTCCCTCCCTCCCTCCTTCCTTCCTCCCTCCCTCCCTCCCTCTGTCCCCTCCGCTCTCCCTCTCCTCTCTCTCTCTCTCCCTTTCTCCCCCTTTCTCCAAAGTACAAAAACATGTTTGGTACTTCCATCGCTCACCCTGCTCATGACATGCATGCCCACAGAACGGGCTCTGTGATAGAGGATTAAACAACTGGGTGATTTTGGGCCAGTCATTCTCTCTCAGCCCAATCCACCTCCCAGGTGTGTTGTAAGGAAAATAGGAGGAGAAAGGTATGTTGGATATGTTCGCTCCTTTGAGCTATTTGTAAAAATAGTATAGGAGAGATATAAATAAAAATAAAATTAATTAATTAATTAAATAAATACTGGATTTCAGGACCTGTACTGATTTTCCAGGCACGTAGGGAAACCAATCCAAAGTAAGCAGCAGGTTGCCTAGAAGATAATATGAGATACCTTCAGAAGGCTCCACTTTGCAAAAGATATGAGAGAGAGAGAGAGACAGAGACAGAGAGACACAGAGAGACAGAGATTCCAAATGCTCATCTGTATGGAAATTCATCTTTTTCATCTCCAAGTGTAGTGATGTAAATATGAAAGTTTGATTAATTGAATGAATAGGAAATTAGAATGTAGATTCATTATAGGAAGCTACTTTGCTTTACTTATTGATAATTAATTCATTTGTATTGAATTTAATTTGGCCTGTACTGTAGGGCCAATGGAGATGGATATTAATTTTAAATTAAAGAAAAATCTATCTCTATTGGTCCTTCAGTACTGGCTCGATCATTCGTTTATGTTCTGCAATAAAGTAAATAACAATATGGATAAACTTGTACATATAAGGCTCTCTTAAGTGGCATCTGGTTTTTTAAACAGTGTGTGCAAGGTAATGGGACACTGACCCCTTTGCTGGTCTCGGCAATCTTGCCAAGCACCTACTCCTGAATTTACTGTTCCTATTTGGCTCTTGGGCTGCCCATGTCCCATCACTATGTGGTAGTACTGATCTTCCAGCAGAAAAGATTAACATATTTCTAAGGATGCAGCCAAAAACTGAGCTCAGGAAGTGCTACTCTTGATTTTGTATGAACAGGTTGGATCTGCTTGAACAGAACACAATTAATTCCTGCTCCTTTATCACTTTTTGAAAATAGAAGGCAATAAGAAATTGCACAAGCAACAGTCCATGGGCCAACAAACAGATTCTTTTTGAAGACCACTGGTACTAAAACAGGTCATGTTTTTAGTTAATTATAGACTTTGGATTTAAACAGTCTTCCAAAGAGGTTAGCCATCTTAGACATCTTGAAGGCACCACTGCATAATGCCAATCAAACGATTGTACAATTTATCGCACACTCACTTTTGGTGACTTATGTCCCACCACTTCTCCACAGCAGCCATAGATCTGTCCTCCTCTTGAGGATTACTCTGTGGGAATAGAGATTATATTCCCAAAATGCAAAAAACAATTGTGGAAACCTTCCTGGTTTGTATTAGACTACAGCTCCCACAACTCCCAGACCAGGTTGGGAATTGCAGGCCATGTTTAAAGAGCTGCCTTTAAACACGGCCTGGCCAGTTCGTGGATTGTGGGAACCAGCGGGAACAGGGTTGGTCTAGGATTGCCAAAGCAAGTGCTTAGCCCAGCCTACAGGACAAGATGCGCCAAGTACCCAAACAATCTTCCTTCTCAGCAGGGCCTATCAACTCCAATTTGCACTGCATTCTGCAGATAAAATCCTGAAGTTTCGCAGCTGAGCATCTAAGTACACTCAACACGGGGCCCCCGAGCTGCTCGGCTCCTGCTGTAACGAGTGGGGAAGCCAAAGACACCAGCTGCAGTGGTGATGGTGGTTGCCGCTTCGGCACTGTCAGCAGGAGGGTTTGCGTGGGAGCAGGCCAGTGATGAGTACATGGTGAGGCTACCACTCTCTCTGCCATTGACCAGCCCTTAGCAGGCACCGAGCAGAGAGCAGACTTGCAACATGACAAACCCCCACAGCCTCAACAAGGCGCTGAAGATGTCTCTGCAGAGGAAGACCAAGATTCATTTGGCAGCTGGTGGGTATGCGCGCTCATCACAAATGAGTTTGGGAGGAGGAAGAGGGAGGCTGGATCCCTGCTGCTGCCTGCCCCTCCATTATGCATCTTCCATGGGAGTCATGTTGGGATTTAATAGCAATGTTACATTTTTCCCGTTTCGCTCATTCAGTGAATTCACGTTAAGGTGTGTGTATGTAACCGGAGCAATCGCTCCAGCTCATCCTGGTAGGCAGACTCATCCCCTTGGAAATAAGCCCCACCACTGTTGTATCATCTGCCAATTTAACAATAATATTGCTAGGATGAGTGGGGGTGCAGTCATAAGTGTAGAGGGTGTAAAGTAGGCAGTTCAACACACAGTCCTGTGGGGAGCCCATATTAAGAATAAGGGCTGAAGAGATATAATTGCCTAATCTAACCCTCTGAGAGCAGCCAGACAGGAATTTCATAATCCAAAGGCAGATTAAATGTGAAAGTCTGAGGTTGTGTGTATGGAAGGTGTTAAATGCAGAGCTAAAATCCACAAAGAGCATTCTTACATAGGTCCTCTGCTGTTCCAGATGAGTTAGAGCAGTATTGAAAGTGATGGCTATGGCCTCCTCCTCTGTTGATCTTTTTGCTCTGTTTGCAAACTGGTGACTGTCGAGTGTGTAAGGGAGGGAGGACACAATGTGTCTGCATGATAATAGGGATGAGTGCTACTAGTCTATAATCACTGAGACTATTAATATAGGACTTCTTTGGCAGTGGAATAATGATGGAGGCCTTCAGACAGGATGGAATAGTGGACTGGGATAGAGACCAATTAAAAATCTCGGTAAAGATCTCAGCCAACTGATCTATGCAATCTTTAAGCATTTGGCCAGAAATGCTCTCAGGTCCAGCAGCCTTCCTTGAGTCTACAGCTCTTAAGGTACTCCTTATCTCATGCTCCTCCATGGTGAGGGGAGGGCTGTGGTGGACTAGTGGCTGTGGTACAGCTGCCTCTGATGGCTTCACTTCAAAGCAGGCAAAGAAATGATTCAGCTCCTTTGCCCAGTCAACAGGAGTGATGTTATTGAGTCTATAGTTGGTGATTGGTTGGATCCCCTGTCACACCTGCCTTGCGTCATTGTTATGAAAATGATCTTCAATCTTCCTCTTATAATCTGCCTTGGCCTGCCAAATGCCTCTCGTCAGGCTGGCTCTGGTGGCACTATATTTTGCCCCATCATCAGACCTAAAGGCATTGTTTCTTTCATGCAGGAGACGCTGGACTTCCTTAGTCAACAAAGACTTCTGGTTGGGATAAATCTGGATGCATTTATCCAGTGTCTGTGCAGTATTTAATATAGCCCAGAACAGCTGCAGTGTACTCCTCCTGTCTGGATGATTGAAGATGTCCCAGTTTGTCCTCTCAAAACAGTCCTGCAGCTGTTGAGAGGTGCCTTCAGGCCAGAATTTCACAGTCTTTATAGTGGCCAGAGCCTGTTTCCTAAGAGGAGTATATGCTGGTACTAAAAGCAGGGACATATGGTCTGACTGGCCCAGGTGTAGTAATTGTATAACCCTGTAGGCAAGTTTCACGTTAATATGTTATATTAATTAACAACTTTTACAAAATAAAAGTGGTTACCAAGAAATTTTGAAATATATTTACTGC
The DNA here is from genome assembly GCF_947247035.1 of Vipera ursinii. Lineage (NCBI taxonomy): Eukaryota > Metazoa > Chordata > Lepidosauria > Squamata > Viperidae > Vipera > Vipera ursinii. The sequence goes on from NC_139521.1 coordinate 17,212,546, forward strand.
TTAGCAGTAAGAATTTTCTATTATAGATTCCTGTCTTACAGAAAAAACAGTAGTTTGCATGATATAATATGGTAAAGTACTCATATATGTTTGCAAATGGTTGATCCTTTTTAGCATCTATGGAATTTCACTGATTTAATGAATCAGCTGGAATGAGTGAGAACACCTACACAAAAAAGGAAATGGATTGAATCAGCAAGACAGCATAAAACCAACCTTTTTATACTGCTTTATCATAATGTTCTGAGTATCTTCATTTGCCTTGTCCTTTTAGTATGTTAAAGTATACCAATTGCTATCTTTAATCATACACCATCAGGAGAGTTACGCTGAATGTAAATATTAAATAATTCATGTAAAAAGTATGATATTTCTTTCTGAAATAAAATGTTTTGTCCCCTTGTCTATAAATGGAAGTCTGTGTTTCAAGCATATATTTCTGAGCAGTTACTGACACCAGACTAGTTTCTCTATATATTTATTTTTTCTTCTTTTGCATGCATTTCTGGGTGAACAAAAGTATTATACTATATTAACTCCCATTATTTGAAAACAATAATAACATTGACTTGCACTAAAAAGAATATTCCTATGTATTCATGACCGACATGAAAAGAACTCCCAGCCACCCGGTGCACGCGGACCTCTTCGAACGGGCAGTGGTGCGCGCGCACCTCTCCAAATGGAGAGTGGCACCGCCCGTTTGGAGAGGTGCGCGTGCACCTCTCCGAATGGGCGGAGGTGCGCGCGCACCTCCCCAAACCTTTGAAGAGGTGCGCGCGCACCTCTGCACGGGCAGCGGCGCCGCTCTTTGGGAAAGCTGCCGCGGCATGTTTACAGGCTGCCGAAAGCTGCAGCTCTGCAAACGGGCCGCGGCAGCTTTCCCAACAAGTGGCGCCGCTGCCCATTCTGAGAGGTGCGCGCGCACCTCTCCGAACGAGTGGAGGTGCGCGCGCACCTCCCCAAACCTTTGGAGAGGTGCACACGCACCTCCGTGCGAACGGGCAGCGATGCCGCTCTTTGAGAAAGCTGCTGCGGCACGTTTACAGAGGCAGGCTTACAGAGTTCCATGTTGTATCGCTTCAGCAGTTGGCTTATCTTTCCAGCTTGCGATATCTTGTAACCTTTATCGGTCTTCACAATATACAGACCCAAATAGTGATTGATTTCACCTAGATTTCTAATCCTGAACTTCTTTTGCAATTGAGAAACGATGTTAGTTGCATCCTGTTCAGCCTTAGTAATAATTGCTATGTCGTCAGTAAATAGCAACAACAAAGAAATTACACCATTATCTTCCTTCTTAAACAAACATGGATCTGCGATGCTGGCAACAAAGCCCATTGCAGCTAACTCATTTACAATACACTTGTTCCATTCATATCCTGATTGCTTCAAGCCATAAAGAATCTTCTTTAGTTTCCAACAATCAGTTTTCTGGTCTGTTTTTACACCTAGTGGTTTTGTTATATAGATAGTGTGTTGTAAAGGCACTTGCAGATATGCTGTTTCTACATCTACATGGTTTATTTTGTACCGATTTTTAGCTGCCCAAACTAATGCTGCTCTCAACGTAGTAGGTCTCAGACTAGGTGCAAACACTTCATCATAGTCCTTGTCTGACTGAACAAATCCTTGAGCAACTAAACGTGCCTTATGGGTAACAGTCCCATCTACACCCCTCTTCAGTTTGTAGACCTACTTGCAACCAATTGCACGCTCTCCTGGTGGAAGTCTAACATTTTCATATATATCTGCAAGGATTTCAACTCTTTATCCATTGCTGCCTTCCATGCACTCTGATCCTTTGCAGGATACAGTTTAATGTCATCAAAGTTAGAAGGCTCTATATTCACCTGACACACAATACTAGCCTCGTATCTATCAGGTGGATGCCTATCACGAGTCGAGTGTCTAGGCCACGGGTCGGCAACCTGCGACTCCGGAGCTGCATGCGGCTCTTTGAGCCGTCTCCTGCGGCTCCCATCCGCCCGGTGCACGCGGACCTCTTCGAACAGGCAGTGGTGCGCGCGCACCTCTCCAAATGGAGAGTGGCACCACCCGTTTGGAGAGGTGCGCGCGCACCTCTCCGAATGGGCGGAGGTGCGCGCGCACCTCCCCAAACCTTTGAAGAGGTGCGCGCGCACCTCCGCACGAACGGGCAGCGCCGCCGCTGTTTGGGAAAGCTGCCGCGGCACGTTTGCAGGTTGCCAAAAGCTGCAGCTGTGCCAACGGGCCGCGGCAGCTTTCCCAACAAGTGGCGCCGCTGCCCATTCTGAGAGGTGCGCGCGCACCTCCCAAAACCTTTGGAGTGGTGCACGCGCACCTCCGCGCCAACGGGCAGCGGCGCCGCTCTTTGGGAAAGCTGTTGTGGCACGTTTGCAGGCTGCCGAAGGCGGTAGCTCTGCAAACGGGGCGTCGCCGTCGCGCAACTGGGAACCGGTTCCATCACATATAAAAAATATGGCAACTGTGCGCGTCCGTGCATGCACAAGAAAAACCCATTTTGCGCATGCACAAAACTTTTTTTGTGCATGCACGTGCATGGACGCACGCACGCAGCTCCCACTTTTTTTATGTGTGATGGAACCAGTTCCCAGTGGCTCTTTTCCTTTTTCAGGTTGCCGACCCCTGGTCTAGGTAGTACAGGACTTGGTGTTGGACTCTCCTCTTCTACCTCCTCTACCTCCCCTATCGAGTCCTCCTCTTTTACGGTTACAGAAGGCTTATCCTCACTTCTGCTTTCAGTATCAGGGGCATCACTAAAAACGAGAGGATCAACACCAACACTTTCCTGCTCCAGCTTGCTCCAACCAACGTGTTCTAGAAAACTAGCACTAGCACTAGCACTACAGTACACGCTAGTGGTACCTTGTTCCCCAAACCTAAATGACCTATGGTTGGACTCATAGCCAACAAAAAACATTTTCTTTGCTCTATGTTGTCCCTTTTGCCTCAGTGGTGATGGAATCTGAACCCATGCTGGGACTCCAAATGTGTGTAAGTAACCCAAATCAGGTTTCCTACCATGCCAGCGTGTATATGGTAATTCACCGGTTGTGGAATTAACCACAATGTTTAAGATGTGGTTAGCACACATTGTCGCCTCTCCCCAAAGTTTTTTGGGTAACCCAGAATCAGACAACGTTGTTCTAGCCATAGCCTGCAGCGTTTGCCCTTGTCACTCAATAAACGCATTGTGTTGTGGTCTGTAAGGAGCTGAACACCTATGTTCAATGCCAGCCTTCTGTAACAGAGCTACAAAACGCTTATTGGTAAACTCAGTACCATTATCCGTTATAAGGCAAAGAAGGGCTTGTCTGCCCACTCAGATAAATGTTATACCAAAAACACCTGTAGATGTACCATCTTATTTTTTTCTGTTCTTTACCACAACCTGCTTCTGATTCACAGATTCTTATTCACTATGACTAGATGGACAGTGTTAAACAGTTTTTCTTGAGGAATAAGAGCTACTTACAAAATATACATATTAGGAAATTTAATTGTGATAGAAAAAAAGAGATGTAGAAAACAAAATGAATGCAGCATGTTTTTTCATCCTATTTTTGGGTTATGTTTAGCTTTCAAAATGTTCAAACATAGACATTTCCATTCTTAGATCACTCAATATGAATGAGTTATTTGCATGCACACATTTATGCCTGTGTTCAATCTTCTGAATTTACTTTTAACCAATTATATATTTTGTGAGGAAGTAGGTTGATCTGTATTTGTATTAATCTCTTTCTCTCTCTCTCTCTGCCTCTACCTCTCCTGTATCTATTTTTATTTTATTTTTTATTTTAATTCCATTTATATCCCGCCCTTCTCCGAAGACTCAGGGCGGCTTACAAGCTTAGCAGTAGCCTTTATTCTATGTATATGCCTGCTTATTAGGGCTTTCACACACACCCCAAGCGGCATTATTACAAAGTCAGCTTAATTGCCCCCAACAATCTGGGTCCTCATTTTACCTACCTCGGAAGGATGGAAGGCTGAGTCAACCTTGAGCCTGGTGGGACGCGAACCTGCACTAATTGCAGGCAGCTGGTGTTACTTAAGGAGGCATTAGCCCACTGCTCCACCAAGGCTCTTATATTTATTCCTTCTTTCGCAACATCAGCTATCATTTTAATGAAGTAATATTTTGTAATTAAAATGCTGAGGGAGGAATAAGAAACCAATATAGTTCCAAGACATCTTCATCATATTCCTAAATATTAATACACTTACATATTTTTTAAGTTCCACTTGCAAGGAAGAAAATTATGCAGCATTATTACAATGCAGCTCAACTGTTTGTTAATTCAATGGCCTCATTATTTTGTCTGGGGGTTTGGAATAGGCATCCTCCCATCCAAGATTAAAGTTGACAATCCTGAAATAAGTTTAGTGATATAATAAAATGGAATGGTTAATATCATGAATGTTTCCTTGTACTGCAATAATTTGGGAAGTATTTTATTGGAAGAAGCTCAGTCTCTGCAATAAACTCCCGAAGCACACATAAGAGGCACTGAACTGGGTCTTCTGAATACATACAAATTAAGACAAATTTGATTTCACTGAGCCAAACACAGCTGGCATGATTGCACAGGCATCCAGAGTTAGCTTTGATGACATCAAAATATGAAAGATCTTTTATTGCAACATTATACACAAATACATAAGGGAGGAGTTTGTGTTGTGACAAGGCAATGTCTTCTAAGCAAGTTGTAGTAATTTACTTTCATTAGAAAGCACTAAAGTATGATGAATTAATCCATATTGAGGGACATATTATTATTTACAATTTTATTTTATAAAATCCTAGCAGTTTTAACTAAAAAACACTTCTCCCCAAAAAAGCTCTCAAATACAGAGGGGATTATCAAATTATATATTAATAGTCCAGCTGCTTTTCTTCTGTGTTCCTCAAAGATTTCAAAAGAATTCTGAAAAAGGCTCAGACTTCAGAAACAGTTAAGTGTGAATGCAATGCAGACATACAGTACAAAAGACTCAAATATGAGACTCTGAACTACTCTAAACATCTGGTATTTTTGGAAGGGAACAAGCCACGTGAGAGGAGTAAATGGTACATTTAGAAACATGGAAAGCTGCCTTACACTGATTCAGACCATTGATCAATTTGACAAGTATTTCTCACATGGATAGTAGCATGCCAGAATTTCAGGGACAAGTTGCCTGAAAGTCTTCTCTGGAATCGCCAGAAATTGAAACCAGGAGCATTCTGCATGCAAACTTAAAAACATCTCCCAATCTTTATGGATCAATAATTACATCCTTCATTCTGCCCTATGAATTCTTTACCTAGACAAAAGTATTATTAGGCCAAACTGCAGAATAGTGACTACTTCTACATTGTTATGGCAATCAGGTAAGACATCTTGCTAAAGAGGCAGAGTATATATATTCACCTCTTGAGGTGTGGGTGTGATAGTAAGAAATTGCAATAAATGAGTTCACAAAACATTGATAATCCTGCTGTTGATGAGTTATTATTTACTATATTTATTATTCCAACCATTGTGGCTGTTAAAGCAATCATAGAATAAGGTTTTCAAAAATTACTGAATTCATAGGAAAGTTAATTGCACACTGAAATGTATGAATCGATAACCTGAAACATTCATGTGCATTTTATCCTAGTATAAATTTATCCTAGTATAAAAAAACAATAATGATTTATGAAATGTTTGGACATTCATATTCTAATTAGGAGACCTCCATAGCCATACAGTATTCCCAAGGAGTTGGAACAGTGTTCATTTCTTCTAAGCTAAAGAGATATTTAACAATATGAATGGCTCTTTTTGGCTTTCCCAATAAGCCTCTAGAAAGAATTTCTATTATAACAGTTGTAATTATATTAAAATTACTCAACAATATACAGTCCTTCCTTTTTCTACTGAGATTACAGCAGAGCTCAAAAGGAACTAAGAAACAGTAGAGCTTTCAGTTACCATTGACCCAACATTTCTTCTTTATGAAAATTGGCTCCATTACAACACCACAACTCATTTGATTAGCACCATCATCAACAACATACATACTCAATATACTTAGCTTGTATAAAATTTATAATTTCACCACATACATGCACACACTATCATACTCATACACATGTATGGCATTTTGATGTTATTTGTCATGTCAGTGTTTTTTGCATAGAGAATGAATTTGGGTTCTCAAACTTTTCTTCCTTCTTGCACTTTATAAAAAGGACTGTTTTGTTTGTTAGTGAATAAAAACACTGTGATGCCCATAAGACTGGAAAATAGGAAGTAAAGCCAAATCTTTGATCATACTCACAAACTACTAAAGGACATTTAATTTGCTGTTTATTAAGATACATTTTTTTTAAAAAAATTATAATATTCACTTTTTTCTTTCTTTTTAAAAGCGCCCAATAAAACCATTTTCTCCTCCATGGCATCACATCTATCAATAATGACAGAGATATCTAAAACTAACTTATGAGTCCATTTTTCACAAATACGTCTTAGTTATCCAGTGATAAAGACTTTGTTCGAGTCTGCATTATCAGATTAAGTTTTACATGCCTTCCCTTTAATTATAATCTTTATTTGCTTCTGATGATTTGTACTTTCCAACGTTTAAAATCCCAATTTATCACGTTGCTTTAATTTTGAATGCAAAAACATGGATAGTTTTCTCATAGGAAAAATTCTTATACGTAATTTCAGAATGTTATTAAAATCATCTGGACCTTTAATCCATTTATAAATTTCTAAAATCAACACTGTTTTGTTTTAATTCTGAATTTTTAAATCCTTAAAAGAAAATAAAAAATCTTCTGAAAAGTTTTGAAAAAACCTTACCCAGTGAATACCATGAAACCGGTTGTTCTGGAGTCTCTCAATTTTTAAAAAGCAATAAACTATTAATTCCAAAATGAATAGGAAATGAGGATCAGAAAAATTTTATGCCCTTAATGGCTACATTATGCTATGAGCTTTGAAGGAATCCCTAACTCCCAGACACTCAACTAACAAGCAGATTGCAAAAACATCAGCTTCAGCCACCTATTCATGAGGAGCCACTGTCTAGAGCAGGGCTTTTCAACCAGTGGTATGGGTACCACCTGTGGTACATTGGCACCTGGTAGGTGGTGCACGACCATCCTAGAAAAGTGGTAGCAGGGGAGGGGAAATGAGCTGAACCGGTGGCAGCACTGCACAAGCCAGAGCAAGAGATGGTTGGAGCTGCAGGACTGTCAGGGTTGAGAGGAAGTGCCAGGATCAGTGCTAGGCTCCAACTGGGGCTCGGCACTGATCCCAGTGCTTCTGCTGAGCCCAGAAGAAGCGCCAATCAGCTGGAATGTTGCAGCATCCCCAGGGGCTTGTGATTTACATTCAGATGCTTGGCAACTGATTCATATTTATGATGGTCACAGTGTCCCAGGGTCATGTGAAGTGACCAAAACCTGCTGCAATCACTCAGCAGAGGGAGTGTGTGGAATAAAAACCAAACACCCCCCACCCCCCTGCTGCCAATCCTCAACAGAAATGCTCACAACAACGAAAACCTTGGACAGGAGGAAGAGTGTTGCCGGGTGGGCAGGCAGGTGTCTTGCTCGGCTGTGGCTTCGGGGGCACTTTTTCCAGTGCCATTGTAACTTTGAACAGTCACCAAGCGAACTGTTGTAAGTCAAGGACTACCTGTACTTCATCACTTTTTTACTTTTTTTTTGGTCATCAAGTTTTTGACACCTTTCTAGGCGACTGGTGGTACTCGGATATTGCCATATCCTAAAAGTGGTACAATGGGTGAAAAGGTTGAAAAACCCTAGTCTAGAGCATGGTTGTCAAACTCGCTGTGTCACGTGACATGTCGTGATGTATTGTGACTATTTTTGCATTGCCAGAGCAGCCTCTGTGTGATGCAACCGGCCCGTGGGCCAGCAGTTTAACCCCCCTGGTCTAGAGTATATGTGGGAGAATCTCACTATCTCTCCTTTATCCATAGGGAATTCACTGGCTTGGATTTTACTTCTGCCGAACAATTTCAGCTGTAATATCATCTCTGTTTCTTCAGGGATGTCTTTGTTTCACCAGGTCCTCACCAAAAGTCCCACTGATGCAGATTGTTAATTTGCTAAACCAGCTCTGTCCTGAAAATGATAGATTTTAGTCTTTTGCTACAGAAGGCATAGTTATATTTCTATATTCACAGCAGGATGAGGTGCATTATTTGAATTGGGTAATAATGAAATTGTAAAGATTGCTTTTCTGGCCTATATTCAAAAAGCAGTTTATCTGATGAATCCTCATTTTGAGAACTGCATAGTTCTACTTCTTATTTCTTACATTAATTTCCCACTATGTGTCTCTTGAATTTCCCATACATGTTGTACATACGTTATTCCCAATCAGCTATTTTTGTCCTTGCAAAACTACTGCTGGTTATTTCCTGATATTGAACTGCAAGGGAACAAACAGCTCAGCATGGAATGAGCCTAACTAATTTCAGTAAGAAAGCAATTACTTCTAGTTGTTCTCCTGAGTGAGAAGCAAATGCTGAAACAAGGGATACAAAAGGTTTTCAGAAGGAGATTGCAAATACCTCATTATAAACATTTCAGTTGCTAATATGGAACAAGTACTTTATATTAATGTGGCGTCATTTATTTATATGTGAAACAGACAATGATGCATATTCTCTAAATCTGGGCCCTGGTCCATATTTTATACTTCTGTGCTGGCATTCACCAGCTCATGAATAAGATTAAGCTACAGCGTAAGGAATGAGAAAATCTTTTCCTTACATTAAGTGACCTAGAAAGTTTCAAAAGTTACAAAAGGGTTTCTTGGTTGGAACAACTCTATTTTTCAGTGTTTTGTGGCAACTTAGTCATTGGCTCCAAATGGCATATAGTGTCATAAGACAAAAACCACACAAGGGCACATGATGCCTATTCAAATTACAGCTGGGCTGCCTGCTGCTTAGTCAACTTGCCTGTTGTATCTTCCTCAGTAAGCAGTCCAATAGTGCTGTCTGTGATGTGTGCAGAAAAAGTAATTATGCAAGACATTGAGTTAGAAAAAGGTTACACCAAGTCATTATTGCTGTTACTGGGCTATGGACAAAAATAAAACTAAATATAAAAAAGTCTAGGATAACATTTAGAGTAGATACTATCATTCCTACCTCCTAGTGTCTGATGGCCTAGCAGAAGGAGCAGCTTTGAAGGAATATGCTGTCTTGGAATTAAAATCAAGACACAACCTGATAAGATACACTATGCCCATCTTAATTTCATTTCCTAGGAGTCCTAAAGGATCAGTACGCTTTTTACATTACTGGTGTTTTATGTTTCTGAAATTTCTAGCAGAACATATTTTATATTCTGAACAGCTACAAAGTTTTCTGTTTATTGCTGAAGAAGTAAACCCCTTGAATAATATAATTAAACACAATTCTCCACCTTTCTAATTTTGTCATTAATCATATTCTCTAATTAATTTAAAGAATCAGTTTCCCTTCAGTTAGAAAAAACACCAAAGTCTTATCTTCTTTAGAGAGACAAATGGCCTTCAAAGTGCATTCCCACTCTTCCCTCCCACCAATTTTAAACTAAAACAATACACAAGTCTTAAAGCAATATACAAGATTAACATATGAAATAGCTACTCCTTCATCTCTTGTCAAGCAATAACATTCGATGTTAGCAGCGTTGACATAGTCATTGCTAGGACTCCCATTCCTTGCTCACTTACAAGACCTTATAAACTTGGTCTTCTTATAATGTATACAAGTACTTGTGATTGAATTTCTTTTAACTTACCCAGTACCTGTGTTATAACATTCCATGAGGTTACCAAGGGCTAAACCTCAGGTCTATGGGGGAATTGAGCAATCTCTACTCTTATTAACACAGCACAGAACAAACTAGACTGCCTTATTTGAAATATGTTGATGGAAATAATTTATGAAGAACCTAACAGCATACCAGAAAAATATGTGCAAAACAAGGCAGGAAGGAAAATCTGGATATTGTTGGCAAATGGAATAATGGGAACAAACTTGTTCTGGTTTTTTTAGTCATAATGACTACTTACATTTTTTCACCCTGTACTTATACTTACTAATAATAGCATTTGATGGTAATAGTGGTGGAGAGAATTAAAATGCTAGGGCTTCCTTGTCAATAGTATTGCTATGAAATAATTTTTTTCTAAAGCAAATAACCTGCAGTGATATTCACAGTGGTTTTTGGGCCTTTTAATGAATATACTATTTGTTTTATTTCTGATGTTTGGGTGATGAATACCATTGTTTATATGTCCAAAATGGGACCATTCATGCAAAGGAAAGGTATCAATTCATGCAAAGAGATGATATCAAGATTTCTGCAGAAATACAAAATGCATTTAGCTAATCTAATTGTATGACTAATAGCTTTGATAAAAAAGCTGTGCCTTGTGTTTACCAAAATAATAATTCTCTTACTAATGTTCATTTTTCATTCATTCAGTTTGTATTCTACTTTCTATTCAACTCAAAGCTCAAAGTGGCTAAATGTCTTATTATAAGCCATTGCAAGCAAGCAAGCAAGCAAGCAATTAAGCAAACAAAACCAAACAAAACAGAACTGAACAAAACCATGTTCTGGAGTATTGCATTACATATTAGCTTAACCTGCCATTTAATTTGTATGCACCTGACTCTCAGATCTGTGGAAAGCTCACAAAGAAATACAGTAAAGAAAAAACAAAACCCAGTGATATACAGTATATCTGTAAATACATCTATTTTACAATATAATAAATTTATCTAACAAAATATCTCAGTTGATTTTGTTTCTCATTTTCTGTGATACAGTTTTCCTCGATACAGTTGCATATATTTTGTAAATGGTACAATGATGCTTTTCACTCACATTTTGTGAAAACATCAGCTGACACAAACCTTTTCATTGAATCAAATAGATAAGCAATAAAAAGTGCAATGTGTGATTCTGAGTCATTGTTGACTCTTGGTGACTGCCTGGACTTCCAGCAGTTTTCTTGGCAAGAGTTCACAAGTGGTTTGCCATTGCCTGTTTCCTAGCATTGAGAGAGAGTAGCTAGCCCAAGGTCAACCATATGGCTGTATCCTTAGGTGGCACTAGAACTCACAGACTCCCAGTTTCTAGCCTACTGCTTTAACTATTGCACCAAAGCAATACACACACATGTGCACATACTCTCTCTCTCTCTCTCTCTCTCTCTCTCTCTCTCTCTCTCTCTCTCTCTGTGTGTGTGTGTATAAATATGTATGCTCCGTGTATGCATGTGTCTCTGTGTGTAAGAAGGTAAAGGTTTTCCTGTCAATCATGTCTGCCTCTAGGGCACAGTGCTTATCTGTTTCTTGGCCGAGGGAGCCAGTGTAGTCCGAAGGCAATTTCTGGGGTCATGTGGCCAGCATGGCTATACAGCAAAGGTGAACAGAAAACTGTTACCTTCCCACTGAAGTGGTCCCTATTAACATACTTGCGTTTGCATGCTTTTGAACTGCTAGGTGGGCAGGAGGTGGGGCAAGTAGAACATAGAACATAGAATAACAGAGTTGGAAGGGACCTTCCAACCTCTTGGTCGATCAAGAGAGTCTGTACCACTTCATACAAATGGCTGTCCAGTCTCTTTTTGACAGCATCCAGTGATGGGGTACCCACAATTTCTGAAGGCAAGTGATTCCACTGAGAGCTCACCCTTTTGCACAGAGCTCAGGTCTTGAACCTGGGCTGTCAGGTCTCCAGCTGACAAGCTCAGTGTCTTTAACTGCTGAGCCATCGTGGTGTGTTTGTTTGTGTGTGTCTGTGTGTGTGTATGTATGACAGCTGTTTTTTCATTAATTTATTTGTGTCAGGCATTTGAAGGCTGTCTCTTCTTTCTTCTTTAGGATCAGGCGTATAAAATAATTCCATGCACAGAAGTGTATTTATAAAAATGCAATCCATTTTCACACAGAGACCACATTCCTTATTCTACAACACTATTTTCTTTATAACATTCCCCATAAAGAATGCTTGTTCGGCCATAATTCATCAGATCTAATTTTGTCTTGCATAGCTGGAGACATCTGTTATATGTAACAAGGATTCATAAATCTGAGAAGAGACTAAGATAAATGAATTAATAACTCTCATAACTGAGTACTTTGGGTCTTTTCATGTGTATTGACCCATATTTCTGAAGGGGTGGATAAAATCTAAAGACCTACACTTTGTTAAATACTGTAGGATTTCTATCGATCAAAAATTTAGAAATAATATGGTAAAAAAGATAGGAAGCTTGCTGATCTTCTGCCTAAAAAAGGGCTTGGTTCAACTCACATAAACACCACTGAAGTGTTAGTCCATTAAAAAGAGGAAATTATATGGACCATATTTTATGGATTAATAGAAATAAGAAATAAGTGGACTAAAAAGAAGTGGTTTATCCAGAAAAAGAAAGACATTCAGAGAAAGAGACAGGCAAAGGAAGGGAGGGTAGATGCATTTCATCGCATGTCCTGTTTTCCCACTGCCTGTCATTGTAACTGCCAGCCTGTCTCCTTACTTGGAATGTGCTTCATATTGGGGGAAAAAAAGAATTTTCCACTTCAACATTCTTGCATAATTTAGTTTGATTTGTGTTTTGAGGTAAACGAAGAGTTATATTATTGTAGGTTTTTTTTATAATCAGAGTACCTTCCAAGTCCCAATTTACACTATGTCAATACTTAAAAAAACCCAGGGGTTTATTCAGTTTATATTCCTACATCTCACCTAGGTCCAGTGTATCTTGAGGTTTTGTTTCGGGGGAGGGGGGACATCGGTTCATCATGCATGGACAGATCAATGTATTTTTTTATTTTTTTATTTTTATTTTAATCCCATTTATATCCCACCCTTCTCCGAAGACTCAGGGCGGCTTACAATCTAAGCACAAACCAATGTGCTTAGCAGTAGCCTTCATTCTATGTATATGCCTGCTTATTAGGGCTTTCACACACCCCCCAAGCGGCATTATTACAAAGTCAGCTTAATTGCCCCCAACAATCTGGGTCCTCATTTTACCTACCTCGGAAGGATGGAAGGCTGAGTCAACCTTGAGCCTGGTGGGATGCGAACCTGCACTAATTGCAGGCAGCTGGTGTTACTTAAGGAGGCATTAGCCCACTGCTCCACCAAGGCTCTTTGAAAAGCAAACAGTGCTGTAAAAAAAAACTTGTGGAAGAGAGAAATTGAGTGGGTAATAGATAATACAGATTTTTCCTAAAAAGATTCTTTCGTTTGCTTGATCCTTGTTGTTATCTATAAAATATCCAATAATTATTTCTATTGCTGTAGTACCACATTCTCTTCTCCTTAATAGACTTGAAATTTCACTCCACAATTCTGAGCCAGCAAGGTCTACGATGGCAACAGACATGGATTGTTTTTGTGCAACAAAATAAAATATAGTTCCTGTATGACAGTTAAGGAAATGGGAAAAAAACTTATCTCCCTAGCTGCATCCCCTTGCCGGAAATATTGGTACCATTATGTTGCTATCTATGTCCTACCCAAAGTGGTCCTGACAATGGAGATCTTTATCATTGTCACTTTTTCCCATTGTCACTTGACTACATTGTTTGCCTTTTCAAGGAAAGAAATTACAGATAAATTATTTAAAACATTATTTAGCCTTGATATAAATCTTCCTTTATACACCTTGGAACTAAATTTCATGGTGAACAAAATATAGAGTGACCCATAGCTATGAAATGGTCTCTATAAAGTATGCCTGGTTGCAAGTCTTATATGTTTTCAGGATCAAGTAAATATCTTCTTATTTCCCTTAGGCCTTTTAAAATTGAACTGAAGGTAGTTGCCAGTTTTAGTTTTATCTGTAGTAATTGCTAATTAACCTAGTATTTATAGTTAGAAGTAGGATATGAATTATTAGGTAGGCACATTTGTTTGTTCTCTTTCAACCCATATATTTCTTAAACTGATAATTCAGAGAATCAACAGAGCATTTAATATAGCCTGGATCATTTCAAACATAATACAGGAGTTTGCCTGTTTCAAAGCAGGAGTGTTTTAAATCTCCCTGCATGCACAAAGCTAAGATGCCAGTGGGAAGATGGGGGAAGAGATTAATTGTTGGAAGCATAACTAAAAAAGGAAATACAAAAGGGTGGAAGTTGGAGACTGTGAAGTTGTCAATTACTTCTCTGGAAAATATACTGGGTTTCAAGATATGAATTTCAAAGGTTTAATCAGTTGAAATAGTCATCTGCCTTCCCATATCCCAGAATGTCATTTTTCTTTTAAATTCTCTAGCATTATGGAAAAGATATCTGTTAATTAAGAAATCACCAGACTGAATTCTATCATGTATTACTTCATTTGAAAAGCACACAAGTAACATTTCTCCCTCCTAATTTGCTAAAACATTTTTAACATGTTAGAACAATATGCTACCCTTACAGTATATGATTGAGCTAAAGTCTTTATCAACTCTGATTAACAAAGGAAATTTATTTATTTTATTTTATTTTAATTCCATTTATATCCCGCCCTTCTCCGAAGACTCAGGGCGGCTTACAAGCTTAGCAGTATACCATGAGTATCATGAGAAAATAATCTAACTATTATTTAAACCACTTATATGAGGAATAGATCTGTGGCAATACACGCCTGACTTTTTAGACTCTTTTAAGCAGACAAAAATTAGATTGTATTAAATGTCTCTTGTGAAAATGTTTTGAGGAAATTCGACTTGGAGTCCGACTCATTCAGTGAGCTCAGAATTTATCTGCAATTGAACCAAACTATTAAAAGTATCTAAAGATAGATCGTTAAGTCCAAATTGACAAGTAAGATCTATTAATAAAGTCACATGCTGTAATGGGAAATGCAATGCCTGTAATTAGTTATGAAAAGAAAGGAATCTTTTCTTCTTCCTGGAGCATGACCAAAGGAGAGAACTTTCATTTGCCATGATATAAGGAACGGAAGGGTACAGAGAAGACCAAGTAAGACAGTGAAGAAATAGGAGGCTAAATACTATGAAGAACAGTTAAAAGAACTGGATATGTTTAGCCTAAAGAAGAAAAGGCCAAAGAAGGTTAATAGCAATATTCCAATATCTGAAGCCCTGTCACAGAGAAAACAATATGGATTTATTTGCTATAGTGCCCAAGAGTAGAACAAGAACTAACTGGTGGAAAAGTTACATAAAGAGTTACAAACTCAAGGACCTGTGGAATAAACTGCGTCCTGGAGCTGGGGTACTGGAGGTGTTCAGAGAAAAGTTGGGCAACCCCTTGTGTAAGATAGTCTGAGTCATGCCCTGGGAAGGGGTTGGATGTTTCTAGAATACATCTCCAGTTCCAAAGCAGTAAACAAGGCTGTAATGCAATTGAGAAGTGTGTGACATTAAAAAAAAACAATAACACGCACAAGCATTTTCTGCCACCTTCTAACCAGGGCTGTGCAAAGATTCAAAAAGATGCAACACTCATAGTGACTATTTGCAACATAAAATAAATTTATAAACAATATCAGAATATTAAAAAGAAATGTAAAACAAACATCCTCACAAAGCTTACATAGGTTGTTAAGACAGAAGCTTCTTTCACAGAGGAAGAAACCACTTGAGAAATTACAACGTAGTATTAAATATCCATTAGGCAGTTAATGATGCAATTTTTCCCACTTTGGGACCTTGCTGGAACCTGTCAGTATTTATCTGAAGGAACATCTGGGTCAAGTCTTTGCTACAGATGAATTCTCATCTGCAAGCTATTACTAAGCAAAGCGGAGATTTATCTCCAAATAAATAGGACAGAAGACATTAATCTTCTTTTCAAGATGCCTGGATCTGATTGAAGCATTTGACACACTTTCCAACCTTGAGACATAGAACAAAAAATTAATAATTTCTCACAAAAGATCTGTCAACTCTCTATAGATTCTGAGAAGTTGTTGAATAGCACATAATTATGCACAGGATCTTTAGTAATGTAGTTTATCAATAGGACCATTATTACAGCTACTAATATGAATAATCATAAGGTGAATATAATCTAAAACAACCAATAGCAGTCATTACAATATTAGTAATATTGACATGATTATCAGCTGACATTCATGAACAGGAGCCTATATTTTCTGGAATTCTTAATCAGCTTGTCAAATACTGAGATTTCTGGAAGGAGACCTTACACATCTCGATAGTGTCAGATTGGAAAGGCTGGGTGAGGAAGTGATAACAATGAAAAAGATGAAGCTAAATACAAATGGCCTTTTGCAATTCTCCACCAAGTTCATGGGAAAAAGATTTAATGGATGTTCAAGTTTCTTTAAGAGAAGGGGAAATTCTCCAATAATTTCTATTTAAAATTTAGGAAGCTAGGGAGGCTGTAAATCATCGGAGAGATGATTATACAATGAGAGACAAGCCCACCGGATGCCTCATCACTAAATAAAAGCTAGTTTACTATGTTTTTCATTTGAAAGAATTTCTATTTTTATTTCACCAAACTAAATTATAGAACACAAAAAATGGAGAATAATATCTTAGAACTGACATACAATTGCTAGGGATACACATTTCCTATCTACAGCAACTGTACTTCCGCAGAAAAATGTAGTTATGCCTGATTCACACTATAAAGTTATTTCTAGCTATGTGCTCTGCCTAAGCTGTTTCCTGGGTAAGTATGTTTAATCTTTTCCTGTTATATTAGCTCATGATTGTGGCAGCAGGAAACCAAATGTTCTCTAAAACCAGTTCCCAATCTTTGCATGATAGATCAACATTTTTTTTGAAATATCTCATAAGCCAGAGAACAGTCATGTGACACTTGCAGATTCATTGAATATTGGATTCTCCAGATGACTTTTGCTGGACTCTTAAATTAATTAAAATCAATTTATCTTATTTTTTAAAATTAAACCGGATGTAGTACTGTGGGAATTTCAGCAACTCCAGCTGGTGCCACCGTGGCCACAGGAGCAGTGCAGAAGGGGCCCACTAGGGCCAGCATCTCAGTACTGTGTGGCCCCATGAAGATGAAAAGCCCCACCACTGGGCGCGAAGTTTGATGGGGACCCCCAACAACTGGGATTCTTTCTGGTCCATGTCCTAACCTACATGCAGGAATATTGGCTGGAGATACCCACTAAGGGCACCAAGGTGAGGTGTGTCACGCTATGGATGGAGGGAGTGGCAGGTTGTTGGATGGTGACACTCCACAACATGAACGTGCCTGAACTGAGAAACTATCAGCACTCTGTCAGCAGTTTGAGGACCCTCTACCTGACTGAAAAGCAAGCGACTACATCAGGACCATACAACAGGGCCACAGAGCCATGGCAGAATACACTGAGGAGCTTTGCGATCTGGCATGCCAACTTGACTGGCCAGAGGACATCCTTGTGAGCTGTTTTAAAGATGGGCTGAATGATGATCTGTTCAATGCCTGTGTTGTGAGGGGGCCTGCCGCAACCCGCCATGACTGGTGTGTGCTGGCTGAGGAAGTGGAAATAGACCAAGCCTGGAACAAGTACTACACAGCAAAGTCATGGAAAAGGTTGCCGTTGGAGAAGAACGAAGTGACTAAGCCCCAGGCATCTCAAGCCTGATCCACCACCTGTTTTAACTGTGGCCAAGAGAGACACCAAGCTGCAGAATGTAAGACTGGCCATCCAGCCAAGAAAGTGAGCTCTACCCCTACAGGGAAATCCACCAAGATGCAACCAGAGGCCAGAGAAATGGTGCTGAAAGGCGAGAGGTTGTTGAGTTCACCCCAATGCCCAAGAAGGCTGAGGGAACTCCAACCCAGCAGACAATAACCAGGGGTTGACGGACACTGACTCCAACAATGACCCCCTGGTAAGTGGCCCAGTTATGCTGTGGCTGTTACCATGGAACTGAACTTCCCTGGGTCAGGGTTCAAAGCCAACTTAAGAGCCCTATTAGACTTGGGCTGCAGCAGGTTCTTGGTGAACCCAGAACTGGTGGATAAACTGGGGATTTGTCTGAGGAGGCGAAAAGTCCCAGTCACATTCTGCCAATTAAACGGGTCTGTTGCAGGGAGCATCCTAGCAACTTTCACCACCGAGCCCATAGGGATGCAGATGGGGGCACATTCTGAAGAATTGCGATTGTTCATTGATAAGAATTTAGCCTGAGGCTTCATTCAACTGGCGTAACCTTGGGTGGCAGCCCCAGTTCTTTTCATGGAGAAGAAGAACAGGACTCTTTGTCTAACCCTCTTTGGCTATAGATTAAATGCGGTGTGTGTAGAGAATGTGTATCTTCTACCCCTGATGAAGGACATGCTAGCCCACCTGGCTAAGGGCAAAACTTTTACCATACTGGACTTGTGGGGAGCCTATTTCCATGTGAGGATCAGGGAAGGGAAAACCACATTTAATTGCCCACTGGGTTGCTTCCAATTCAAAGTGCTCCCTTTTGGATTACAGGGAGCACCTGCAGTCTTTAATTCATTAATGAGATCCTGCATGAGCACCTGTACAAAGGAGTACTGGTGTATTTGAATGAAATTTTGATCTATCCTGAGACCGAGGCGGAACACGTGAAGCTCGTGTGGGCAATCCTCCAGAAATTACGTGCCACCAAATTGTATGCCCAACTCTCAAAATGTGAACCCCACCAGAGCAATATAGACTTACTGGGTTACCGTGTCTTGCATGGGGGGGACTGAAATGGACCCTGAAAAAGTCAGAGCAGTGCTGGAATGGGTGCCACCCCGCACTAGGAAGCAACTACAAAGCTTCCTAGGGTTCACCAATTTTTACAGGCAGTTCATTCCTTCAAACAGCCATCTCCATTACGAACTTATTAAAAACTAAGGTGAGTGGACAAACCTAAACACAGTCAGCCATTAAAACTGGTCAATGGAATGTCAAGCCGTATTCAAAAAGCTTAAGTGTTTTTCTGCAGCTGAATCAGTTCTAAAGCACCCTGACCCAACAAAGCCATTTGTTATACTAGCTGATGCAAGCGATGTGGCTGTGGGAGTTGTGTTACTACAGGAAAATGAAAGTGGGCAGCTGCAACATTCCGCTTAGACCTCCAAGAAACTGTCTGAGACAGCAATGGATGGTATGGGCACTCCTTTCCTGGAGGCACTTCTTAGGAGGGAGTAAAATACCTTTCAAAGTGTGGACTGATCGCCAGAACCTGGAGACCCTGAAAACCCCTCACAAGCTCTCTCCTAAACAAGTGTGGTGGGCGCAGTATTTTAACCATTTTGGTTTCACCCTGTGTTATATCCCAGGGGACAAGAACCTTCTGGCTGATGCACTGTCATGCATGCCACAATACAGTTGCTCCAAAACAAAGGTAATCAATTCAGTGCTCCCATCCTATCAACTGGCAGCCCAAGTAACTACCTGAGTGCAAACAAAAATCAAGCTTTCAATAGACAATGATGGGACCTCTGCCCCAAAAGTGACGTTGGCAAATGGCAAGTAAGGATGGCCCGTTATCAAACTTGTACCTCAGTGCTCTCAAAACAACCTTGCGGCACTGTATTGGCTGCCAGTGGACTGGTTGGGGGGTGGGGTTGGGTTTCAAAGTGGGAAGAATGGCTTTGTGTCCAGTTAGATTCTGCCTGTCTTTACTGCAACCACTTTCTCTCAGTTTAAATTCTTTTGATTAATCCCATGGGGCCAAGAGTCGTGCTTTCCTGAGAGGTTCAGCTGGGGCAGATCCTTACAGGCATAAACAAGTTCCCATTTGTGCTGCACATGTCCTGTTCTGCATCATTCTGCTTCAGAGGGGATTTCAGGACACGAGAGGCAGTTCCTCCAAAGATTTATATCTTTAAATGTAGTCCATAATTCAGAACATTCATCCTCCACTCTTTTGTGGCATGCTTTGTTCCACAATTTGTATGAACTTTCATGTGGGAAAGTAGGGATGTGTGTATATTCTGATTGTACATTTAAAAAATATAGATCTTTAAGGAAGCACGTGGCTTTTCGTTCTTGGATCCTTCATTGAAATACAGAAGTCGATAACTTAAAATAAATGTTCTGTTTTGGGAAGAGTATAAATAGGCTTACTTTTCACCAAGAAGATTAAATGCAGAGATATTTAAGTGGGTGTTTTCTTTCTTCAATTCTTCAAAAGAAATTCATGTAGGTTTTACATTTAAAAGCAATTAGAAAAACTGGTCACTAAATAAACAGTTTAACAAACTCTCATTTGTCCACTTTAGGTGAGTCATATGCATTTGTTCGAAAGCATGTAAAAATGCAAGTAGAAAAATAGGGACCACTGCGGTGGGAAGGTAACAGCGTTCTGTGCGCCTTTGGCGTCTAGTCATGCCAGCCACATGACCACGGAGATGTCCTCGGACAAGTGCTGGCTCTTCGGCTTTGAAACGGAGATGAGCACCAGCCCCTAGAGTTGGAAACGACTAGCACACATGTGCGGGGGAACCTTTACCTTTACCTTTAGTGTGTTAGTGCATGGTGAGATATGTTTTTTCTGTGACATTGTCATATGCTTAACTATATAACTAATACATGTTTACTCACAAAAGGCCACATTTGTGTATGTTTTGGAAAGCAGTCTTAAACTATGAGATATCAGTGCACAGCATATTATTAAAGGAAATAAAAGAAGCATTATGTGATTTCAGCTGATACAATTGGCAAACATTTAATTTGCAGCTCCCTAAGTACAAACTTGGAAAAAGTACTAGTTCTTGGCAAAGATTTTAGAGCAGCTGAAATAATTTTCCAGTTCAGGCCAATGCAAACATAATCCTTCTTTAGAAATCTGATGCCATCTAGTGGGGAAATAATTAAGGGAAGGAAGGAAAGAAGGAAGGAAGGAAGGAAGGAAGGAAGGAAGGAAGGAAGGAAGGAAGGAAGGAAGGAAGGAAGGAAGGCCTTGTTATATAAGTAAAGAAGCTTTTTATAAATCCTCTACACAGTACAAAAACCCAAATTAAAACATTCCCAACAGATAGTTGTTCTGCCCCTTCTTAAACACATTCAGTGAAAAGTTGCCCACTATTTCTCTTTTCAGTGATGATTTTTGTTAGGGTAAAAAGTTTCCTAACTGGGATACGAATAAATGTTAATGGATAATAGGATAAAGATTTTCCAAACACTCAGCTTGTATCTGTCTTCCTGGATATTAACACTATTTTATGTCTTGCAATCTCAGCCTATCTTGATCATGTGATACTCCTTCAAATTCTTGAAAATTGCTGTCATATCCTTTCTCAGGCACCTTTATTTATTGTTACAAGTATCCAGAGTCTTCAATTTTGTAAGACATAGGGCTGTTCCAGGCCACTGGAACTTTAAGTGGCTTGTCTTCCACGCTGAAACCAGCTGAAAATGAAGGAGAGCTTAAGACATAGCCACCTAGATTTTAGCTGTTCTTCAGTTTTGACAATGATGTTTCCCACGTTCTTTCTAGAGGGCAATTAACGTAGGACCACTAAAGAGACAAACTCTGGGCTGCAACCATTTGCACATTTTAAAATTCAAATAATACTTAGGTGGTTTTAGAGCAGACATGTCAAACACAAGGCCCGGGGCCCGGATCCGGCCTGCGAAGTGGTTTCATGCGGCCCGTGAAGCCATCCTGGAAACAGGGAGGGAACAGCCCCCACTGCCTTGGCACTTGCCCCGGTCCCATCTCCTTCTGCCAGAGACCCCCAGTTCTGTCCCACTCCTGCCCAGGCCCCCATAGGCACCCTTGATGTGAACGATGTAGAGCTGGCCACGCCCACCCAGTAGGCCATATGCACTCTAGCACTTGTCTTCCACGCTGAAACCAGCTGAAAATGAAGGAGAGCTTAAGACATAGCCAGTAGGCCACGCCCACCTAGGCCACACCCACCCGGCCCCCTGAGGGCAACTGCAATGCTGATGCGGCCCTCAATGAAATTGAGTCTGACACCCCTGTTTTAGAGTAAATAAACCAGACTTCAGAAATTGGTGGCCTACTTTACAGCTTCTGATTATTTTTTAAAAATAAAAGTTTCCCCCCAAATTGAAGCAAAATAAAGTAAGATATCTGCAGACCCACTGACTCTAATGAGCATCTGTTACCCACCCCTTATTTATTTATCAGATTGGTACTTCACTTCTGAACTTTGGACCTTTTAACTTTCTGAAAACAAGGGATAACCAGCTGTTTCTCTTGGTATGATCAAAGTGACCAGGGATAAGTCCAGCAGGTAACTTGGTCACAAGATATCCCCATACAAGTCAGCACCCAAGTGGAGTCCAGATTACAGAAACTTGGAATAAATTTACTGGCAAAGTGTCAAGCAAACTGGTCATAGCAGCCAGGTGGTAAATCAATAGGTGGCTTCTACCCAAACACAATTGGCCATCTGGGAGAGGATTGTTGGATGACAATGAAATAAGAGAGAAATATTCAATGTGCTTTGACCCTCTTATTGCTATGGAATTGGCCTGAACTTCGGTATCCACTTGTGCTTAGTCAACCTCAGCCTTAATGGTTCTCCACTTATGCTCAAGGTGTCATTTCTACCAATTCATCTCTTGCAGGTTCTCAGAAAATCAAGGATTTATCTGGACTGGGCAGCAGAGAGAAGTTGCTGAAGGTGATTTCATCAAGGACCTGAGATATCACTTCTTGTGAATGCTAAACCAGGCCATCAACCGCATTGTCCACAAGAAACCAGACCAAGCCATTCAATTGTGTCAGGCCATGCAGAGCATTAGGTGGCAATTGATTATATCTGGCTGAGAAATCTGAATATGATGAATTGCAGATGGTAATACTTTTTCATGTTCAGAGGTAAAAATAAAGTCCAGCATATAGGCTTATGAAGATAGATTCCAGAAAATAGGCTTAAGATACAGAAGGATCTTCACAGACGTGAACATTGGGCACTATCTAACAAAATAAAATTCAATGGTGAAAAAAGTAAGGTTCTACATTTTGGCAAGAAAAACCAAATGTACAGGTATAGTATAGGAGGTACCTGGCTCAATAGTAGTAACTATGAGAGGGATCTCGGAGTCCTAGTGCACAATCACTTAAATATGAGCCAGCACTGTGCTTCAGCAGCCAAAAAAGCCAACACAGTGCTAGGCTGCATTAACAGAGGGATAGAATCAAGATCACTTAAAGTGTTAATACCACTTTATAAAGCCTTGGTAAGGCCACACTTGGAATATTGCATCCAGTTTTGGTCACCACAATGTAAAAAAAGATGTTGAGACTCTAGAAAGACTGCAGAGAAGAGCAACAAAGATGATCAGGGGACTGAGGCTAAAACATATAAAGAATGGTTGCTGGAATTGGGTATGTCTAGTTTAATGAAGAGAAGGACGAGGGGTGACATGATAGCAGTGTTCCAATATCTCAAGGATTGCCACAAAGAAGAGGGAGTCAAGCTATTCTCCAAAGCACCTGAGAGCAGGACAAGAAGCAATGGATGGAAACTGACCAAAGAGAGAAGCAACCCAGAATTAAAGAGTAATTTCCTGACAGTTAAACCAATTAATCAGTGGAACAACTTGCCTCCAGAAGATTTGCAACCATGATCTCCTAATCCATTACTACCCCCAACCCACCTAATGTGGAAATCAAGTTTCATTCTCTTCTCTTCCCCAGCACTTCCTTATTTCATTTAGCCATGACAGCAGTCTGGTTATAAAGACACTTATGCCAATTCTGCCAGGCAAGAATAGGACAAAACACTCTATTCACCTTCTATAAACCTCTACGCAAAAGCAAACCAACAAACTGCTTTTAAGAATAGACTAGACAGTCATTTGTCTGAAATGGTATAGGGAAGCGGTCCCCAACCTTTCCAGCTTGGCAGCCCAGCCTGGTACCGGGGGGGGAACATGTGAGTGGCAGGCACATATGAACAGCTCCTTTTGTGTGAGTCGCATGCACACGCATCTTCCTCTAGCACAAATGGAGCTTTGTGCACGAGCAGAGGGTGCTTCTGCACACAGCTCCACTTGTGCAAGAAGTAAGCACATGTGCTCATGCACGAAGCTCCACTCACATGAGTGGAGGGTGCTTGAGCAGAGGCACTTGTGCTTGCACGAATAGAGCTTCATGCGTGCACACTTGCCCATTTTTCCCACAGCCCGGTTTCAAACAGGCCATATCTTGGGGGTTGGGGACACCTGGTAGAGGGTCTGCTGCTTGAACAAAGCCCCTTCCAACTCTGTTATTCTCTGTTATTCTAGTTAAAAAACAAAAACAATATCAAATAAATACATAATACAAAATAATATAAAGAAGGATAAAATGTTCAGAGACACTCCCACTATCCCAACACTGTGCGGTTCCTTTCTCAGCCAGCATTCTCACTGTTGACCAAGCTGGCCTTACTTCCCTGGTCTCATACAGGAGGCTGCCAAATTCCAGACTATTTATCCCAACCACCTCCCACAGGCCACAGGGAAGGATGGAGAAGGAAGAAATTAGAGCCCTGTAATTATATATCGGGCATAGATGTGTCTACTCTATCTAGTTGGAAACTCATCACCTAGAGTTCCAAAATAGCAAGAGCTTTGGAAGAATGCAACTTAAATATGAGAACTATTATTCTCATATTTCTCCTATTCAACTGAGACTTAGAGTGTCTTCCAGGACTCATTATCACAGTCTATGTCAGACATGTCAAACACAAGGCCCGGGGGCCGGATGCGGCCTGCGAAGTGGTTTCATGTGGCCCGTGAAGCCATCCTGGAAACAGTGAGGGAATGGCCCCCACTGCCTTGGCCCTGGCCCTGAGACCCTCCTTCTGCCAGAGACCCTCAGATCTGTCCCACTCCTGCCCAGGCCCCCATAGGCACCCTTGATGCCAACGATGTAGAGCTGGCCACGCCCACCCAGTAGGCCATATGCACTCTAGCCACACCCACCCAGTAGGCCACGCCCACCCAGGCCACACCCACTCAGCCCCTTGAGGGCAACCGCAATGCTGATGCGGCCCTCAATGAAATTGAGTTTGACACCCCTGGTCTATGTGATCAATTTTCACAAGTAGAAGCTTCGGTTCTGATTAGCTGCACCAGAACTTTTTTTTATTTTATTTTGCATGGTATTCAGTACTGACCCTTTCCCCATTCAGAGAGATAAGGATGTCAGGTAACCTAAACAACACAATGTTCTGAGGTCAAATGAAACCTTAGTTCTGAAATGTTTTGCACATTCTAGTACATGACATTTTTCTTTACTTGAACAGTATAGCTAGTATTACTAACATTTTATGGTTCAGCTCATATGGCTTTTGCAAGTATGACAGTTCAATACACAAGGGAATATTTGAAGTATATTCCAAACAAGGCTGCATCAGTTGAATGTTTTTACAATATGCAGTTAATACCAACATCTACTTTGAGTGATGGCTTCAGCATAACAGCAACAGTAAAGGTCTAGGCCCTTCCAAAATAAAACTAAAAAATCCTTTGCTACAGGAGCTGTGGTTTTTTCCTCCAACTTTTCTTCTTTACTTGACCCATTTTAAAGCCCGGTGGATTTGTAAGCATAATTACTAATTCTGTCCTATTTTCCAAATGCAGAATAACAGCCTACTTTCTTGGATAAAGGCAGTGATGTAGAAGAAAAATAGCATTTTTAAAAAAGAACATACTGCAGCCAAAATTTAAATGCAAGGTTGCCAAAATAAGTTCTTCAAGTTTCATTGCTTTGGTGGGAACTTGGATTATGTGCATTTTCTCTCCTGGCTGAATGATTTCAGTTTGAGTCACTGAATCACAGACTTCTAGAGTTAGAAGGGAGTAGAGAGTACTCAAGTACGCTGATAACTGAAAGTGTTCAATGCAGGATCCACTACAGCAGGCATGTCAAACTTGTGACATCATGCAACATATCATGACTTTTTCCGGCAATGGGGTGGGTGTGGTTTCGGTGTGACGCATCCAGCCCGAGGCCCAGCAGTTTGGCATGCCTGCACTACAGTATCTCTGACCATCAGCTTCAGTTTGAAAATCTCTAACAAAGAAGTCAGTGTACTGTGTAGTAAACTATTACACTGGCTGGCCACTTGTATAATTTAGAATAGATACTCCTTAAGACAGACATGTCAAACACAAGGCCCGGGGCCGGATCCGGCCCGTGAAGTGGTTTCATGTGGCCTGCGAAGCCATCCTGGAAACAGTGAGGGAACGGCCCCCACTTCCTTGGCCCTGGCCCAGAGACCCTCCTTCTGCCAGAGACCCTCAGATTTGTCCCACTCCTGCCCAGGCCCCCATAGGTACCCTTGATGCGAATGATGTAGAGCTGGCCATGCCCACCCAGTAAGCCATACGCACTCTAGCCATGCCCACCCAGTAGGCCAAGCCCACTCTGGCCATACCCACCCGGCCCCCTGAGGGCAACTGCAATGCTGATGCGGCCCTCAATGAAATTGAGTTTGACACCCCTGCCTTCAGATCTCTTGCTGAAATTTCCTTTCATGTAGTTTTAACTTAATGGTTCTGATCTTTCCTCTGGGGCAAATGAGAATAAATACATTCTGTCTTCTGTACAACAACCCTTCAGATCTGTATCCTATCTCCTTTCAATCTCCTTTTCTGTAGATCCTTTAGCCATTCAACATAGGGACTGGTTTCCAAGCTTGCATCATAAAAGTGGTCCTCATTTGAGCTTATTCCAGTTCTGTCCTTTTGAAATGGACATGATACTCCGAATGACGTCTGACCAGAGCAAGGCTGAATGAGACAATTAATCCACTGGTCTGGATTCTCTGCTTGTGTTAATGTAGTCCAATATAGCATTTGCCTTTTTAGCAGCTGTATCACATTGCTTGCTGTGATGAACAGGGGCACCTAGAACCCTTTCATGAGTATTATTGCCAAATTATATCTTCCCATCCCATAGCTTATATTTTTCCTATCTAGATTTTTTTTACATTTATCCTGTTAAATTTCATCTTATTCTTTTCAGAAAATTGCTCAAAACTATCTAAATTTTTAAAAATCTTCCCTCTTTCATTACAATGTTAGCTGACTTCTCCCAGTTTTGTAGCATCTGCCAAATTATAAGTAGCTCTTCAACTCCCTCATTAAATTTACCAATAAAAATGTTAAAGAGCCCAGGGTCAGGATAGATCTCCATGACGTTCCACTCTAAAACTTCCTCCATAACAAACAAAGAAGAGAGCAACAAATGTAGCAATGTTGTCATTCTGTATGTTGCAGGAATATTTGAAAAGCTCAGGAGGATTTTCAACCAACACTTCATCCATGTACACTTTAAACCCCAAAATAAGGCAGAACTTGTCCACCCCAAGGATAAAACAGACAATATGACATATGCAATAGAATACAGTGAGATGTGTGCAGATTTTTTCATTAGAGAAACAAAACAACCACTTCATAAGCGCATGGCACAACATAGGTGTTCAAACCTAGCAGGACAAGATCCAGCGACGCATTTGGATTTGAAAGACAAAGGTCACTCTTTTGAAGACCACACAGTCCACATTTTGGATAGAGAAAACCATTGCTTTAAAAGTGGAGTAAAAGAACTAATCTATGTTAGAATTAAACACCCCTCCCTCAATAAAAGGAGAGGAATAAGGCACCACCTATCTCCAGTTTACAATGTAGCCTTGCAGCAGTTCCATCAAGCTTCCACAACCAATTGCATTGAGAGCACAGATAAACCTCCAAGTGGCCATTTCAGCTTTCAGAGAGTGCTAAGGACCAGATGATTGCAAAGAAACACACTCCTTCCATTCTCCCTTCACCGTTCTATCAGAACCTATCCTTCCATCCCCCAACCATCAGAACTGATGAAGCTTCTTGGATGAGAAGTGAAACATTGTCTTCTTCTTCCTCAAAGAAAAACAGTCCAGTTGCCTTCTGGGGAAAAAAAGGTCCACAAATATTCCTGCAAGCAGACATTAGGTTATTAGCAAGAGCTCTTTGGATACCGTATGTTTGTTCATTCACTTGTGAGTCCATCTAACTTGACTTTACTTAAATTACCTAAGTTCTCTCTGTCCTAGAACTAATTAAAATAATTAATTTCTCACACTCTTTCTGAATGCACATGATGAAAATGTTAAAAAGAAATCATTTTTAGTGCTCATCGAACATCTCAGGATACAGCAGAATGATGATCACTAGTCCCATCACTTGCACTCTAGCAGTTATAGCTACGTGGCTGTTTCTCTCCCAGGCACAAATCCATGGCTTTGTTATAAAATGTATTATAGCTTTTTATATGAATAATGTTCTTTTTTCCACAGATGTCCCATATCCAACCAATCAATCTGCAATTCCTGGCACTTTCTTCATGTTGAAGTTAAAGTAGGGTTTTTTGTTGTTTTTTTTGCTTGTGAGACATTTCCATAACTTAGACATCAAATTTAAACTGACATTCTAAATTATCACTTCACAGTTTACAATTTTCTCCAGCAGAGTTCTTTCCCATGGCTAAAGTCTGCCATTAGTGTTTATTTACAGGTCCAGTTCAGAAAAAAGTATCCCAGACACATTGAATGTAGCTTTCTACTTGTAGGTTAAAACGATTTTATTGTTCTCTGATATCCATGAGCGGAAAATTAATAGGAAATGGAAGCAACTTTCAACTCTTCATTGACAGATCAAAACACTTTATTTTGCTAAGCTATTTTATGTAATTTTTCTGTCACTTGTATTATTGTTTTACGAGTAACTCAAGCCAGTGAGCATATCTAATCATCCTTCTTCCTCCTATTTTTCCCACAACAACCCTCTGAAATAGGTAAATAGGTTGTACTAAGATAGATTGATCCGAAGTCACCCATTTACATGCCACATTATTGTAGCTGCCACTGAAATTATTTATTATATAGATATTATTGTACTAATTAAAAACTAAAATGCTATTTTCATACTATACTGTCCACAAAAGCAACTGAAAATCATTTGAAGAAATTAATGGTGGCTAACTTGTGAATTGCCACTCAAGAGCCTCTCTATTATTACTAAAAATATCAGCTTTTATTTCTATGAGGCAGGCTCTAAATATTATCCATTCTTTCCTATTTTATTTATTTCTAATCATGGGGGAAAGCACTAGCTTTATATATATATATATATATATATATATATATATATATATATATATATATATATATATATATATATAGGGACGCGGTGGCTCAGTGGGTTAGGACGCTGAGCTTGTCGATCAGAAGGTCGGCAGTTTGGCGGGTTGAATCCCGAGTGCCGCGTAACAGAGTGAGCGCCTGTTACTCGTCCCAGCTTCTGCCAACCTAGCAGTTCAAAAGCATGTAAAAATGCAAGTAGAAAAGTAGGGACCACTACGGTGGGAAGGTAACAGCGTTCCGTGCGCCTTTGGCGTATAGTCATGCCGGCCACATGACCACGGAGACGTCCTCGGACAAGCGCTGGCTCTTCGGCTTTGAAACAGAGATGAGCACCGGCCCCTAGAGTCGGAAACGACTAACACGCATGTGCGGGGGAACCTTTACCTTTACTATATATATATATAGTATATATATATATACTATATATATATATATACTATATATATACTATATATATGTGTGTGTGTGTGTGTGTGTAAAATTAAGTTTAAAAACTGTGGGAAGAATCCAGAGAAAGAAATATTTTGGGAAATATTAAAAAGGCAGAGTATATTTACCCAAAGGATTTTAAAGGCAGAAACCATCCCCCACCCCCGCAAAAGTCTCTCTGCCCCAGACAGAAACCAGGTCTGCAGAAATGCAGATGTGATAATTTTGTCTCAAAGACTGAAGTCAGGAAGCTTGGATTAGAAAGAAAGATCCCTAGAATCAACAATCCCTCACACCAAAAATCCCAACAGCCATCAGCCACAGCCCCAGGGAAGCAGGATATGACCTTGGGGACATAATAGGATTAACCCACCACCATCAGAATACCAGAAAGGCACACTCAGACTCAGGTTAAAGTTCATGCCATAGGAAATACAATGCCTCAGACAGGAACAGGAAACAACCTCAAGAGCCCCAGAAGATATAAAAGCCCACCATTCTGCTCCATGTGGTCACTTCTTTTTTTCCAGAGCCGTCTTTCTGTCTGGATCTCCTCTTCAATAAACTACAACCTTCTTTCTAAAGCAGTCTCCATGTTGTTTATTCCTGGCTTGGACTGGACCCTGATGAAGATTTTTCTTTCAACGAAACAATGGAATCCTTAATAAGGCTCTTCTACCATGAGACAAAATTGATAGAAGGTCTTATTAGAACAGCCTTTTCACCCTCTTATATTTTTCAGAAAGAACATAAATGGTTCATAGAAAGAACACAAACTGGTTAGGGAAAATTCTTTAATTAAAGGTATTATCATTTTAAACTCTTTGAATTTTGGCTGTCTGCACTAAACAATTTAATGTTTGCAGTTGCCCAGTCTCCCACAGATTGCCATGGCTTTGACAATTCCAATATGCATTGCTGTTATGTTTTTTTTCCACTTTTTCAGGTTCTTTTGTTTATGGAAGTCACAACATGCTGAAATATTGTAAGTAGTAAAGTGACCCAATATGGCAGACATGTCAAACACAAGGCCCGGGGGCCAGATCCGGCCCGTGAAGTGATTTCATGCGGCCCGCGAAGCCATCCTGGAAACAGTGAGGGAACGGCCCCCACTGCCTTGGCCCTGGCCCAGAGACCCTCCTCCTGCCAGAGACCCTCAGATCTGTCCCACTCCTACCCAGGCCCCCATAGGTACCCTTGATGCAAACGATGTAGAGCTGGCCCTGCCCACCCAGTAGGCCATATGCACTCTAGCCACCCCCACCCAGTAGGCCATGCCCACCCAGGCCACACCCACCTGCCCCCCTGAGGGCAACCGCAATGCTGATGCGGCCCTCAATGAAATTGAGTTTGACACCCCTGCAATATGGGTTGCAAGAAAATATTAACTGCATCATCAAGTGGATGTTTATATTTTTGCAGCCCAGATACTGACCCCACTTACCATGCCTGAAAAAAAATCACTGTGGTAATAATGGTAGTCTTTCATCATTGGAAACCAGTCTCTTCCTTAAAAAGAAAACAATAGACTTGACAGGGCAAAGTAGAAAGAAACCACTCCTGAATAAAGGAAGATGAAAGCATTTCATCCTTCTATGTTGTTTTTTTCTGTGCAAAAATGTTCTTTTTTGTTTTCACTGTTCACCTCATGAGCAATGGAAATCTCGGATGTTTTCAGCCACTAGGGGGCACTACAATGCTAAAGAAAAATGAAGCAGAGAACATCTGTGAAAACAAAGGGAGATGCTCCTCATGAATAAACAAAGACAATTCATTACTTATTCATTTAAGACAAGCTTTACCTTCTCTTTTAGCACTTTTATGTTCTCCAAGTGCAGGTGACAGAAATAAAGCTCATCCTGGTTTCCCAATTTTTAATCTCCTTTGGTTTAATATTTTAATTAAAAAAAACCTTGGGGTAATGTAGAGGAGGAAAAAGAAACCAGTCAGAGAAGGATGTTATTGATTGGAATACCTGTTGAGTTGCACCCATCTTAGCAACCACAGGTTAGACCAGGAAATAGTCATTCAAGTTAAAATAGAGAACCACAGTATTTGGCTCAGTTTACACCTCCTCTTTTCATTTTAGTGTACTTTTTAGAAAAGAAATGCTTGTTCCTTTAGATTGTTTTTTTTCTTTGAGATTGCTTAAAGAAACAGATTATTTTGTACTTCAATAGAGAATATTTTTCTACCCAGCCCTGTTGGCCATGCACCATTTCTTTTTCTCAAGAAATATTGGGTCATTTTGGTCTAATCCTGTTATGTCAAAAGACAAGTTTCAATCCAAAATAAGATAAAACAAAACAAAAACAGCTAATTGAATTGATATCAATCTTAAGCACTTTTTTGCAAAAACATGTTAAAATGAAAACCCCAGTTCTGACTAGAGCTTTATTTTTTTCCATAACTTTTTTTTTAAAAAAGGTAAAGAATAGAATAGAATAGAATAGAATAGAATAGAATAGAATAGAATAGAATAGAATAGAATAGAATAGAATAGAATAGAATAGAATAGAGCTGGAAGGGATGTTGGAGGTCTTCTAGTCCAGCCCTCTGCTCAAGCAGGAGAACCTACATCATCTCAGACAAGTGACTGTCTAGTCTCTTTTTAAAAATCTCTAGTGATGAAGCATCTACGATTTCTGGGGGCAAGCTATTCCACTGGTTAATTGTCCTCACTGTCAGGACGTTTCTCCTTAATTCCAGTTTTCTTCTCTCTTCAGTCAGTTTCCAATGATGGTTTCTTGTATTGACCTCTGGTGCTTTGGTGAATAGTTTGATCCCCTGTTCTTTGTGGCAGTCCCTAAAATACTAGAATAGTACTATCATGTCACCCCTGTTTCTTCTTTTCTTTAGACTAGCCAAACCCAAGTCCTGCAACCGTTTTTCATGTTTTAGTTTCCAGGCCTTTGATCATTTTAGTTGCTCTTCTCTGAACTTTTTCCAGAGGCTCAACATCTTTTTTGTAGTATGGTGACCAAAATTGGTTTCAGTATTCCAGATGTGGTCTTACTAGGATTTTATAAAGCCGTACTGATACTTCATGTGATCTTGATTCTGTGCCTGTTTATACAACCCAGGATTTTATTAGCTTTTGGGGCTGCTGCTGCACACCGTTGGCTCATTTGCGAGTAATCATCCATTAGGACTCCAAGGTCCATCTCACAATTACTGTTTTTGAGCGAGGTCTCACCTAATCTTTACTTATATCTTTGATTTTTCCTGCCTAAATGTAAAAACTTTAAAATCCACAATAAAACTCATTTTGTTAGATAGGGTTCATTGTTCAAGTTTGTCAAGATCTTTTTGGATCCTGAGTTTGTCTTCTGGGGTGTTGGCTATTCTTGCCAGTTTAGTGTCATCTGCAAATTTGATGAGTTCCCTTCTATTCCCTCATCTACGTCATTGATGAGGATATGAAAATGGGTCATTTTCAGTTCAAGGCTTGCAAAATCCAGCAGCTTCTAAATCGCAGTAGAAACAGAGGCAGACACCAGGCTCCAGCTGCTGGTCCAGACACCAGGAGAATGAAAATTGTAGTCCTACCTTAGGCACGAAAGCCGACTGGGGGACTTTGGACCAGTTGCTGCTTCTAGGCCTAACCCACCTCACAGGGTCATTGTTGGGGGAAGGGAAATAGGAGGAGGGAAGATTTTCAGCAACTGTGCCTTCACTGTCCAGAATCCACTGAAGTGAGAGGCTGGTCACTTTAAATAAAAAGGGGTATTAAAAAGCAGCCATGACAGTAGCAACATGAGAAAGGCTGCTTTTCTTTTTTGTGGCACCCCTTCATTATGGCCTACATTAGTGCGGCACGGAGCACGTGGGGTGGGATGGCTCTCCAGCTTCTCCAGCAACCTCACCATCAGATGCCGAGGTGGCCCGCCTGAATTGGAGCCCTGGGTCCAGAAGATGGTGGCGGTCCAAGTTTTGGCAAGTTTTCCCCACCTTGGAAAGGGCAGACCCAATGCTTTCCACTACTCCAAGTAGGAAGGGCAACTCTCCCACTGAAGGTCAACATCGGCATGGGCAGACACGCCAAGGAGCCAGTCTTTACAACCCAGGAATATAAATGCGGGGGAATGAACAGTTACAGTGGGCCAAAAAGGTGCCAAACTTACTTAAAAGTGGTTAAAACTCCACTGTTTAAATCAAATGATGAACATCCAATCTGGGCCTATATTTAGAAATTGCACGGTTGAAAAGAGATCTGATGTAGAAGAACAGCAGGCAGAGCTGGGGGTGAGCTAGAGGCCGAGTTAGGTGGATCATAAGGTTAGGGTCATTGCATTCCCACAAACACTACTGAATTCCTTTGACCTTTACCTGGTGCCAGTTTAGGACTGAACTTTAGTTGAGTATAGGCTTGAATAAATCTACTATACTGCAACCTTATGAATGGTCTTGATTTTTTTGCATCTGACATCCTGGTTAAGTATCTAAATTAATTACAAGTGGTGCAATAGTGTTTTATATTCACCCCCAATACCTCATGTTGCAATACAAAAATGTAATATAATAAGACTGTAACATTGGCTATGCACTCCATCATATAAAAGAGGATAGGCAAGTGATCTACAAACTGAAATCCTTCTGTTTTGCTGCCATCTTTTGTTTTTTAAACAAGGCTATTTATTTCTACCTGATCTAACAAACTATCTATTTCAAGTGTGCATTTTATTTACTGAACCAAACATCCTTGCAAAATAATATTGGTTACTAGGGTTGTCCAACCTTGGCAACTTTAAGATTTGTGGACTTCAACTCACCGAATTCCCCAGCCATGAAATTGATAAGTCTTAAAATGACCAAGGCTGGACACCTCTAGTTCACACCCAATTAATCAAGCAACACAGAGCTATTTGCAAAAAAAACTAAAAAAAGTAAAGAAGGTGACTTCTCCCATGAAATCGAAAGTAAGGCCCCTTGGTATATATGGCAGGTACACAACACCTGTAAAAAAGGGCAAATCTTGAATCATGCAGTTGTGGCTATCATCTTGGTTGTTTTACTTCTCCTATAGATGCCTCTCTGGAGACACCTTCAGAATTTACTAAAGGCTTTAGAAGGTTACAATTCAGACTAATATTGTGATTTTTATGAAAAAAACCCTAAAACAGTTCTATCCACAAGAATGATTATGTTATAAAAATAGCCTGTAACACGAGGAAAATAATATATGGAAAATAATTGGGGAAAATAATTGAGTTTAGAGACACTCTATAGTGCAATGAATGACTGTAATAGAAGCAAGTCAAAAAAATCCCACTTCACTGGCATTGGCACTTCCAGCTATCTTGTTTAGCTTCTTTAAACTCCAACTTCATGATTCTGGAGGCCCAGTCAGATATGAATGCTTTTTTGGAGTATCTCAGCACAGCTCTGTTTATGCTCTCATTTGGTCTCAAGAGATGGTCCTTTGCATTAGATCACTTTCCAGGAAGAGTTCTTCAAAGAATGAAAAGTAGGTAGGAAGGGTCTGCAAAGCCTATTCTAAAATACCATTTTTCTAGGCTTTTTGTTGTCAAATGACCTTCTGTTTTCATCAAAGAATCATGAAATATAATGGAGGAAGGTAAAAAAAATGTGTTCTGCTTCTCTTGTCTGGAAACAGCATCTGCCTCCTCATGTGCTTTGAACTGGAATGGGACAAGATCAGAAATAAAGTATATTTAACCAGTAAGTGCTGATTGTGCTCAGCCAAGTTAAACAGCTCGACTAAACAAGATGTTTTTGGAGGAATCAGATACAAACAGATTAAAAAAATGAAAATATGACTATTCAGTTGTGGAGAACATTGATTTTTGTCCCTATGTACATGCTGGATCACTCTGTATGATAGTACCTTCGCTTCTACCATGAAAGAGTGATATTGACTCTTACAAAATGAGTTTATTGCACACTTAAAACAAGTAACAAGTAAATTATTTACTTAAATCTGCTTTTAGAAAGCCATCAGAATGGATAGGATCATGACCCCTATCACAAATGCTACTAAAAACCATCAAAGTCATAACCATCATAGACTTTACAGGAATTGTATATCTGATTGTTTAAAATTTAACATGCTACACTAAGTAACTAAAAAAATTCATAAAATAACTGGTTTAATCTTGCAAAGTGGGATGAATTTTGTGATAGCATTTTGTAAGAATCAGCCATTTTCCATTCATCTATATCAAAGTGGGTGATATCACTCATTTTAAAAAGGCCAGGAAAGAATTCTGTTGTACTTATATTTACAACCTGAATACTGAGTCTGACGACATTCCTTAAAGAATATAATTCAGAACAATTTAGTTCACCACATGTTCTGTTTGAGAAATGCAGTTAAAAGTTTTGTTCCCTTAGAACAGGGCCAGAAGCCATAATTCAGTCTCTGACCTTCCAAAGACCTGTATCTATTTACCTGGAGAGGTGGTGATATCAGCAAAAAGAGTGGTTTCCAAAACTTTTTTTTAAAACTTGTTTTGGGATTTTTCAGAAGACCATCACGGAAAGAATAAAAGCAGGAAAGAAGCTGTTTAAAATAAGGTGAGTATAAGCAAAGCTTCTGCTCTCTCTTGTTGGCAATATAAAAAGATATACACAAATGAAACTGTAGAATTGTATATTATGTGTTAAAAAAAAGGATTTTACTACTCTATTTTGGCCCTTGGAAATGACCACACAGGAATGGAAATAAAAGATTCAGGAAAAATATGGAAAGGAAAGCTCAGCAAAGAATGTTTGGCAAAAACTGTGAGAAGAGCTGAAAGTTTATGTTACATAACATGCCGCACTGTGTGGTCTTAATTTCAGGTTATGTTTGGACAGCTCCAGAAGGTAAGGAAGGGATTTGAGGGCTCTCTCTGTCTATACACCTATCTTTACATTTTGTACTGATTGTTGTTCAAAACATTTTGGAAAACTCAGAGACATAAATGAAAATTATTTCTTCCTCTCTTCTTGTTAAGTAGGCATGGGTAATAGGCACAGTGGAGCTTAAAACGAATGTTACTGCTTCAAATAATAGAAAGGAATGATTTGATTATGCATCAGTGTTACCCAGCAGGGAAGATGTATTATTCACTCCATGTTGCTAGGTTACCAGCCTTATTTACAGATAGAAATTTCTAGAGCAGGAAAAAATTTCTGAAGCTTTGAGAGTCAAAGGCAAAGAAGACAGAATAGAGGTCAATGAATAAAAACTTATTTTCTATATACTTACTTGCTGTGGTGAGGCTTTAAATAATTTAAAAAAAACAATGGATGAAGCAATTCTAGGAATCCTTCAGCTGTGTTTACAAAGACTAATAATGGATAAGAAATCAAGCAGAAAAAGCATTGTCCATCAATTCAATAGATGAAGGGAAGA
The DNA here is from genome assembly GCF_947247035.1 of Vipera ursinii. Taxonomy (NCBI): domain Eukaryota; kingdom Metazoa; phylum Chordata; class Lepidosauria; order Squamata; family Viperidae; genus Vipera; species Vipera ursinii. The sequence goes on from NC_139521.1 coordinate 17,249,438, forward strand.
CTTCCTTGAATTTAGCTCAACTTCTGGTGATTTCATGAACACGTCTATGTAATTTCCTTGGCAGCAGTAGGGAAGTGATTTGCCATCGTGTTTTTTTTTCTTAAAACGTCTGTAGCTTATACAGCCTTAGCATTTTCTGGTGATCTTTGATCCAAGTACTAACAACATCCAGCTCTGCTTAAATTTTTGACATTAAGCAAGGTCAACTAGGTGCTTTTACCTGTTGAGTAGTAAATAAACTAAACAGGCTTGCTACTGTAGTTTAAATTGTGTTAGTAAATAAGAAAAAAGTGAGTCCAGAGAACAGAACAACTTTAAAAATACTTTGTAAGATTCAGACTGATTCTGGTGGCAGATTGTTGTTTAGATTCCTGTGTTGAACAGGTGATAGAATGTCATGAGTTTTTCCTATAAATCACAACCCTGGATATAATTCTTATTTTTGAAAGTTTCTTTGATCATAACTATATTTTTATTATAATGAAATTATAGCAGGATGGTGACCTTGGAAGTCAGAATCTGCTAAGGAACATATAATAACTCACCTGTTGAATCAAAATGGGTGGTTTGGTAGCATTGGGCCCAGACCTGGCTCTTGCTTGCAAAGCATGCCTTGAGGACTAGGTTGTGATGGGCCTGTGACAAGGCAACTTCCTGTAGGACAGGTAAAAATGTAAAGGTAAAGGTTCCCCCGCACATGCATGCTAGTCGTTTCCAACTCTAGGGGCCGGTGACTAGACGCCAAAGTACACTTTGGGGTATTTTCTTTTTTTAGGAGCAGCTATGGGGAGAGGTTCAGAAATATGCAGTAAATGAGTAGGAATGAGTAGGCAAAATAATCTAAATAGCAGTTTCCAGACTGTAAAAATGCATCTGAAGCCTAGCAGTATGTTTAGTTTATAGGAATAGTAGATAGTAGATTAGTCACCAAGAACTGTACTTAATACATTTTGAATCATTGAGGTCCACAAAGTGGATGAAATCATATTGCATATGGACTGGCCTTTTGTGTATATGTAGTAGTTCTTTGTTTGTGTAACTGTGATGTGGTTATTTAAATCTTATTCCCAGTTTTGTTTCCCTGTTTAACAAGGCAGGAACCAGAGGTAGTTTTCAGCAGCTCTGTTCAAAGGGAGCTTTGAAGTCGGCAGAGCAAAGAATTAGGGTGTATCAGCCTAAATTGCAGCTTTCCCTATCCTGGCATTTCAAAGGAGATACAATAAAATTCTAAACTTCTTGGCATCAGATTCATTTGAAATGAACACACAGGGCTAATTATTAGTATATTTGATTCATTTGAAATGAACACACAGGGCTAATTATTAGTATATCTGTTCAAAATAGCGTGTTATTTTTCATCAGTCCAGAGATATGCTCCAGTGTTTCAGTGTATAGTGAAAATAGGAGCAAGAATCTGTATAACTGTAACCAGCTTTTGTTTCAGCAAAGAAACTAAAATATTATGTCTAGTTTTTTATAAAAAAATATTGTTAGAAAATGACTCATCACTTGTAGGTGGTAGCTTTATGAGTCACTAAGCATAGCCAGTTATTGTTGTCACTTTTAAGTGAAATTCCTGTCCTGTGCAGTGAAATCAAAGCATTGTCTTATAAGAGATAAATACTGCTTTGAGAATGAGATTTTTGTTCAGTTTCTGATATAATTAAGAAAAATCATTTTGAATGGAAATGGACGGTTCAACAATTCAGGGGCTGATCAGTTTTATACAGAAGACATACATAATCAAAAATAGTTTTACATCAGGGGTGTCAAACTCAATTTCATTGAGGGCCGCATCAGCATTGCGGTTGCCCTCAGGGGGCTGGGTGGGCATGGCCTACTGGGTGGGTGTGGCCTACTGGGTGGGCGTGGCCAGCTCTACATCGTTCGCATCAAGGGTGCCTATGGGGGCCTGGGCAGGAGTGGGACAGATCTGAGGGTCTCTGGCAGGAGGAGGGTCTCTGGGCCAGGGCCAAGGCAGTGGGGGCTGTTCCCTCCCTGTTTCCAGGATGGCTTCGCGGGCCACATGAAACCACTTCGCGGGCCGGATCTGGCCCCCGGGCCTTGTGTTTGACATGTCAGTTTTACATTAAGAAATCAAATGGCAGTTCTAACCTTTTTGGGGATTTTTGTGATGGTTTATTGATATTCTGTTCTCCTTCAGGGTGAAAAAGATTGATACAACCAGTCACCAAAAGCTGATGAGCAGGGGAATTTGGGTAGTTTAGGCTGAAAAGAGACTAATTACCCAATAAACATCACTTTAATTTGTATTTCTGTCAATATTTATGATCTGCTCTAAACTCTGCCCATGTCCTGATGTAAGATTGACTGGTCTGTAGTTCTCAGGATCTTCCTTCCTTCTTTTGTTGACAGTAACTGGACTTGGAGATGTTACAGGCACCGTCTGCCTTCCTTATTCTACACATTCTTCAAACTGACCTGAAATGCCACACAACCCTATGACCCAATATTTCCTCCAGCCCTGCTTCTCAGTCCTGGTAGCTCTTGGGGAGAATTAATGTAGTGTATGCTGCTAGCATACGCAGGAAATGCCAGCGCAGCAGGGGGCTGGTCAGCTCCAGGCGATAACCGCTGAGGCGGGAAAAGCCGGACGGAGCAAGTTTGACAGCCCCGGCATGGTCAGCTCTGGCGGGAAGCAAGGGTTTAAACCTATTGGCCACATGCACTGGTGGGAAGCCCAGGTTCAATTCTATTGGCCATCCTTCACCTGGGCAGGTATAAGAAACACCAGGTAAACCCCTTTGTCTCAGATTCATGCCTGATCCGAATAAAAGAAGTACTACCCAGCTCAAGTGTCCGTCTCTCTGTGCGACCACGCGACTTTGCAATTAACTATATGTTTTGTAACCAACATTTTATTCCAGAAAAATCTTATCTACCACTGTCTGATTTACTAGGGAGGAAGCAAGTGGGAAACCTCTTCCTTTAGGAGCTCTTTCCTAGAAAAAAAAAACACCACTGATTCATTAAGAATTTAAATCTTTATAATTTATTGTATTAATAAAATGAGCCTAGGACAAAAGTCAACAATAAAAGAAAATGAAGACAGAATAAGCAATTGTTTATGATCTCATCAGCTCACTTTTACTCCTCTTTTTTTGAGTTGATTCCTCATTGTCTTTGAGCTGTTCCAAGCTTGATTGCACCATGCAGCCATCTCATGAAGTGTTTCTTTCCCCAATCATAAATATTCTTTTTCATCAAGTCCGAAGCACTTGTTCTCTATACATATGTACAGATAGGACTGAGCTTTATCACACTATCAGCTTTGTTTTTATGCTAATTAATTTTGGGGCTGTAATTATTTCTAACCTGATTTATGGCTCCACATTCTGTTCTGCAATATATTCTGAAATATCAAATCTATATATTCTGAAATATCAAATCCCATGTGAATGGGAATCTATGGTGAAAGAGTGGTGGGAACTACCATTCAGCACTATTATCTAAATTTGTTTCCTTCTGATTTGTTTCCTTCTGATTGTTGCCACCATCTTCCAGGCACTCTTCACCATGGGAAGACTTCCACAATCACAAAGGGCTCTTTTTTAGTTTGGTGTAAACTTGATGCATAGCAACAGCATAGTTGGTAGAAGAAGCAGAGTTGCATCTAATGAGGCTCTCTTAATATGCTGTCCACTACTCCTTCTACCTTCATGTGGGATTATGTCCCTTACATATTTACTGTTGGACAAGCCTGTGAATACGATTTCCATATCTAAATTATTTTTTTAGCATTCTAATTAAGTAATGTAACACATTTCCACATTTTCTTTCTACTTTGCAGAGGCAGGGTTCATTATTTCCCCATACAGCACTGGTTATCTGTTTGTACAGCTATTCATCTGTGCCCATGTTCATAGTCTTACTGATTGACTAATTGGCATTTGTGTGAAAGAAAAGAACTAAATAAAACTGAAATAACTGCCACTGAAGATCAGAATATAGGAATAACATTACATCGTGGACATAGTCTTTGTTTTAGCTATTTCATTGCTCTGTTATCATATAAATGTGCAAATGTATTAATGTATAACAAGTGTAAGCATCTTCTCTGCTCATGCCAACAGAACCAGGAGAGCTAGCATGCTCCAGTTCCCATTTATTGGGCAGTATCATCTTGTAGAAGCTAGAAATTGTGCCTTCTCTGCTGCTGCATTTTCCCTACAAAACAGCGTCACCCAGAGATCCTGTTGACCTTTTGTAAAACAAAGGAACAAAACAAACTTTACAGTACAATTTACTGCCAAAATAAAAAAAATCCTATTTGAAAAACCCTGCTAATTTTTGTATTTTGCAAGAAATACGTATTGCCTTCTGTTTTGTACAGACGGGCTTTTTTTTTTAAAAAAGGGCTTTTTTAAAAAAAAAGACTGTTAAAGTGGATATTGCTAATAATTTAAATGTAAATCTATACTGCTCATTGGGATTTCTTTCTGATAATTTTGCCAGCATTGCAACCCTTTTATTTATTGTGCATTGATCATGAAATGTAGTTTGAGATGGTTGGTTTTTTGATAACTCTGTCAAGTAAGTTACTGAAGATAAGAGAAAGCTCTAAGAATAAGATTTAATGATTGATGAAACACTGAATACAAATTTTCCCCACCCTGTGTGAGAGGCTAATCTATCATAACTATCTCTCATTTATATGGCTTGACACTAGGAATTAATAATATGCATAAATATCTGTTATGGGATTTCATAAGAAGATACAGCTGAAAAGTTGATGGAAATTTCCAGAAGCGTTGGGCATTTCCTTTGCCACCTGTCATCATATGATTTTCAGGGGTTAACAAAATTTGTAGGAAACAAAAACATAATATAAATAAAGCATATATGGCTGAAATATGGGATGCGGTGGCTCAGTGGGTTAGGATGCTGAGCTTGTCGATCAGAAGGTCAGCAGTTTGGTGGGTCGAATCCTGAGTGCCGCGTAACAGAGTGAGCGCCTGTTACTCATCCCAGCTTCTGCCAACCTAGCAGTTCGAAAGCACGTAAAAATGCAAGTAGAAAAATAGGGACCACTACGGTGGGAAGGTAACAGCGTTCCATGCGCCTTTGGCATCTAGTCATGCCGGCCAGATGACCACGGAGCCGTCCTTGGACAAGCGCTGGCTCTTCGGCTTTGAAACAGAGATGAGCACCGGCCCCTAGAGTTGGAAACGACTAGCACGCATGTGCAGGGGAACCTTTACCTTTACCTTATGGCTGAAATAAAATAATTGAACTAATTTTAATATATTTCTAAAATTTCAGAAGTATAATAGAGAAGTATTATAAATAAAATATTCATGGAAATGGTAAAGTGTAAGATTCAAAAGATAATTACAAATCAAAACAAAAACAATGAAGCAACATTGATTGGCATATTTCTCTCTAATGTGTTTCCAGAACAGATCTGTTTTCATAACTTCCAGGAAGTCAACAACTTGGGGGACAAGTCACATTCCTTACTTTGTAAATCCTTACAGTTCAGCAGAGTACCTATCTTATTTTGTTGTTAAGTTTCTATTTCCATGTATGTAATCTGATCTTTGATTGCAGCTGAGGACTAAAATAAAACATTTTTAAATGTTCAACATGCAAGTCATACTCAGGTTAAAGTATTCATATCCATTGCAGAAAAGAAGATTTCACAGTCAAAATAACTGTGCCCTAAAAGGATTGTGCAAATATGTACTAGTTTGATCTGATATTATATCCAATAATTTTCTCTTTTTATGGTTAGGCAGCCTAAATGTGACCTCTTTTGTGTTCTTTCCAATGCCAGCAGCAAGTTGTTCTTTAGTACATGATGCAGGAAGAATTTATCTAACAGTTTTCTTTCCTTTAGGAAAAAAATGGGGGAAGACCTCCCATTCTACTGCATGAGGGTGAAAGGGAAGGACTATACTCCAAAATAAGAGAAAGTAAGATAGTAAGAACTTACAGACACATATATACATATATATGTACACACATTTTCTTCATCCCACGAGGGGTCACACAATATTATACTCTGCAAATGTTCAGAAGCACACACTTTTTCCCCATGACTATAATATAAATGGAAATATTTCAAGTCTCCTAATAAATTGTTTCAGAATCTAAACTGAATCTGAATCTTGAGTTGTATAAGAAACTTTATGTATTCCCTATCAGATTGTGAATCTGTAAATCGACAGAAGCTGACATAACCTCTGTATGGTAAAAGTTAAACATAACATAAATGCTTACTTACCATTTATTTGCTATTGTTTACAGATTTTAAATAACAAACAGTGAAAATGAAAAGTGCAGGCATTCCTTTGCTCAATCTTATTAATACATCCTTTAGAAGAAATAACAGGTCTTACACGTTCGCTGTATCTAGATAAGCAACCTTATCTTCTCATCCTTGGATTCCCCTCCCCCACTTGCAGAACTCTTATAGGACAGAAATGTTCTTAATGTTTCTTCTTATTAATATTCTTAAATGTTACTATTTACGATTATTGATATGCTTAAGTCTGCATGTCTGAGATCTCCCCACACATTTTCAATGAGATCCAAGTCTGCAGGCTATGAAGACCTTTCTAAAACCTTTAACCATATCTATAAAAATGACATTCAGAGAGAAAAAAAGAAAGAATTGCATTTGAAATAATGAACATCTTGCCACCCATTAAGTATAAGTGCAGTTTTATTGTGCTTCAGAGTTGTGTGGCAGATAGAGACACAGGAAATATTTTGGGGGTGGAAACATAAATTTATTCAACTAAGCAACATCTTAATCAATGAAAGAACTAAAGTTGAAAAGAAGTTGGCTATTTACACTTGATAACAATATAAAGCATACTGTATGTTCGAATAACCACAAAGTATTTACAGGAAATAAAGCTAAAGGTAATCTACTATTTTTTGTTTTTTCACCTGTTGGAGATTTCTTAGTTAATAGTGTCCAGTTAATACAGAATTATAATATTTTCTATATATTCTATAAATCTAGTCTGATCCCCATGTTAATGAATACCTTACAGAAGTATTCATGTTTAAATCACCTGTTGACACTACAATTTTTATTTAATGTCTTTAGTAGTGATGTGCTTCTCCCACTGAAAATCCATGGTGTTTAGCTTTTAGGAAAATGTGGGTGTTCAGCTGGCCTACTTTCTGCATATGCTAGGGGGGAAAAATTCCTGCAAAGCCAACATTCATTTGCTTGTTCTTAAACCACTTTAAAGGATTGCTTAACCTAATTGACTACATTCTGTTTTTAAGCAATTCCAGTTTCATATCTAAAGAGAGAAAGATATAGGCAGTTTAGTTTCTGTTCTATTATCAGCTTCATCCTTCCTAGAAGCATTCTGGGTTGAATTCTCCAATATCTATTATATAAAGAATATTCATGCTTACAGAAGATACGTGACAAAGCCATTATGTCAGAGCCTCCAGGAGTAAGCAGTAAGATGGTACTCAAAGATGAACTGCTGACAGAATTCCTGAGGCAACAGAGATGGAAGGAAGATCAAGCAGAGGAAGTGCTTTGGAAAAACAGACCCCGTATGAGTTGTATTGTCAATAAATAGCTAAGGTGGCAGAAATCCTACCAGTGGCTGGAAAGGGCTGGACTAAAAGAAAGTACTGAGGCACTGATCATAGCACCATAACAACAGGCACTACTTACCAGATCCATAGAAATAGGGTTCTACCACACTAGATAGGATCCAAGGTGCAGTCTACAGTATGCAGAAAGGCATAGAGACAAGTCAATACATAGTGGCAAAGTGAAGATGCAGACTGGAACAGCATACATTGAGTGGCACAGGCAGAATTAGAACTCACTGTTTTCCCGCTTCTAGCCTATATGTATTAACCACTGCACCAAACTGACTCTCATGATATATGGTATATAGCAAAGCTCTGAACTTCTCTAAAGTTGAATATAGACATTTGTTTAATTGGTTACAATTCAAATGTGGTCCATGCAACAATGACTTTCTCTTGGTATAATTTTGTGGCTCAGTAACTGTATAGGTGATATGTGCCAGGAGCAGGACTTACTACTACAACATCCTATCTAAACCCTGTAGCAATCTAGGAATGCCTCCCCAAACTGCTGAAGTTGCCAATTATGAATTTCTGTTGGTACTGAATTGATTTGATAAGCAAACTTTCATGGCTGAAGAATAAAGAATTTCAAACTTCATACCAATAAAGGATTTCTATTTTGCCTAGAAAATGGAAAAGGGTGTGAACATTAATACAACTTTTATTGATTAGCCCTTGGGCCATATCAAAGTACAAAGTTCCAGCAACAAACCGTCACCAAAACTAGATAAAAGCAATCCGAAATGGAATTTGATAAAATACAATTTAAAATGGATTTAAAATACAATTTAAGTTAAAATAGTAATAAAATGCAAATTTAAGATATAGATAAAATATGGAAACATTATATTTCGGAGTCGCCCTTACAATCTACCCCAATCAGTCCCACATATGCAGATCTTAACTGGATCATTTTGTTCAAATAACATTGGATGTTATTTTCAAGTTCTGGCCGGACATAAGGTAAGTTATTTTGATATGGGGATCCCAATGGGTCATTCGTTTGGTATATAGACCAAGATACCTGACTCTCACCCTCTTATACAAACAACAGTCAAATAGGATGTGAGCCAGGTCCTCTACCTCTGCCGGTCCGCAAATGCAGAGACGCTCATTGTACGGTATAGCATGAAATCTCCCATATCTGACCATTGTGTCAAGCTGTTCAAATCTTGCTCTCGTAAATATCTCCCTAAGATGTTTTGGGAGTTGTGACTTCAAATAACTGTCCACTTGAAAAGTACATTTGTATTTACTTAGCCATTTCAAGTTACCCACCTTACTAAGGATAGCTATATCAGTTTGTGCTTCTATATCCTTAATTCTTTGGGCAACTCTTTTTTTAGATTGTTCTCCTGTTACGCAAGAAACAGGAAGGCCACAGCTTCTTACAAAATTTGTTAGCTTGGTTATCCAGGAGATTTGTGATTGTAGTTTTATTTGCTCTAGTAGGCATAATTTGGGGAGTCTATCAGTCTCCATTTCATTAACTTTGCACCAGTAGTTATAAGCTCTAATTTTAGATAATGCCTGAATTGTATGAATTCCCAATTCAGCTCTAACTGCTGCAGCAGATGTTCTTGGATATACACCCAAAATGCATCTCAGATGCTGGGACTGTGTTCGTTCTAAAGGTGTGGTTGAATAAAGACCCCAAATTTCTACTCCATACAAGAGCATTGTCGTAACCTTAGCCTTATAAACTTTGAGTAGTGGAGCTAGGGACCCTGGGTAACTATGATTCTTTAGTTTGAGCAATAAATTCAAACGGGCTTTTGCTCTAAATGTACTTCGTTGATGATGGCAGGCCCAAGATCCAGTCTTGGAAAAAGTTACGCCCAAATATACAAAGGTATTAACCTGTTCAATTGGTTCACCGTCTAATTGCTGGCAATAAGAGCTGAATCTTCTTAATAGCCTACGTAATCCTACTTGTGAGTATGATAATAAAATCATATCATCAGCATAAAGCAAGCTGTTACAGTAAGTATTTAGGATCATTGGCATGTGTACCATGGTATCCTTCATTAACCCTGGCAAATCATTGATGTATAAATTAAATAATAATGGGGCCAGGATACACCCTTGCCTTATCCCTTTATTTGTGTGAATCCTATTAGTCAGGGCCCCATTAACCCCATACCACACCCTCAAACAGGTACTTGTGTAAAGGGCTTTAATCAAAGCCAGAAGTCTGGGTTCTATATTAAGAGATGTCAATTTACTCCATAGTACGTCTCTATTTACCATATCAAATGCTGCTGTAAGGTCTATAAAAGCAGCAAACAGGGGTCTCCTCTTATAGGCATATTGGGCAATACGATGGTTCAAAACAAAGCAGTTATCAATAGTAGATCTGTTCTGTCTAAAACCTGCTTGTTCTTCTGTGAGGATGTTGTTTTCCTCTACCCAGATTTCAATTCTGTTCAAAAGGTACCTAGCATATATTTTTGCTACAATGTCAATCAGGCTGATGGGCCTATAATTACTAGGATCCTTTTTATTCCCTTTTTTATATATAGGGACAACTATTGCCATCTTCCACCCGTCTGGTATATGGCAGGTGTTATTTATGTGTGTAAAAAGACCTGCTAATACAGGGCCCCACCAGTTGGGAAATTTCTTAAATAATTCTGCTGGTAAAAAATCCTCGCCTGGGGCTTTATTGCTCTTTAAGCTTTTAATGATGGACTGTATCTCCTTTTCTGAAACTGGTGGCCAAGGGGGGAGGGATCTCAGATTTACCAAATCACTGTTTAAAAATAATTTCTTTACCGGTTCGGTGGGGGCAAACAAGCACTGATAATAATTCTCCCAGTCTGCAGCAGAGATTGGTATGTCAAATGCAAATCTCCGTTCCTTCAGAATACCTGCTACTGAGTGCCAAAATAATACTGAATTATGACTTCTGGCAGCCAACTCAAGTTCTGACCAGATTGAAATGGCAAAACGTTTTTTCTTTAATGTTATAGTTTTTTTATATTCCCTTCTTGTGTGCAGCATCTTAGCTTGTATATGGGCAGTAGGATTCCTCTGGGCAAGCCTCATGGCTGCCTTCAATTTCTTTTTCTGTCACTGGCAATCAGGATCAAACCAGCGAGGTCTACCCACTTGGGCTCTTTTTGTAGTAGGTTTAGCTGTTAGGTGTTTCTTCAGTATGTTACACAGATTGGAGAATGCATTGAAGGCTGACATCCAGTCAGTAGTAGATGACTGTATTGTTCTAGCCCACTTAGTAGCATTCTCTGTTTTAAGGCATTCTAATATTGCCTTAGTATCAACTTTGGCCCAAATTAACCTTTTATTTTGGGTCACCTCTACCTTTTTGGTGAGCCATCTATCAGCCATGTGATATGGTCTTAAATCTGAGCGGCCTCGCAATGTCACACTTACAGGCTGATGGTCGCTATTGTCGCTAAGGTGTACTGTGACCTCTGAGAAGAGGTCAGCCTTATCTCTAGACACACAAAAGAGATCCAGTACACTACTTGAATTGGCTGAGTGGTATGTATAAGGGTATGTATAATTCTTGTCCTTACCTCCCAAAATTTGGAGATTACCCTTAAAAATTAAGGAGACTAGGAGCAGGCCAGCGGCATTACTTTTACAGTCTCTTGAGAGCCACTGAGGATGGTTATCAAAGAATTCCCCTGGGATTCCCTTCTTCTGGGCAAGCTCATACAGAGAGGGACCCAGTCTAGTGTTCAGATCTCCTAATAATACCACTATGGACTGAGGGTACAATATAGATAAATCTTCTAAGATAACTTCCAAGCCCATCCAATATTCAAAATTATAGTGCTGGGATGTGCTTGGAGGAATGTACACATTTACCAATATTAACTCAAACTGGTCATATTCAAATTTGACAGCTAGAAAGTACGGATACTTATCTTCGTTATATAATTTCTCTCCCTGCCATTGCAACTCTTCCTTTATAAGAATGCATAGTCCACCAGAGGGTCTCCCTTTGTTCTTTGTTTTTAGGGCTGGGGAGGCCCATCCCTGAAAGCCTGGCAATTGTACTGGTTCATCCACTTCGGTTAGCCAGGTTTCTTGAAAGGCTATTACGTCAAATCTAGAAAGAAAGCTCATTAGTCCACTATCAACCATCCTTTTCCAGCCAGCTATGTTCCAGGTCATCAACTGTATGGGGTTCTCAGAAGCAACGTGGTCTGACTTGGTTGATTGGCTAGATGGTGGAAATGCCAGATGTCAACTTGACAATGGAGCTGGGTCAATATCATCTAAGCTTCCCATATAAACACAGTTGTTGTGAGGTTCGATATTTCTCCTCGTGGGTTGCAGAACCTGTTGTTGCTCCTCTATATCTCGGTTGCCAGTGTGCCTCTGCTCTTGCTCCAAGAATGATTTTTTTTCCAAAGAGCAGGTACTCTGGCTTAAGTCAATAAATGTAGATTTATGTCCATTTTTGGAGGGGCATGGCTGAGGGTTCATCTTGTGGAGAGATGTTGTGGGAACTTCTAAATCAAATGAGGATGGAAGCTGGATTATGTCCTTAGTGTTTGTCAGCTTAGGGGGCACTGTGTGATGAAGCCCTTTGTCTTTCAGTTGTTTCTCAGAGGCTGGGTCAGTCAGTGCAGTTACTCCACTCTCAGCCTGTGTGACAACACCTTTTTTTACTGTTGAGGTAAAGGCAGATTGTTGATTAAATATCTTGTCACAAGGTTGCGTGTTTAGTGGATCCAAATTAAATAGAGGCTTTGCTGTAGATTGGGTTGTTGTCAGTGCCTCTTTTAGGTCGTCCAATCTTTGAATGATGTTAACTTGCTCAGGTTCTGGCAATGCACTGAATAGGTCAATCAACATTTCCTCTGGCACATCCTCAGCAGTTCCTGCAGCTGTGGGTAACACAATTCGTATATTGCTTCTTTGCTTTCTCAGGGTCAGTTCAGTTGCAGCAGCCTCAGGCTTAGTAGTGTGAAGGCTGTTGCAGCCTAGATTTAAAGCGACAGTTCCCTCTTGGTGACGCTGTTTCAGGAGTGGGCATACTTTTTCTGAGCAAAAGACCCTTATTGGAAATATAGAGAAAAAGCTCAGAAAGGGCTTCATTCTGAAGAGCATGGAGGGAATTGTGGGCTGCTTGAATGATAGGAGAATTCTCATACATTGTGTTCTTGCTGGCAGCCACTCTGCATGTAGTAGATCTATCAGAGTGGATTCACAGCGGAGCAGCTGGCTCAGGGACAGCCTAATAGCTTTTCTATTGCTCCAACGCCCTCTATTTACTCTCTTGTCATAAATTTGCAAAGTAACCTGGTTAGTTTGCAGACTGTAGTTATATTGGTCATCTCTTAGACCTTTGCCTGATTGAGTGTTTTCTCTGTAGGTGTTCAAATTTTTGGGAGGAGAACAAGGTCCTTCTCTACTTTCACCTTCTGAGTTAGCCATCCCATGTCTGTCCATGGTTATCCTCCCAAGTCCTTCCACAGTATTTGGGTGGCTCCTAACAAACTCTGCAAAAGACTCTTTCAGACAATCAACCTTATCCATGACAATTGACAAGAGATTATATATTGAGTTTACAGTTTGGGCTGTAAGCAAACATTGTCTAGAGAGGAAGTCTGTCACATTTTCCCCCTTCAAATTTGCTACATCTCCCTCCTGTGTAAAAGAGGCTGTTGCCAGATTCCAAGGAGGGGAGCCATTCTCCAAGAGGGAGGAGGACAACTCCACACGCTGTCTGCTCTCCAGTTCGGTTTGTAAGTCCCATTCCAATGAGTCACATAAATTAAACTTATCTGATAAGGTGCCTGCGAATGAGTTACTTACTGGAGCAGACTGTCTGTTTGCAATATAATCCTCCATTTTCTGCTGCTTCAAAGGCTTGGATATACTTTCTGCTGCAGAGTGCTGTCTCTTCCTTCTTTTCCCCATTCAGGTTTGTTAAAACAGGTTTAAAAATAAGTTTAAAACTATGGTTTAAAAAGTTGAAATGGGTTAAAAATGGGTTTAAAAAGTTTAAAAGAGGTAGGTTAAAATACAATATTAAAAGAGGTTAAAAAGTTAAAATAAAAATAAAGTAAAATAAAATAAAACCTTTACTTTTGGAGGAGCTCTTTACAGCCTTTGCTGCCTCTCCACCATCTTGGCTCCGCCGTGTGAACATTAATAATAAAAACATAGATGTTAGATTACAACAAAAATAATATTTTGCATTTATTAGATCCTATTGTATCCTATAAAAAGTTATTAGATAGTGGATATGTAATGACATCAATGCTTCATTTAAACATTTGTTTTACAGTGCCCTACAGTGGTTACATTTTGGAGAGAATGTTACTAAATTTATTAGCTGTACAGAAGTAGAGACTGCAGAGATAAGATTTGATCATTAATAATCAAGCAATTTTTTTTATAAAAAATAATAAAGTAAAAATGTAATTTTTTTTACAACCCACAAAATAATTCTTTTTACATGTATGTAAACTTTTAGATCTCCATAGCTTGATATTTTGGGATATAACATAAAAGCTTTAAAAAAAAAGCATGAGTGGTACCGTATTTTCCGGCGTATAAGACGACCCGGCGTATAAGACGACCCCTGACTTTTGAGAGGATTTTCAAGATTTTTCATCTTATACGCTGGAAAAGACTTACATGCCAGTTGCCAAGTGTCCGCCCGATTCAGATTCAGCCCCATCTGATACAAATGGTGCAAAGCCACGCACTCTTCCAGGCCGGACTCTGCAAACAGCACGCCAGAAGCCGCAACCACCAAGGGAACTCTCAGTCCCCGCCTTTTGGCAGCCTGCACGGCCAAGCGCGATTCGGCTTTGAGATAGCATTTGCAGATGGAGCAGTCGCCGTGTCTGGAGCCAAGCCCCGCCCAGGAGACGGTTGGCCAGGTGGGCCTGGAAGATGCGCTAGAGAGCCGGGCTTGGGGCGGCCATGCTGAGGCCGGCTGGCAAGGGCCGCTGCATGGTCTGCGGGCAAGAGGGGTGCCAAGTACTGCTGTTCTGCACTCCGTGACCAGGCAAGCGATTCTTCCGGTCGGCGCGGGTCAGGCAGTGCCTCAGCAGGAGCAAAGGTGCTCCCTTCCTACTGTCTGTCGTGACCTACGGGCGCAACATTCAGCGGGGCCCCTCTTCACAGCACGCCACACGGGCCTCACCCGTCTCCCCATGGACATGCCTCCCTCGCTATGGGAGCCACCCCCGCCATCCCTGCACGCCACAGACGCAGGCCCACCTCGACTCGTCGTGAGCTTGCCTTCTGTGCGTCGGCTGCTTCTTCCGACTGTCCAACGCCGCCATAGAGATCTCCCGGCAGCTGGCCAGCACGCGCACATGCAGGACAACTCTGTTGTGATTCAGGGTCAGCCTGTGGGTCCGGCAGCCGGGTCGGATGACTCGGATGACTCAGACGAGGGGGAGGAGGAGGGTGTTGAAGACGAACTTGCTGATGATGGCTTGGAGGCTTCGCAGAGCCCCCAGCCAGGCCCCTGTTACTTGGTGGAGACTCAGCTGCGTGAGCCCGACAATGCGGATGATGATGACCCACAGCTGGCCCTGTTCAAGGACGCCCGACTCAGGAGGCAGTCAAGCAGGAGCAAGCAGAGAAAGGCTGTGGGACTCCTCGGAAGGAGGCACAGGGAGGCCACGCCCTGAACTCTAATAAAGGGAGTGTTTGGGGAAGGGCTGGTTGCTGAAAGCAACCGCTCCGTTTGAGGATCAAAGTTCCGGTATCTTGTTTCATGTTCTGTTGTTTGTTTGTGTATTAAACTTGGCAGACGTTTTCCAGCCTCAGACGCTTTCCAGCCTCTGCCGTTTGTACAGGGGTTGCCTTTCTGCAAGGCCGGTAGCAGGCTGGTACAGAACAGTTTGCTTTCAGCCTCCCACCCCTTACTACTATTATGGAGCAGCTACATGCCGAGAATGCTCAGCTCACCCAGCAACTCACTTTGCTGGCAGCTCAGGTGGCTCAACTGCAAGCTCAGGTTCATGCTGCACCCCCACCCAGGAGAAAATGCCAGGTAGCAATGCCGGATAAATTTACAGGTACTCCAGAACTGTTTCCTGCTTTCCTGGGACAATGCCAGCTCTTTATCAGCGTGAGAGCAGCTGATTTCCCCACTGACCGGGATAAGGTGGGGTTTGTGTTAAGCCTTCTTTCGGGGGATGCAGCTCGTTGGGGCACGCCTCTGCTGGCTCAACCTAGCCCATTGTTGGACAACTTTGTGGGGTTTTGTGACCATATGCATCTAATGTACGAGGACCCAATTAAGACGCAGACTGCCACTCGACGCCTGAAAGCTCTGAGGCAGGGTCAACGCCCCCTACAGGGCTATATTAGCGATTTTCGGCTGCTTAGCCAGGATTCCGCCTGGAATGAGGCTGCGCTCGTGGATGCCTTCCAGGATGGATTGTCGGAGGAGATGTTGGATGAGCTGGCCCATGTGGATATTCCCTCAGACCTGAATGGGTTGATCCATCTCTGCCTGCGGATCGATGCTCGGTTGCAGCAGCAAAAGAGTCGCCGTGCCACTCCACAGACCCCTGCCGCCCCTGTTGTGCATGAGCCCCCAGTCCAAAGGGAGGAGCCAATGGAGCTGGGTGCCGCCAGGTCTCGTCTATCGGTGACGGAAATGAACAGACGATGATTGGGGGGGTTGTGTTTTTACTGTGGGGACCCTGGACATTTGGCTGCTTTTTGCCCAAAGAAGCGTCAGCGGGCATCAGTGACCAAGCCAGCCCCGAGAAAGTCCCCTACTTTGCTGTCGGGAAACGCCCCGAGCCCGATCTAGACGGTGTGATAGATCGGGCGTCCCACAACACCAACACCAAGCGACGCCTTTCCGAAGGTGCCTGTGAACCTCCACGGCATTTGATTTTGGAGGCACGTCTGATCCTTCCTGGCAAGCCAGAGGGGATTCCAGTCCATGCCTTAATTGACTCTGGGGCCACCACAAACTTTATGGACTCAGCCTTTGTGGCCAAATGGGCTGTTCCCCAGTGCCCGGTGGATCCGCCCATGTTAGTGGAGACTATCGATGGTCGAGTGCTCCTGTCTGGGCCTATTACGGCCGCCACGCAACCAATATGTATGGCCATCAGTTCCCATGTGGAGGCCATCCAGTTCTACATCACTTCTGATCTGCATTTCCCCGTGGTCTTGGGACTGGCGTGGCTCCGGGCGCATGACCCACAGATCTATTGGTCACAGAACTTGGTCACCTTCCCAAGCTTGCAGTGCGTGGACCACTCCCGCCATATCTGTGCCGGCCAGGTGGAGGGTTCCCCAGGGGTTTCCTTGCCTCCCGAACTGTCCGACTTTGCTGATGTGTTCAGCGAGTCAGAGGCGGATCAATTACCCCCGCACAGGCCCTATGACTGCTCCATTGACTTAGTCCTGGATGCGCCTCTCCCAGTGGGGCGTTTGTACTCCATGTCGGAGCCCGAGTTAGCTGCATTGCGGGACTTCCTGGAGAAGAATTTGGCTCGCGGTTTCATCCGGCCCTCGTCCTCGCCAGTGTCTGCACCCATGCTTTTCGTCAAAAAGAAGTCGGGCGAATTACGGCTTTGCTGCGACTACCAGAAACTCAACGCCATCACGGTGCGCAACCGTTACCCGCTGCCCCTCATCCCCGAGCTCTTGGACCGACTCCGGGAGGCTAAGATCTTCACGAAACTGGACCTGCGTGGAGCTTACAACCTCGTCAGGGTTCGGCCGGGTGATGAGTGGAAGACGGCGTTTGGTACTCGCTATGGACATTTTGAGTACACGGTGATGCCGTTTGGCTTGACCAACGCCCCCGCTGTGTTTCAGCATTTTATGAACGACATCTTCCGGGATTTGTTGGACCAGTTTGTCGTGATCTATTTGGACGACATCCTGATTTACTCCCCGTCGTGTGAAGTGCATCATCAGCATCTCCGTCAGGTCCTGCAGCGACTCCGAGAACATCGGCTGTTTGCCAAGTTGGAGAAGTGCCAGTTCTACCAGGTGACCATCGATTTCCTGGGTCACCGCATTTCTCCTGAGGGCATCGCCATGGAGCCGAGTAAGGTTGAGTCGTTGCAGAGTTGGCAACCCCCGCGTCGTGTGAAGGATGTTCAGCGACTTCTTGGATTTGCCAACTATTACCGAACATTCATCCCTGGCTTTGCTGCCTTGACAGCCCCCCTCACCCGGCTCCTGCAGAAGAAGACTTGGTTCCAGTGGAACGCACCAGAACAACAGGCTTTCCAGGCTTTGAAGGAAGCCTTCATGAAGGAGCCCATCTTGAAGCATCCTGACCCGCAACGGCCATTTGTCGTGGAGGCAGACGCCTCCGACATTGCCATTGGGGCAGTGTTACTCCAGGCAACGACGCCCAGCGGTACCCTTTTCCCTTGCGCGTATCACTCTCGAAAATTGAACCCCTCGGAGCGCAACTATACCATCTGGGAGAAGGAGCTGCTGGCCATCAAAGCGGCGTTCGAGGCCTGGAGGCATCATTTGGAGGGAGCGCGGCATCAAATCGAGGTCCGGACGGACCATAAGAATCTGGAAAGCCTGCAGACCGCTCGGAATTTGAACCAATGCCAGATCCGGTGGTCTGTTTTCTTTGCGAGGTTTGACTTCCGGGTTCGGTACATACCAAGCGGGCACAATCAGAGAGCGGATGCTCTGTCCAGGAAGCCCGAATATACCCGAGTGGAAGACAAGCTTCTGCCCAGGACAGTGATCCCCGTCGAGTCTTTTGCTGCGGTGCGGGAGCCGGTTGATATACGGGCTCGGATCCGGGAGGCACAGGAGCAGGAGGCGTGGGTGGCTCAGCGGAAGGAGGAGGTGGGGCCAGATTCGCCTTGGACGGTCACCGATGGACTCTTGTATTATCGTGACCGGCTCTATGTTCCGGGAGGGCCACTCAGGGGACTCGTCCTCAGCCAGTGTCATGATAACCCGGCAGCGGGGCATTTTGGCCTGTTCAAGACCCTGAATCTGGTCTCCCGTACCTTCTGGTGGCCCCGAGTCCAACACGACGTCCAGTCTTATGTCACCTCCTGCATCCCATGCAGGCAGGCCAGGTCAGCGACAGGGGCCCCGCCTGGATTACTGCAGCCTTTGCCAACACCCAAAAGACCCTGGGGGGCTGTGTCCATGGACTTTCTGACGGATTTACCCCCATCCTCTGGTTTCACGACGGTGTTTGTGGTGGTGGACATGCTGACCAAGATGGCGCACTTCATCCCCTGTCGCGGCTTACCGTCAGCTCGCGCCACTAGTCGTATGCTTATTCAACAGGTGTTTCGGCTGCACGGCCTCCCCGATAGAGTTGTCTCCAATAGGGGGGCCCAGTTTACAGCCCGCTTCTGGCAGGAGTTGATGCATGCGTTGGATATCAAGGTTTGCCTCTCGTCCGCGCATCATCCTCAAACTGACGGGGGAACCGAGAAGGTCATCGGTATCCTGGAACAGTATCTGCGCTGCTACATCAATCTGCAGCAGAACAATTGGGTGGACTATCTGGCCATAGCTGAGTTTGCCTTTAACAACTCGCAGCACACCTCCACACAGATGACACCGTTCTTGGCCAATGTGGGTTATCACCCCCGGTTTTTCCCCCTTTCTCCCGTGGACTCACCGGAGCCGGCAGCGAACGACTTCATGGCAGAGTTACAGGCGATCCATCGATTGGTGCGACGGCAATTGGAGAAGGCCAAGGCTGATTACAAAAGGTTTGCTGATCGGTCAAGACGGGATACGCCTCCACTATTGGTGGGGGATCGGGTCTGGCTGTCCACCAGGAACCTACCGTCCACACGGCCGGTGAGGAAGTTAGATCACCGTTATTTAGGACCGTTCCCAGTCGAGGCTGTCATCAATCCGGTCGCCTATCGCTTAACTCTGCCACGTTCCCTGCGTGTGCACCCCGTCTTCCATCGGTCTCTGTTGGTCCCCGAGCAACCGGCTTGTCCACTCCGCCAAGCGGAACCTCCCCCATCAGGACCTCGTGATGGAGGCAGCACCCCCGAGTACGAGGTCACCAGCATCAGGGATTCCCATTGGCTGAAAGGTCGTTTCCAGTACCTGATCAAGTGGAAAGGTTACGGGCCGGAGGACTTCACCTGGGAAGACGCGACCGCCGTTCATGCCCCTGCGTTGGTGACTGCTTTCCATGAACAATTCCCATCCCGACCGCATCCGGATCGGCAGCCCCGGGGGAAGGGCCCTGCGGTGCGGGATAGTGTTGTGATTCAGTGTCAGCCTGTGGGTCCGGCAGCCGGGTCGGATGACTCGGATGACTCAGACGAGGGGGAGGAGGAGGGTGTTGAAGACGAACTTGCTGATGATGGCTTGGAGGCTTCGCAGAGCCCCCAGCCAGGCCCCTCTTACTTGGTGGAGACTCAGCTGCGCGAGCCCGACAGTGCGGATGATGATGACCCACAGCTGGCCCTGTTCAAGGACGCCCGACTCAGGAGGCAGTCAAGCAGGAGCAAGCAGAGAAAGGCTGTGGGACTCCTTGGAAGAAGGCACAGGGAGGCCACGCCCTGGACTCTAATAAAGGGAGTGTTTGGGGAAGGGCTGGTTGCTGAAAGCAACCGCTCTGTTTGAGGATCAAAGTTCCGGTATCTTGTTTCATGTTCTGTTGTTTGTTTGTGTATTAAACTTGGCAGACGTTTTCCAGCCTCAGACGCTTTCCAGCCTCTGCCGTTTGTACAGGGGTTGCCTTTCTGCAAGGCCGGTAGCAGGCTGGTACAGAACAAACTCTGCCGGGTCTCGCCCGGTGCCAGCGGGCTCCGCGGCATCCTTGACCGGGACCAGACCCATCCAGGCTGCAGTGCCTAGACGCGGTGTGGGCTGGGAAGTTTGGCGGTGACATGCTGGCTGGGAGGCGGCTTTGGAGTGCGTTGCCGGGGACTGCAGATCAGAGAGGTGAATAGTATTTTCCGGCGTATAAGACGACCCGGCGTATAAGACGACCCCCAACTTTTGAGATGATTTTCATGGGTTAAAAAGTCTTATACGCCAGAAAATACGGTATATCTGAATTCCAGATATAAAATTAGGCAGATTTTATATAAAATGAGACTCATTTGAGAGGGATCTGTATGAGTAACGTCCATGTAATCATTTATATTCTGCTTGTTTTTGCGCTCACCTTGCCCAGTTCCTAAGGCAAAACTATCAGTGCATGATGTGACTATGGTATTTGATGATCAACCAGCTTGTTGCAGAACTGGGATTTGGACAGAGAAGGAGGGACTATCATCCAGCTGGCTTCTATGCCTAAGGAAAACTAGTACCTGAGTCTCCCCAGCACCTTAATTATGGCATCATATCAGCTCTCTTTTAAATTGTCACTTAGCATAATGTACGAGGTAAGCCAAAGACAAATAAGGCCTGGGAAAATAGACACATCTAAATAATTTTGAAATTTCTAAGATTTCTTATGAACTTAGAGGAGAAGGCAATGGAGTATTTAAATCATGGGTTCTTAACATGTTGTGAGTGGATTTTGGAAGCCAGGTGCTATGGCTACTAGTGCTCTACCAATGGAAGCACCATTTACTACAAAAATGCTTTGAAAAATTCCCTATGTCTCTAAACAGAATTAGGAGCCAGTATAATATAAATCATTCCTCCTCATATGTTCTTGAAAAGGTCACAAATAATGAAGAACAGTTTTCATTTTTCATCCCACGTACCCATAAATAGTCAATCAATACTAATAAAGGTTGAGGAACCAAATATTATATTTGGCTTCTTGTTCATCATATTAATAAGATGACTGGAGTTTTTAAGTGTATTAAACTAAAAAATGAAGCAAGCACATTTCTTGGTGAAAATGCCACATTTGCTAATGAAATATGAGCAATGGAATAAAAAGCAATATCTTGATGATATCTACTGTGCCTTAACTACTGTATTTGCTTTTGCCCAGATTAATGATATTAGTAACTAATTATTTGTTGTGTAATTATACCTTATTGGAATGTTTTGAGAATAAGCAGGGTCTTTTTATGATTATGACTAGCTTTTGAGTATAATGTTCATTTTGGGACCTCTTTCCTACTTTATTTATTATCACATTTCTAAATTTCTAAATTCACCCGACTCCATTGGAATTCTGGGCAGAATATGACAGGGGTCCCCAACCCACAGGCTATGGCCCACTACCAGGCTGCAGCCTGTTTCAAATCGGGCCATGTGAGTGATGGGCAAGTGCTTGTGATTGCATGCTAAGCTCCACTCGTGTGAGCAGTGGGTGCTTGAGTGGAGGGTGCTTATGTTTGCATGCAAAGCTGTGCTCGCACGAGTGGAGCTTCGAGCAGGAGCACAACTGCCCTCCATTCAAGCACCCACCAGTCACGTGAATGGTGCTTCATGCACAAGCACAAGCACCCTCTGCTCATGCACAAAGCTCCATTTGCATGAGTGGAATGTGCCTGCCATTAATATGCCCTCCCTGTGCCGGGCTATGCCATCAAGTTGGAAAGGTTGGGGATTGCTGGTATGCAATATTAGGAATAGTTAAAGACAGTATAACAATTTTTTTTCAAGAAAAAACAAAACACTGAGTAAGAGTAATAAAATACACAGCCTAAATACAAAACATTCCCTTAAGAGGCTCCCCATGTATTCTAGTCCTAAGATAGGGGAAATAGGTCAGATTTTTAGGATTCATTTAAGTAAGATCAGGATCTCTAGGGGAGGCTCTTCCCAAGACAGGCACTATGACAGAGAAAATCCATTTCCTGGTTCCCAACAGATCACACTATTTAATTGAGAGGACTAATCTATGCCATCTATGTTTGATCAAAAAGAACAACATAAATGATCCCTTAGTTTGCCATGAAGAATAACCAGTTGAGCTGCCCTTGATAGAGAAAGGAGAGGCATTAAATGGGCATATCATGGCTTGCCCATAACTGCCTATGCTGCCTTATTCTGTATCAGCCAGAAATGACATGGACTTAATAGACAGGTAGTTGGACTAGTAGTCTGAAGCCCATTGTCCACTTCCTGAGGAATTATAAGTTCTAACTTATTTCAGCTACCCTGCCCTCCACAAAAAACCCACACAGATCACCCTTAATCACCTTAAAATGACTTGTTCAGACTCCAAATCCAAGGAAATCTAAGCCAACTATTTCTTTTCACTTTATCTTAAATTAATATTAATGTTAGTATGACTCGAAGTTTCATCACAAGGTTTTTAAGAAGAGACTGGACAGCCACTTGTCTGAAATGATATAGGTTCTCCTGCTTGAGCAGGGGGCTGGACTAGAAGACCTCCAAGGTCCCTTCCAGCTCTATTCTATTCTATTCTATTCTATTCTATTCTATTCTATTCTATTCTATTCTATTCTATTCTATTCTATTCTATTCTATTCTATTCTATTGTCACTGGCCCTTGGCAAAACTTGAGAAATCATAAAAAATCCAATCATGAAAACTCAAGCAGAGGCTGAAATAAGTCCTGGGTGGGAACACAATCTGAACACTGGCAGCGTTGCGTTCAGAAGTGCCACACCTTGGAAAGTTAGTAGCATTGCTTTATAAACTTTGTTAGCCAATGAAAATCAGACAACAGAGTCATTACATTATAAGGAAGACATCAATCATTCCTGTACACTCCCTTGTTTCCTCCTTCAGTACATCCCATCCATGCACATGTTTCCCATGCTTGCATGAAATTTGTCCCTGATGCAAACGCTGATTACAGAAGTGAGATAGTAATAGTTAGACTAAACAATAATTTTTTGTTCCAATTGCAGAACCCTTCATTTCTCCCTTTTTAATTTTGTTACAGAATGCTTTCTATAACTTGGTGACCAATGGCATATATTCCTTTGTAATTGCAGTGATAGTCAGGACCTTGGCTAGCTTATGAGGTTTATGACTACTTACAGAGGATGCTATGACCATCATCCCTGAGATGATAGAAGTAACTGTTCTTTGGATAACAGGAATCAAACATGGCAAAACCAGCAGACCTCCAAAAGCTAACACAACCAGAAAAAAATTCCCTTCACCAATCACCAAAGATCTCTCCAAACCAGCTTGTGTCCATGACACCTGTCCAGGTTTCCAAAGAAGCTGTGTGTATTTCCTCCACACGCAGGCAGCATTGTGTAAAAGGAAAGCCACACACCTCTTGTTTTCACAAAACTTTCTTTTGTAGTGTTATTTAACCAATCAATTTTCTTTATCTCTCTGTACGTGTGTTTCTTGCCTCGGGCTAATGGAGATTCCTGCACAAGTGTAGTACAGAGAAGCAAAAGAGCATTATGTTATTCTAAATTCTGTTCATTTGTAATTATTTCTAATACAGCTTGCAGGTTAATAATTATAAACAGGAGTCCTATAACCATACATTCCATCTTCCATCTTCTACCCAAGTAGTCAGAGCAGTAAGATTCACGTGGTTCCCAAGGCCATTATTCACCCATGTTAGTACCCACACACACATAACAATTAGTTACATTTAGAGATGAAGCAATTCTTTTGGCCAGATCAATAAAAAAGATCCTTTGCTACTGAGGGGATCTCAGTTGTGATTTCTAGTTCATCATAAAGAGAATGAAAAACTGTAAAATGTTTCTGGGGCAGTGATATAATAGTGTCAGCTTGAACGCATATTTGCATTTGGTTCCATCAATAGCTGGTCCAAATGATGCTGAGAAGTCCACTGGTCTGGTTATCTCGAAGTACACCGGGTTACAGACATCAGTGCTGACTCAGTGTTAGGAAGTGCTGACTCCTTTAGGGTTATCCCTGTATACCACTTTGCAATGCTCCAGCACAGACACAGTGTAAGATTGTAGCTGAGGTAGGATGTACAAACATATTTGGCATTAAATGAATAGACCTCTCTCCACTCCAACACTTCACATTTAGTCCATTTAGCTTGATTATAGTTAATAGCTTTACACTCATCAAAGGAGACTCTGGCACTGTCCATAAGTCTTGTGTTATTCTTTCCCAAGAGGTATTGTCTGTGTGTCCCTCCATATGTCCAGATTTAAAGTTGTTGATAGGGCTTTACTGTATTGACAGGAACATAACAAGTGACCCTATCCCCCAATTTGCAAGTGGAATACATAGTTTTGTTATAAACACAACTCCCTTTTGTCCCTTTAATTATTGGGCCCATGGTCTGAAGAAGGTCTGGGGGAAACAGGAGCAAAAAAGTAAAAAAAAAATGTAGCAATACACAGTCTAGATACTACAAACCTGAGTTCCAAGGTAATCCAGTCCATTGATGTTTTCTCCTAGTTAGATGGAAACAGTTCAACAGGCGAGGCAGGTCGAAGTTTCACTTTCCAGCCATCTAGTTGCTGGGTTTGCCACTGGAGAGAGGACGATGGGACATTCCATAAACCCATGCCTTGATTTCTTCCACTTCTCACTGAAATTGAGGTGCTCAGGAGGACTTGACGGGGGTGGGACCACTTAGACTTATAGATGACAGTTCTTTCACCTGAACCCACTCTCCAGGAACAACTATCAGAGACAGGTGATAGGGCAGCCTGGGCTGTACTAAGATAGAAGAGAAAACCTGCAAATATTGAGTAACATTCTTTTCTTCTTCATTGACATTCTTGAACCTTTGTGCAATTCCCATCCATTATTTCAAAGCAAGTATTCCAGAGCTGAGGCCTGTATTGAAATGGTCTCACCACTAGATGTCACAACCTGTCCAGCCACTGTGTACCATCCACTAGGTAAAGGTAAAGGTTCCCCCGCACATGTGTGCTAGTCGTTTCCAACTCTAGGGGCCGGTGCTCATCTCCGTTTCAAAGCCGAAGAGCCAGCGCTTGTCCAAGGACGTCTCCGTGGTCACGTGACCGGCATGACTAGATGCCAAAGGCACACGGAATGCTGTTACCTTCCCACCGTAGTGGTCCCTACTTTTCTACTTGCATTTTTTTACGTGCTTTCGAACTGCTAGGTTGGCAGAAGCTTGGACGAGTAACAGGCGCTCACTCTGTTACGCGGCGCTTGGGATTCAACCCGCCAAACTGCCAATCTTCTGATCGACAAGCTCAGCGTCCTAACCCACTGAGCCACCGCATCCCAATTACCATCCACTACATAAGCCAAAAATAAGACACATTCTCTAACTACTACTCCTTCTCAACATTCATTTCCTTCTTGTAGCTGCATGCCATTTCAGCCTCAACTTTCCATGTGTCTAACAACTTCATGTGAGTAACTTTTTTCCCTTTTATTATTAATCAATCTTCTTTCTTTCCAACTTTTTCCAAAAGTATCCATATTCCCCTTGTATCCTGCTGCAGAGCCTGTAGGCCTGAGCTGACCAAAGGGAGGGAAAGCCCAGCCCAGCCTCCACAAATATTCTCTCCTTCCCATCCAACATCATACATCCACTAGCTACTTTTTTCCCCTTCAGCTACTTTGCTAGATCCATCTATGAACAAATCAGTTTTCTTTCTCTTCCCTTTGTCTAACATTAGGCTCTCTTTTACTCAAAACAACATAGTTATCCATAACCCCAAAATTTCCTCAACTCCAGCAAGGATCTAGTTACACTTTCTTCAGTTCTCTTAGGCATTGCTGTCTATTTCTTTCCTTAATCAATAAATCAGTGTGTCCTACACAGTGTGTCCTCCAAACATAAAGACATAAAAATAAAATAATAATAATAATAATAATAATAATAATAATAATAATAATAATAATAATAAGCAACTTCACAAAGAAACAGCCCAACATATTCTCTCTCTCTCTGTGTGTGTATGTGTGTGTGTGCATGTGCGCGCAATGACTGAAAGTAGAGCATCAAACTTTTAAAAACATTTACAAATCTAAGCAAAACAATTCAGAGTCATTTCCTTTGGTTGATCGGTATATAGGGTTAACTAATATTTGAAACCTCAAAGATTTACACTGTTTTCCAATGCCAGGTTTTTCTCTGTCTCATTTGGTTACAAGTAACATTATGTCTTGCCTGAATAAGATTTCCTTTGTTCTTTGTTCTTCAGCATAATTTTCTCTACTGTCTCCCCCTTTTGAGTAGGAAAAATTGCAAGCCAAAACTTCAAGAGCAGATCTCAGATGTCACTTCTCTCCCCTTTCCCCCCTTTCCCCTCCCTTCCTTTGTCAAGCCAGGAAAAAATATTAAAAGAACAGCAAGGAAAACCACCCTCCCCCATTTCTCTCTCTCTCTCTCTCTCTCTCTCTCTCTCTCTCTCTCTCTCTCTTCCAAAGCAAAGGGTAAAAAAACCAAAACAAAACATAGCAAGACGGCAACAAAGAAGGCTGAACAAAATTTAAAAAACTGCACAGGGATCTCAGCCCCTTTTCCTTTCACTTACATCATTCTTTCAACAAAATAGCTTTCTCCCTCCCTCATGCAAACACCTTCTTTCCATTTCATAACAACAACAAAATCTGCAATTTACTGTTTCTTCCATAGCCTGGGGTGGGGGTGGGGGTGGGGGAAACTAACACACACACAGGCATTTACACATCAGCATACCTATACATTCACTTCCATTCAAACTGCTTGCATAAACAATTTCACATTCAGATATTTCAGATATTTGCTTTCATTAGAGGGTCTTGCCCCTCTCCCAAGTCTTGGAAATAACACACAAAAACATAGACACGCATACACAGATACCATTAAGACAACATTTCCAGGCCTGTTGCTTGTCCTCCAAGAAGTGAGACAAATCAAGAAATGATCCCAGTCAAAATTGTGAACATTGGGCCCTGAACCATTGCTTCCTTTTATTTATTTATTTATTTATTTATTTATTTATTTATTTATTTATTTATTTATTTATTTATTTATTTTATTTTATTACATTTATATACCGCCCTTTCCCTGAAGCCCACTTAATTTTCTAGCTTCCACTTGTTCTAATTTCCCACAAAGGTCATTTTTAAGAAATACATCAATTTGGGGTTTGAGGCCAAAGCAGGCCTCCCTTTTTAATTTACCAAATTCAAAGGACACTGTAGAAGGACCAAAAGAAATGTTGAATTTGGGGCTCTTTGCCAGCCTGAATGGGGACGGAAAAACTGCAGAGATCAGCCTCCTCTCTTCCCATCTAACAATAGGGATGGTTTCCACGGATAGTAGATGGTGCCATTGTCAAACAGGAAAAAAAAATAATGTCCTACAAAGAGCCAGATTAGAAGGGAAAAAACTACAAACAGCTCTTCTTTGATTTTCCCCCTTTTCTTTTCTTCCATGGCTGAAGTTATTAAAAAGATAAGCTGGCCAAATGGAGATGCACAAAGTTTTTCAGCTATGCTTTCTTGAAGATTATTTTTACTGCCACAATCAGTGCATTCCAATGGATAACATGCAGCCTATTGGAAACATGGCTCCTCCTCTTCCCTAAACACCAATTCATTTGCTCAGGGCAAATGAATGACTCCCAAGAGATTTTTTGATATCTTTCCTTTGGAATCGGGGTCAGCCACACCCTCTCTTATGTGGGAATCCCTTACAGGGGGTTTTCTTAACAGTCACTCATTTCTATCACGTTGCAGGCAACTAAATCCCTGCATTCCAGACATTTCACACACACACACACACACACACACACACACACACAAACACTCATTTCCCCAACTCCACCTCATTCCAGAATGTTTGTTTCTACTTACCAAATTCTTCCTGTATTCTCGTCTCCTCCTATCCTCACTGGGATGAGATGGAAGCCTCTTTCAACATTCAGTTCTAGACAAGCTCAGGTCTACTGGCCGCTATCTAGTTCAAAAGTCACCAGACACAACGAGACTGAGAGTGCTCTTGACTTTATAGCTGACCTGCACCAGTTTTCCTGGATGTCATAGCTGAAGGTTGTGAGTCACAACGGGACTCATTCCCAGGGGCTCCTAATGGAGGAACCACCTTGAAGAAAAAACATCCAAGTCCCTGTTCCGGGCACCAAATATGTAAGGTCACTGGCCCTTGGCAAAACTTGAGAAATCATAAAAAAATCCAATTGTGAAAACTCAAGCAGAGGTTTCTTAAAGATACAGCACTTTATTTTCGATTGAAATAAGTCCTGGATAGGAACACAATCTGAACATTGGCAGCATTGCATTCAGAAGTGCCACACCTTGGAAAGTTAGTAGCAATGCTTTATAAACTTTGTTAGCCAATGAAAATCAGACAACAGGGTCATTACATTATAAGAAAGACATTAATCATTCCTGTACACTCCCTTGTTCCCTCCTTCAGTACATCCCATCCATGTACATGTTTCCCATGCTTGCATGAAATTTGTCCCTGACACAAACGCTGATTACAGAAGTGAGATAGTAATAGTTAGGCTAAACAATTTCTTTTTGTTCCAGTTACAGGTAAGTGCGCAGGATGAAGCAGCAGTGGTGGTGCAGGTCCAGAACCAGGTAGCCTACCAGCCTGGCTGACATGGGTGAGCACAAGATAAGAGTGCACATGGACTCCGCAGAACCCACCTCCCACTCCTTGACCTCTCTTACTTACCTAGTTGAGATGGTGTAGTTGGGCAGCAGGGAGAGTTGCAAAGTTCCTGCCAACTCGTCTTCGCTGCATACAACTTGCCTGTGCAATGTTTGCTGGTCGGGTCTTTTGGCACGCTTAGCAGCAATTCCTATTGGCTTTCAAAAGCTAATAGGCTTTTGAAAGCCAACAGAGGGAGTAGCACAGTTTGTGCAAAAGCTTTTTTGTGTGTTTGTGTGTGCAAAAAAGGTTCCGGAATGCCGTTCTGAGCATTCTATGAGAAAAAAGCCCTGATTATTGGAAGTTAAATGGCCAACAATTCTCTTCTTAGACATATTTAAAAGAATTAAATTTTGCTGATAAATTAATAAGATACCTGTATGAACAAAACATTACAATGTTCTTGAAAATTTCTTGGAATCTCTGATAACTTATACATTGTTCTTTACATATGAATATTTTCTGTGCATGAATATAAAATTTCAATTTTCTACAAGTGCCACTGTTCCTGCAGTGGCCACTCAGATGACTTTGTACATTCTGATTTTGTGGAGGCTTCTTTCTGTATTTGGGTGTCACTACTAGTTCTCCTTATTTCACAATTATCAGAAATTTGGTAGTTTAAGAATTTTTGTGAGAATAAAATAATACAAACTCGCTTCCGATATCAAAATATGTTAGATAGCAAGGCCCATGTTAGAAATTCAAATTCTGTGCAACTTCATTAAAAATGTCCATGTAATAGCTCTGTAAAGCCACTGTCCCCAGCTTTTTCACACAATCAAAAAGCTTCAGATGAGCCTCACATAGGGATATCCAAGGCGTTTCCTTGTATATCCCTGTGTGGGGCTCATCTGCAGCTTTTTTGATTGTCTAAAAGAGCCATGAAAAAATGGTTACTTAGATACCAGAGCAGTTCACTTGAGGACATCTGGATAACCACACCATGCTGGGGAGAATATCTTCACAAAGCTTTAGAATGCGAAAGTAAATAGCACAGACTTTTATTATGTTCTAGTTGGAAGTGCATGTGATGTTTTCACTTAGATGGATCACATGAAATAATAACATGACAGTGTGGGAAGTCAGCCTCCCAGAAAAGGAAATATTAAAAGGGAAGAAAAATATATTTCCTCAAAGGATCTTAAAGAGGCAGAAAAGCATGCCCAGTTTTTCTTAATAGCCCCAAGTCTCCCTCCCCCAAGCAGAAACCAGCTCTGTAGAAATGCAGATGTAAACCATTCAGGAAGGTTGGAGGCCTCCAGCTAGAAGCTTAGAAAGACAAAGACATCCAAAATCTATGTACATATTCCACCCAAACTCTAAGACTGAACATAATAGGATTAACCATCAGATACCTAAGGGGCACACTCAGACTCAGGTCAAAGTACATGACACAGGAAACACAAAGCTTCAGACAGGAATAGGAAACAACCTCAAGAGCTCCAGATGGTATAAAAACCCACTCCCTACATGTGCTCTCCCTTTTCTTCCAGAGCCATCTTTCTGTCTGGCTCTCCTCTTCAATAAACTGCAACCTTCTTTCTAAAGCAGTCGCCATGTTGTTTATTCCCAGCTTGGACTGAACCATGATGAAGACTTTTCCTTCAACAACAGCATGTTGATCCAATGCAAAGAAGCAAATAAATATCACCTATAAAAAGAATTGTTATTTTTTTCATTCTTCTAAATTGTTTTACCTCTGATTTTAACTACAAAATATCCTGAAAGAAATATTTTGTTATGTTCATATATTAGCACACAGAAAGTTGCATAAGCTATTAAAAATACTTTGCATTTTGGATGTCTTTTTTAAATTATTGTGGGTTTTTTTGTGCTGAGCCATATCTCAAATTATCCTACTTTTCCTAAGGAAAGGTGGCCTATTTAATATTTGATTGTTCCTCCAAAAAGCACATAAAAACATTTTGTCAACCCCTTCTTTTTTGACTGACACTTTGATTGGAATCATTATACTCTATTTTCTCTGACCACCTTAGTGATGGAAATATTACGATTCTGTTACTATTTCAGATAAGAGACCAATAATATACCAGTTTTCCCCCTTTCTTTGCTTTCAATATTTTTACTTTTTATGATTTAATGATTATTCTGTTAAAAAGACATAAAGGGAATTAAGTTACAATTCAAGACACATAAACTTGATCTTCATATACAACAATGGGTTATGAATCAATCTTTGAAAGCAATTGACTAGTTCACATCCCATTTAGTGTAAAAGCAACCAATGTGATCACAAGTAAAACTTGGGACTTTATGCTAATTTTTAGGGGAACACAATCTCAATCCCTCTTCTTTGCAGAATGAATTGTTAAGTATTTGGGAAAAACAGAGAGAGTGGCTGACCAGAAGAATGTCAAGTAAGCATTTATTTAATGTTAGGTAGTAATGCACTACATATTAATATTAATCAGTGGAAAAAGGAAGAAAGCATTAGTATCTGATTCAACATTTCACATATAAATATAATCACAGCAGAAATCAACATATGTTTATACTGTATAAAACTAGGCATCTTTACCAGCACGTAAACCATACAACAACATACTCAACTTGCTTCAGACCAAGAGCTGTAGTTAGTTTTTTACAGCATTCCAGACACTATAATAAAATCAAAGTACAGTAAAGAATGAAAATTAATGATGTTAAATTCATCATGAAAATTAATAGTTAATAATATAACTTATTTATTTATTTATTTAAATTTCTGTTATGTGAAAATTTGAAACTTGATAACAAATTTGTATAGATCCAAGTACAACACATAAAGGTGTTTTAAAGCAACTAAATTTGAAGAACTAATAATAGGACATCATTATCCTTGGTTTTCTCCACCAAAGACATATGATGATGACTGGGCTGAGATGACAGACTACTGATTTTTTTGAGATGCAGTTTGTTTATTTATATTCTGCCTTTATTATTTTTAAAAACAACTCAAGGTAGTGAACATATCTAACACACCTTTGTCCGCCTGTTTTCCCCACAACAACAATCCTGTGAGGTCAGCTGGAGTGAAAGAGAATGACTGGCCCAAGTCACCCAGCTGGCTTCCATGGCTAAGGAAGGACTTGAACTCATGGTCTCACTTTCTGGCCCGGTGATCTTCCTGTTCCGCAAGGTCATTCCCACATACCATTATATATAACTGTTTATCCTATTGGCCACTAAAATTGTTAGGAGGAGAGATAACAAGCAAAGGTCTCACTCTTTACTGGCACCTTTGCCTCTGCTTTGAAGACTGATATTTTATAGTTTCCTTTCTGTCTATTTTCTATAGGATTGTCTTGCATCCACTCCCTGTTCCCCAATGTGAAGGTAAAAATCAGAATGGAGGCTTTCCATTGTATTGTATAACTTCCTTAATGAATTTCTTTGAATATTTATTTCATTTCTATAAAAGAAATACTTTCAGCAATTATGAGATATACCAAGGACAAAAACATCCAAATTAAAATATTAAGCATCTGTTTCCTGATGCTCTTAATGGACTTGGCACTGCTCATATCCACTTCCTTTGCTAGGAGAGTCCACAGTTTGTAGAGAGATTCAGAGTGATCTGAACAGTTTCCCACTCCAACAATATGGCATGGGATGTACTTTGTAATGACTGATAAAACAGTCATGGAAAGAAGAACCTAGAAGAACTTGAATCCTAGGGGTACAGCCAAATGATGAATTATGCACCTCAGATAAAGCCTTCTGCTCTACAGAAAGAATTGTTGTTGTTGTTAGTTGCGAAGTCGTGCCCGACCCATCGCAACCCTATGGACAACGTTCCTCCAGGCTTTCCTGTCCTCTACCATCTTCTGGAGTCCATTTAAGCTCACGCCTACTGCTTCAGTAACTCCGTCCAGCCACCTCATTCTCTGTCGTCCCCTTCTTCTATTGCCCTCAATCTTTCCCAGCATTAGGCTCTTCTCCAGTGAGTCCTTCCTTCTCATTAGGTGGCCAAAGTATTTGAGTTTTAGCTTAAGGATCTGGCCATCTAAAGAGCAGTCAGGGTTGATCTCCTCTAGGACTGACCGGTTTGATTGCCTTACAGTCCAAGGGACTCGCAGGAGTCTTCTCCAGCACCATAGTTCAAAGGCCTCAATTCTTTGGCGCTCAGCCTTTTTTATGGTACAACTTTCACTACCATACATTGCAACTGGGAAGACCATAGCCTTGACTATACGCACTTTTGTTGGCAGGGTGATGTCTCTGCTTTTTAGTGTGCTGTCTAGATTTGCCATGGCTTTCCTCCCGAGGAGCAAGCAACTTTTAATTTCTTGGCTACAGTCCCCATCTGCAGTGATCTTGAAGCCCAGGAAAATAAAATCTGTCACTACCTCCATTTCTTCCCCATCTATTTGCCAGGAATTGAGAGGGCCGGATGCCATGATCTTGGTTTTCTTAATGTTTAGTTTCAACCCAAGTTTTGCACTCTCCTTCTTCACCCGCAACAAGAGGCTCTTTAGTTCTTCTTCACTTTCTGCCATTAGAGTGGTATCATCTGCATATCTTAGGTTGTTGATGTTTCTTCCGGCAATCTTAATTCCAACTTTTGATTCATCTAGCCCTGCCTTTCTCATGATGTGCTCTGCATATAAGTTAAATAGGCAAGGCGACAGTATACAGCCTTGCCGGACTCCTTTCCCAATTTTGAACCAATCAGTGGTTCCGTATAAGTACAGTGAATTTTTCTGAGTTTGGATTACTCCCACAATTATTTTTCCTTCAAATAATTCTATCATTTGAGATCATTCTTAATATACAAATATAAAAGGGGGCAAAACTATTTAAGACAGAATGCTATACTTAATACTAAAGAAAAAAGGAGATGAATTTAGAGGGCCGGATGCCATGATCTTGGTTTTCTTAATGTTTAGTTTCAACCCAAGTTTTGCACTCTCCTTCTTTACCCGCAACAAGAGGCTCTTCAGTTCCTCTTCACTTTCTGCCATTAGAGTGGTATCATAATCACTTATTATCACAATGGAAATACACTCCCACAGTTCTTCTCTTAAAGGGAAACCCATTATTAACATAATAGCAATACATCAGAATACAAAACCCCTCTTGGCAAGCATATTTAATTATTGTTCTAAATTTAAAATAATATTGATTAGATGCCTGTGCTGCTTATGATTAATTTATTGTAGCTAGTAAGTAAAGAATATTTTCTTTTCATTTTCTTTGAAAAGATGAAAGAGTTTGTGTGAATTCTGCTCTCTAGTTTTGATATATTGTGCTCTTTTGATTGCTAAAAGGCGCAAAATTTCATGTAATAAGAAACTGATCCATCTATTGTTTTATTACTATCCACTTCCAGAATAAAGCTTATATACTGTATATAAATAATAAAATCAATCAGTTCAGTGCTAGTCATCAACCACATATTGTTTTGTAGCTCATTTAGTCAACTATTTTTAGAATAGCAAATATTAAATATAGTGCCATAAAGCTAAATAGGTTGGAATAAAAGTCATCTGGATTCAAAACTCAATGCAATCAGAAAATATACTGATACAAGATATTGTTCTGGTCAATAAGTGTGATGTAAATGTAAACTTTATGAACAACATTTAGCCATTGCTATTTGATTATTCAATCTGGTGGAATAAAAATCACTTTGAAATATTTTTTGAGGACTGTCATCCAGGTTATAATTGTCTTGAGGTGCTTTTTCAAAAGGCAACTGGACTGTTTTTCCTCAAGGAACAACAAAGCATTTTGCTTCTCATCCAAGAAGCTTCATCAGTTGGGGGATGGAAGGATAGGTACTGATAATTGAGACAGGATGGTGGGGAGATGGAAGGGTGGTATTCCTTTGCAGTCATTTTGTCTTGAGGCCACTTGGGAGTTTGAGGGCAAAGATAAGCCCTCAAGTGGCCTCAAGAGCTCTCAGGAAGAGTGCTAATGACCAGATCACTGAAAAAAAATTGATTCTTCCATCTCTCCCCTGCATTCCCTGCACCATCCAGTCAGAATCTATACTTCCATCCCCCACTGTCCAGTCTCAACTGTTAGTACCTGTCCTTCCACCCCTCTGCCATCATAATTGATAAAGTGAAATGTTTTATTCTTCTTCCTCCTCAAGGAAAAAACAGACATTTGTGTTTGGAAAAAGCATATTTGAGACATTTTTTGAGGAAAAATAAAATTTCAATGATATTCTTATGAATGGGATTTGGAATTCTTGCTATCAAGAAAATAACTCTGATTACAGGATATATTATTTATCTTTTCTATGGCTAAGGAGAGTTAAAGTGCAATAGAATTTAAAAGTAATTATAGTAATTAGAATATTTTAGAGTAAGATTGTATGATGTAATACCCTGTATTCAGCTCTGGGAAGTCGAGGGGGTGTGTGTTGGGAAGGGAGGGAAGGGAAGGGGGGTGGGGGAGATGGGGTATATGTTCTAAAAATGTACTTTAAAACTTTTCAATAAAAAAGAAAATAACTCTGTACTATTTTCACTATATCATCGTATCTCAAAAGGTGTTCATTTTCACTGACTTTCTATGCTACAAAAGAACTTCCAAGCAAAAACATAAAGAGAAAAACTCTTCCATGAAGTCTTCGTACATCAAGGCTGCAGAAATATTGTAAATTACCAAATAATTGTGACACATTATCATTCTAAATTCCCATGAAATAATTCTGAAGATATTTTAAAACATTCTGGAGAAAAAAACCAGAATCAATTTCATAAGGGGAAAAAAACACCTTGGGGTTTGAGAGGGAATTGCAATCCAGATTTCAGATATAGTAAATTTCATATAGCCAAGTAAACAGTCTACACAATATTTTATTTTATTTTATAAAGAGTATTTCCTTTATTCTATCCTATACATTTTATCCCCTTCATGGATTACTGCCTTGTCGTGGCGAAGGGGCTTGCGTAATTCTATGAAGCTATGAGCTATGCCGTGCAGGGCCACCCAAGACGGACAGGTCATAGCAGAGAGTTCTGACAAAACGTGATCCACTGGAGAAGGAAATGGCAAACCACTCCAGTATCTTTGCCATGAAAACCCTATGGACAATACCAAAAAGCAAAAAGATATGACGCTGGAAGATGAGCCCCTCAGGTTGGAAGGCATCCAATATGCTACTGGGGAAGAGCAGAGAGCTAGTACTAGTAGCGCCAGAAAGAATGAAGTGACTGAGCCAAAGCCGAAAGGACGCTCAGCTGTGGATGTGTCTGGTGGTGAAAGGAAAGTCTGATGCTGTAAAGATTTTTTTCTCCATAGGAAACTGGAATGTAAGATCCATGAATCAAGGAAAGCTGGATGTGGTCAAACAAGAGATGACAAGATTGAACATCAACATCTTAGGAATCAGCGAACTAAAATGGACAGGAATGGGTGAATTTAATTCATATGACCATCAAGTATACTACTGCGGGCAAGAATCCCTCAGAAGAAATGGAGTAGCCTTCATAGTCAATAAAAGAGTAGGAAAAGCAATACTGGGATACAATCCTCAACATGACAGAATGATCTCAGTTCGAATCCAAGGCAAACCATTCAATATCACAGTAGTCCAAGTCTATGCCCCAACCACCGGTGCTGAAGAGGATGTAATTGACCAGTTCTATGAAGCCCTACAGCACCTTATAGAACTAACACCATAAAATGATGTCCTTAT
The DNA here is from genome assembly GCF_947247035.1 of Vipera ursinii. NCBI lineage: Eukaryota > Metazoa > Chordata > Lepidosauria > Squamata > Viperidae > Vipera > Vipera ursinii. Next base: position 17,286,112 of record NC_139521.1, read on the forward strand.
CATCATGGGGGATTGGAATGCTAAGGTAGGAAACCAAAAGATAACCGGAATAACAGGCAAGTTTGACCTTGGAGTACAAAATGAAGCAGGGCACAGGCTGACAGAATTTTGTCAAGAGCATACGATGGTCATAGCAAACACTCTTGTCCAACAACCCAAGAGACGGCTCTACACATGGACATCACCAGACGGTCTACACAGAAATCAGATTGACTATGTGCTCTGCAGCCAAAGCTGGAGAAGATCTATACAGTCAGTAAAAACAAGACCAGGAGCTGACTGTGGCTCAGACCATGAGCTTCTTGTTGCAAAATTTAGGCTTAAACTGAAGAAAGTAGGGGAAAGTACTAGGCCACTCAAGTATGAACTAAATCATATCCCTGACGAATATACAATAGAGGTGACAAATAGATTTAAGGAATTAGATCTGATAGACACAGTGCCTGAAGAACTATGGATGGAGGTTCACAACATTGTACAAGAGGTAGCAACTAAAACCATCCCAAAGAAAAAGAAATGCAAGAAAGCAAAATGGCTGTCTGAGGAAGCTTTGTAAATAGCTGAGGAAAGGAGGGAAGCGAAAGGCAAGGGAGAAAAGATACACCCAACTAAATGCAGAATTCCAGAGAATAGCTAGAAGAGATAAGAATGCCTTCTTAAATGAAGAGTGCAAAGAAATAGAAGAAAACAATAGAATAGGAAGACCAGAGATCTTTTCAAGAAAATTGGAGAGATGAAGGGAACGTTTCATGCAAAAATGGGCATGATAAAGGACCAAAATGGCAGGGACCTAAAAGAGGCAGAAGAGATTAAGAAGAGGTGGCAAAATTACACAGAAGAACTATACAAGAATGAGCTTAACGTCCCTGATAATCACAATGAGAGCCAGACATCCTAGAATGTGAAGTGAAGTGGGCCTTAGAAAAGCTGAGCAACAACAAAGCTAGTGGAGGTGACAGTATTCCAGCTGAGCTATTCAAAATCTTAGAAGACGATGCAGTAAAAGTGCTACACTCAATTTGCCAGCAAATTTGGAAAACTCAACAGTGGCCACAGGATTGGAAAAGATCTTTTTACATTCCAATTCCAAAGAAAGGCAGTGCCAAAGAATGTTCAAACTATCACACCATTGCACTCATTTCACATGCTAGTAAAGTTATGCTTAAAATCCTACAAGCTAGACTCCAGCAGTATGTGGATTGAGAACTACCAGAAGTACAGGCAGGATTTCGAAGAGGCAGAGGAACTAGAGATCAAATTGCCAACATACGCTGGATCATGGAGAAAGCTAGAGAGTTCCAGAAAAAACATCTGCTTCATTGACTATGCTAAAGCCTTTGATTGTGTGGATCACAACAAATTGTGGCAAGTTCTTAAAGAGATGGGAGTACCAGACCATCTTATTTGTCTCTTGAGAAACCTATATGCGGGCCAAGAAGCAACAGTGAGAACTAGACATGGAACCACTGATTGGTTCAAAATTGGGAAAGGAGTGCAGCAAGGCTGTATACTGTTCCCCTGCCTGTTTAACTTATATGCAGAGCACATCATGAGAAAGGCAGGGCTTGATGAATCAAAAGTTGGAATTAAGATTGCCAGGAGAAATATCAACAACCTAAGATATGCAGATGATACCACTCTAATGGCAGAAAGGGAAGAGGAAGTAAAGAGCCTCTTGTTGCTGGTAAAGAAGGAGAGTGCAAAAGTTGGGTTGAAACTTAACATTAAGAAAACCAAGATCATGGCATCCGGCCCTCTAAATTCATCTCCTTTTTTTCTTTAGAATTAAGTATATCATTCTGTTTTAAATAGTTTTGCCCCCTTTTATATTTGTATATTAAGAATGATCTCAAATGATAGAATTATTTGAAGGAAAAATAATTGTGGGAGTAATCCAAACTCAGAAAAATTCACTGTACTTATACTTAATTATGCATGTTTATTGGTTAATTTTTATTTATCTTTGAAAATTGTTTCATTTCATGATGTATGGTGGAGTTAGCATGGAATATAATAACTGACCAGATCATGAACCATTCATCACAGTTCAATGTAAAATTTCTTTTAGAAGAAACTGCAGAAGAAAATATCCTGTCATTTAAGAAAAAGAGAGAAAAATAAGAGAAAAAGAACATGAAAGTAATTCTGAGATATTGTTTACATAATATAAAAAGTTAGAAATATTTGTAACATCTAATTTTTCTCTAAGGTAAATAGGTGAGGTCTAGACAGGTAATCCTTTAATCAAATAGTGGAAAGTTGCAGTAAAAAGTTGTTTTTGGAAATCCTATTGATTAAAAAATGGATGCTTTGACTTGTTATTAGTTTTATATAGATAGGTTTTGCAAGCAGTTACTTATAAATGTATTTATTTTGTGTACATTCCGTATTTTTACAATATATGACTCAAAACATACAGTATATATTCTTTGCTAGATAATAACCACAACAAAATTATCTGAATTTGAATTTGAACTGTACTGTAAATGCATGAATGAATGAAAAAGGAAGTGGCAAGTGTCACAAAAGTAAATATAATTTGTTCCATTTGCACATTTACTTAAGATACTGAAAATACATGACAGCCAAATCTGAAATGGAATTACTGGAAATAGTCTATATAAGAATTCTCTTTTTTTAAGATACTTTTTTAAAATTTGAAAATCAAAGATTGAATATGATAAGACATTTTGTTCTTAAGTGACTGATCTTTACAATAGCAAAACAGATCTCTGCCATCCTTAATGTGACACCTTCCTGTTTATGGCATATTAATTTCTAAAACAAAGGCAACAAAACTTCTTATAGTGAAGGATTAGGGTAAAGCAAATCATATTACTGATTTCTCCCTCCCCCATGAAAATGTAGTATTTTTTGTCAAATTTTTTTTAAAAAATCCATTAAAATAATAAGGATGTTACTTCTTGATTTTCTTTTTTTCATTGTTTGAGAGGGCAATGCAAAAATAATTAGAATATTTACACTGAAAAATAGTTGAAATGTTTTGAGAAATGCCAGTGGGAGACTGAGTGACAATAATTTCTGAACCATAGAGTGAGGTCCTTTAGGTATGGGTATAATAAAAAGAGAGTCAATTTGTTTACATTCACCTTGATGGCTGTGAATCCTGGGGGAATGGTGGGGAATGCTTGCATTGTTCACCAAAATAATTTGGAAGAAAAGTGAGAAAGCTATAAGCAACCCAGAATGTGTGGTAACACCTAAGGCAACTTGTGAAAGGAATTTACACAAGTCTGCTCTTTTTCATCAAAATTGCTTGTAGTAATTCTGAGAAAAACTTCTAGCTGTACAGGGAGTGCAGAATTATTAGGCAAGTTGTATTTTTGAGGATTAATTTTATTATTGAACAACAACCATGTTCTCAATGAACCCAAAAAACTCATTAATATCAAAGCTGAATATTTTTGGAAGTAGTTTTTAGTTTGTTTTTAGTTATAGCTATTTTAGGGGGATATCTGTGTGTGCAGGTGACTATTACTGTGCATAATTATTAGGCAACTTAACAAAAAACAAATATATACCCATTTCAATTATTTATTTTTACCAGTGAAACCAATATAACATCTCAACATTCACAAATATACATTTCTGACATTCAAAAACATAACAAAAACAAATCAGTGACCAATATAGCCACCTTTCTTTGCAAGGACACTCAAAAGCCTGCCATCCATGGATTCTGTCAGTGTTTTGATCTGTTCACCATCAACATTGCGTGCAGCAGCAACCACAGCCTCCCAGACACTGTTCAGAGAGGTGTACTGTTTTCCCTCCTTGTAAATCTCACATTTGATGATGGACCACAGGTTCTCAATGGGGTTCAGATCAGGTGAACAAGGAGGCCATGTCATTAGATTTCCTTCTTTTATACCCTTTCTTGCCAGCCACGCTGTGGAGTACTTGGACGCGTGTGATGGAGCATTGTCCTGCATGAAAATCATGTTTTTCTTGAAGGATGCAGACTTCTTCCTGTACCACTGCTTGAAGAAGGTGTCTTCCAGAATCTGGCAGTAGGACTGGGAGTTGAGCTTGACTCCATCCTCAACCCAAAAAGGCCCCACAAGCTCATCTTTGATGATACCAGCCCAAACCAGTACTCCACCTCCACCTTGCTGGCGTCTGAGTCGGACTGGAGCTCTCTGCCCTTTACCAATCCAGCCACGGGCCCATCCATCTGGCCCATCAAGACTCACTCTCATTTCATCAGTCCATAAAACCTTAGAAAAATCAGTCTTGAGATATTTCTTGGCCCAGTCTTGACGTTTCAGCTTGTGTGTCTTGTTCAGTGGTGGTCGTCTTTCAGCCTTTCTTACCTTGGCCATGTCTCTGAGTATTGCACACCTTGTGCTTTTGGGCACTCCAGTGATGTTGCAGCTCTGAAATATGGCCAAACTGGTGGCAAGTGGCATCTTGGCAGCTGCACGCTTGACTTTTCTCAGTTCATGGGCAGTTATTTTGCGCCTTGGTTTCTCCACACGCTTCTTGCGACCCTGTTGACTATTTTGAATGAAACGCTTGATTGTTCGATGATCACGCTTCAGAAGCTTTGCAATTTTAAGAGTGCTGCATCCCTCTGCAAGATATCTCACTATTTTTGACTTTTCTGAGCCTGTCAAGTCCTTCTTTTGACCCATTTTGCCAAAGGAAAGGAAGTTGCCTAATAATTATGCACACCTGATACAGGGTGTTGATGTCATTAGACCACACCCCTTCTCATTACAGAGATGCACATCACCTAATATGCTTAATTGGTAGTAGGCTTTCGAGCCTATACAGCTTGGAGTAAGACAACATGCATAAAGAGGATGATGTGGTCAAAATACTCATTTGCCTAATAATTCTGCACTCCCTGTATGATGTACCACCTTATACATGATACATTAAAATGATGGAAATGCTGGGACCACTGTGCTTGCTTAGAAAAGAATTTTCTGGGAGTTTTCATAGCCTCGAGGCTCTTATGATCAGTCCACACCTGGAATGGTATTTTATTACCTTCCAGGAAATGTCTCCAGGTCAGTAAAGCCCACCGCACTCTATAGGCTTCTTTCTCCCAAGCTACCCACCTTTGCTCAGTTTCTGAGAGCTTTCTTGAGGTGTAAGCACAGGGTTGTAATTGTCCATTTTTATTTCTCTGTAATTACACTGCTCCCACAGCAACATCACTGGCATCAGCTTGAATTATAAAAGGTTGATCTGAGTCCAGATGTTTTAAAAACAGCTCCATAGGAAAGTGTCTCTTAAGGTTTTCAAATGCTGCTCGGCATTCACCTGTCCATTTTAAAGGTTGACTGGGCTTAGGCTTGTCTTCCCCTCTTGTTTTCAATAAGTTTGTGATTGGTAGGGCAATTTGTGCAAAAGATGGGATGAATTGCCTGTGGAAGTTTGCAAATCGTAGGAAACTTTGTAACTGTTACCTGGTTTTTTGGGGAGCCAAATCCAACACTGCCATCACTTTCTCTTTTTTTTTATTAAAAAGTTTTAACATACATTTTATCTTTAACAATCCCCCCTCCCCCTCCCATACCCATCCCTCCCTACCCCTCCCCCCCTCCCCCCCAACTTCCCAGAGCTAAGTACAGGGTATAAAAAAAACAATCATAAACATCCAAATGCTAACAACCATAAACTCTAAAATCTATCACTCTCTAGCTCATATAGGATAACTACAAACACTATTACTATTAAATATATAAAAAAGAAAAAAGAAAAAAAGGAAGACTTATTCAAATGCTACATGAAACTTTTTAGTCCCATATTTGTTCTGGATATACTCAATCCATTTTCTCCACTCCATAATGTAACGTTCTTGCGAGTGATCTTTCAAATAAGCCGAAATCTTTGCCATCTCTGCCAGGTCAGAAACCTTTAAAGTCCATTCTTCTATAGTCGGCAGTTCCTCCTTCTTCCAATATTGACCTATTAAGAGTCTTGCTGCCGTAATTAAATTCAACATCAACTTAGTGTCCACAACCGCAGCATCTGTAATTATACCTAACAAAAAAAGTTGCGGGCAAAACTTTATCCTTTGCTTGAAAATCTTCTGCATGTTCCACCAAATTTTTATCCAAAAGGCCTTAACCTTTTTACAAGTCCACCATATGTGAAAATATGTTGCATCTTCATCGCCACACCTCCAGCACTTGGGCTGATAATTCGGATACATACTTGCAAGCTTTTTAGGATCTAGATGCCATCTATAAAACATTTTATAAAAGTTCTCTCTTAAGTTTTGAGCTTGTGTAAATTTTACGTTCCTCACCCAAATCTTTTCCCATGTATCCATTGTAATAACTTCTTGAATGTTTTGGGCCCATTTTATCATACAATCTTTAACAAGTTCTGTTTCTGAGTCAATTTCTATCAGTGCAAGATATATCCGTTTGATATGTGCTGGACCCTGCTTTCTAATTTGCTTTATCAGATTTTCATCAGTCATTGTAAAACCAGTTTTCTGATCTTCTTTCCACCTGGCCCATAGCTGAATATATTGGAACCAAGTTTGAACAATCTTCTCATCTCGCAAGAGACTGTACGGTTTCAGACACCAGACATTTCTTTCCAAACTTAAAATCTCCTTATACGTGGTCACATCATGTTTAAAACCAACATTTATATTTTCTATTGCATGTTTTGGGATTGCCCACAATGGTATCTTACAACCTAACTTATATCTGTACTTCTTCCAAACTCTCAACAATGCTTGTCTTAAAATATGCGCTTTAAACACATTATCTACCTTTTTATCATACAACAAATATGCATGCCAGCCAAACAACAAGTCATGGCCCTCAAGATTTAATAATCTCTCTTGTGTCAAATTAATCCAATCACTTATTCCTGCTAACGCAGCAGCTTCATAATATAATTTAAGATTGGGCATTTTAAGACCACCTCTTTCACGAGTATCCTGCATAATCTTAAGTTTAACTCGTGGCTTTTTCCCTGCCCAGACAAATTTATTGATACCTCGCTGCCATTCCTCCAGATTAGAATCTTTCTTAAGAATAGGTATCATTTGAAATAAGAATAAAAATTTAGGCAGGACATTCATTTTCACTGCTGCGATTCGCCCCAACAAAGACAATTGCAATTTTTCCCAGCTCTCCATTTCTTTTTGGATTTTTCCCCACAATCTTTCATAGTTATTTTTATATAACTTTGTATTAGAGGGTGACAAAAACACCCCCAAATATTTGACCCTCCTAACAATCTCAAATCCAGTTAGTCCTTCTAAAAGAGCCTTTTGCGATACTGTCATATTTTTGGCCAGAATTTTAGTTTTTTGTGCATTAACTTTAAATCCAGAAACCTTCCCATATTGCATTATTATCTCCATCAGGTCCACAACAGAGTTCTCTGGCTGGGTCACTGTAACAACCAGATCATCTGCGAACGCTCTCAATCTATAATCCTGATCTCTAATTTGTATACCCTTAATTCTTTCCGAACTCCGTATTTTTACCAATAATATCTCCAATGTTAACACAAATAACAAAGGCGATAACGGACACCCTTGCCTTGTGCCCTTCTCAATATTACAAACTTCAGTCAAACTATTGTTAACTATTATTCGGGCAGTTTGTTTTTGATATAATGCCCTAATTGGTTGCAAAAATTTATCCCCAAAATTCATTTTATCTAGAACTTTCATCAAAAATTGCCAATTCAATTGATCAAAAGCTTTTTCCGCATCTAAAAAAATTAGCGCCGCAGAGATCTGGTTATTCCTTTCCAAAAATTCTAACACATCAACTATATGCCTCACATTATTTTTCATTTGCCTACCACTGATAAACCCAGTTTGATCCCCATGAATCACCTGTTGCAGAACCCTCATCAGTCTATTAGCCAACACCTTAGCAAATATCTTATAATCTGTATTTAAAAGTGATATCGGTCTATAATTTTTTACTTGAGTAGCATCTTGATCTTCCTTCGGAATCAAAGAAATAAAAGCAGTTCTCCAAGACGGAGGCACCTTTCCCCCTCTCTGAATTATCTGAAACAGTTCCTTTAATGGCTTTATCAACTCCATTTGTAAATTTCTGTAATAAACCGCAGTCAAACCATCCGTACCTGGCGCTTTATCCAACTTCAATTCCTTAATTGCTGTAAGAATTTATTCTTCTGTTATTAATTGGTTAATCTCCTCTTTTTGTGCCTGCGTAAGAACCGGGATGCTAGCATTCTCCAAATATACATCAATATCCTTTTCATTAATCTTCTCCTTAGCATATAACTTAAAATAAAAGTCCAAAAAGGCTTCCTTAATGAGATCCTGTTGAAACACCACCTTTCCCTTATGTTCAATTTTATCTATATTAGAAGCCCTTTGCTTTTTCCTAAGTCTATAAGCTAGCCATCTACCTGGCTTATTAGCATTGCAAAAAGTATTATGCCTAGCAAACCGCAAATTGGTTGCCACTTGGTCAGCCATTAATTTGTCAAATTGTCCTCTTAATAGCTTAATAACCTCCTTAGCCTTCACGTCCAATGGGTTCAAGATCAAGGCCTTTTCTTTTTCCCTAATTTCGTTTTCCAATTCTTTCCTTCTGGCTTCCAAAGTACGTCTATGTTTGTTATTCATATATATCAACACCCCTCTCATATAGGCCTTGCTAGCATCCCAAACCATGTCCATAGAAGTATCCTTATTCATATTAATTTCAAAAAAATCCTTCATCCGCTATTTACATTCTTCCACATTTCTCTGATTTCTAAACAAGTTCTCATTTACGCGCCATGAGCGCCTATCTCTATTGTCCTTATTGATCTCTAACCAAACTGGACTATGGTCAGAAATAGCTCTTGCACAGATCTTTACCTTCTTAATCCTAGAAAAAAAGTCATTAGTCAGCAAAATAAAATCAATCCTGGAAAAAGATTGATGTCTATCAGAAAAAAAAGTATAATCCTTTTCATGCAGGTGAGTGTCACGCCAGATATCTCGCAGTTCCAAATCGTCCTTCATTTCAAAAAAAGATTTAGGCAATCTGGCATGACTCGGAGAGCGCTTAAAAGAACCAGCCTTATCCATCTGTACATCCAAAACACCATTCCAATCCCCCATAAAAATAAACGATTTGTAATCCAATTGAGTAAGCTTTGTATGAAGTGAGCTAAAAAAATCAGCTTGCTGTTGATTAGGAGCATACAGTCCAACTAAAAGTGTTTTTTTGCCTTCTAGCAGCAAATCTATCATAACATATCTTCCATGCTTATCTGCTTCAATTAATTCCGCTGATAAAGCACTTTTAACATAAACAACCACTCCATTTTTCTTATTCATCGCAGAGGCAACAAATTGCATGCGCAATCTTGAGTTCGATAAATACTTTTGGTCCATAGCCCTAATATGCGTTTCTTGCAAACATATAACATCAATCTTGAATTGTTTTAAATATTGAAAAACTTTCTTTCTCTTCTGTGGTGAATTTAGTCCATTAACATTCCAGGTTAGAAATTTAGTCGCCATGCGTGGCATCCCGAAGCTGTTGGAGCACATCTTTAATAGCCCCTCTGTCTTCTTTGGGCCGCGCTCCTCCCACTGCTTCACTGTAAGTACGCTTTTAAAGTTCCATAAACTTCTGTTGGTCTTGCTCTTTTATTTGTTTTGCTCGTTTTAAAGCGGCACGTGTCACCCTCTGCTCTCCAGCAACAGCCAACGAGGCTACAATTTGATCCCCTCCAGCACCATTCTCCTCCTTCTGTCCACCTTCAGCCTCTTGGGATTTCCCTTCTCCAAATCCCTTTGCAGCTTCCAGAAGTGATAGTGGGGTCGCTTTTAAAACATTATTGTAGAAGTCACGCGCCTGTGTCACAGTAACCAGACGGTATCTTTTACCTTCATGCATCACCACCAATCCGACAGGAATCTCCCATCTAAACTTTATTTCATGTTGCTTAAGTTCTTGCATGAGAAATGCAAAATCCTTCCTTCTCCTTAAAATCTTTGGAGGAATTTCTTTTAAAACCAAAACTTCTTGGTCAGCAATCACAACTTTAGTATCATAAGTGGCTTGAATAACTTCATCTCTGGTTTCTCTCTTTGTAAAATAAACCACCACATCTCTAGGTAGCTTTCTATGTCTAGCAATCCATGAGTTTACACGAAAAACTTTATCCATGCATCCCTTTATTTCAGATGCTGGCTGATCCAATACTTCTTCCAAAGCCTCAGAAATCAGCTGCTTTAAGTCTTCTTTAGGATTCTCTTTTAAGCCCCTGATTCTAATAGCATGCTGCATCTGGTGATACTGGACAAGACTCAATTCTCCGTCCATTCTGTCCCTTAAATCTTCATTCTCCAGTACCTTTACTTCTAATATAGCATTCTTTTGACTCAGATCCTCCACTTTTTCATCCAAACTTTGCACACATTCAGCCACGCTTTGCACTGTAGACAAAATGTCTACCCTCATCGCACTAAACTTCTCTTCTATCCTCTCCTCCAATTTCTCCTCCACCTTTGCCAACTTGTCACCCAGCATTTCTGATATTACCTGGGATTGTTTTTCCAAAGCATCTTCTAAATCCTTCGATGTCAATGCAGCAGGAGGAAGCAAAGCTTGCAACGATGTCTGTTGCACCGGGGAAGTTCCCGCACTCCGGAGAGTTTTTGAGGGAGGTTTAGCCGCCATCTTTTCACTTTCACTTGTTGCGCACTTTCACTTTAAGTTTATAAAGTCCATTAAGCTAGAGAGTAAAAATAAAAGTCCTCTTCACCTTGACCTCCTGTACCGCTCTGCCTGCTCCTTTTTATTCCAAGGTCTTTCCTTCTGGCAGGGGTGGTCGCAAACGCCTGGCTCTGCTCCAAAAATCCCGGAGCAGAGACGCTGAACAGCTGGGAGCAACCCAGGCTACGGGGGAGTTCAATCCTTCAGCCGCCCAAGCTTTAAGCTCAGGCGGCCCCGGAGAACTCAACCCCTACCTGGGGCCTCACCCCCTCCTCTTCTCCCGAGGAGGGGGCTTCAAATCCACCCGAACAGCTGATCGGCGCTGTTTCGGGTGAAAACAACTCAGCTGAACAGCGGGCAGCCCGAAACGGCTGTCTCCGGTGCCGCGCTGCCACCGGAAGTCTGCCATCACTTTCTCTAGGTCCATCTCTATTCCTTCATTTGATATGAGATAACACAGTTAATCTATGCAATCTTTGTGAAATTCACACTTTGATAGTTTGACATACAGCTTAGCAAAGTGTAGTTTTCTTCAATACTGCTCTGACCAATTTAATGTGTTTATCTTTGGTCTCAGTGTAAATAAAGATATCATCCAGATAAACTAAAAACCCCTTGTACAGGTGATAATGTAGGACTTCGTTGATCAGCTACATGAATATTGCAGGGGCCCCTTGTAATCCAAACAGGAGAACTTTAAACTGGTAGCAACCCAATGGGCAATTGAAAGCACTTTTCCACTCATAACCTTTCTTTATTCTTATGTGATAATAAGCCTCTCTCAAGTCCAGTTTTGAAAAAAAAATCTTTCAATAGGTGTGCTAACATGTCTTTCATTAAAGGTAATGGCTACATTAAAGGTAATGGATACACACAGCGTTCAGACTTCTATAATCTACGCATAGACAAAGAGAGCCATCTTTCTTTCCTCTAAATAAAATGGGCTGCTACCCGAGGTCTGGCTGGTTCAATAAAACCCCACTCTAAGTTCTTTTTGATAAATTTTTCCAGTTTGTTTAGCTCCCTGGGAGTCATCAAATACATTTTGGCTTTGGTAATTTCACCCCTGGAACAATCTCAATAGCACAGCCTGTGGGTCAGAGTTCATCTGCCCTCTGCTCGCTGAATACTTCAGCCAAATCTCTGTATTCCATTGGAAAGCTTTGCAAGTCTGACTCACTGAGGATGGAGGCAAAATCATGACATAATCCACATCTGCTGCTGGTTTCTTTAGGGATGGGTGGGGCTCCCCCCTGCAGGATTCTCAGCTGTGCTTCCCTCCAGTTGATCATGGGGCTCCATTTCTTTAACCAAGCCAGCCCCAAAACTAACGGCCACTCTACACCCAGAGCCACAATAAATGCTAAAGTCTCTGTGTGGCCACCCAGGTTGATGTGTAATAGTCTGGTAGCAAAACTGGCAGGCACCCCCCTTCGACTGAACCATCTAGTTGGCAAAAAGTGATTGGAGTTTTTAGTCTCCTGTGAGAAATTCCCATTTTCTCCACTAGTTCTGGGCTAATGATACAATGGGTGCCGAGAAAGCTGCAGTGTGTGTGTGTGTGTGGGGGGGGGGGGAGGAACTACCAGAGATATCAGAGGAATATAGAGACCTGGCTGAAGTGTTCAGTGAGGAAAGATCCAATGAACTGCCCCCCCCACTGGGCCACAGACTGTTCTATAGAAATCTGCCCGGAGGTGAAACTCCCCAAACCTAAATTGAGCCTGCAAGAGTTGGAGGTGATGCAGAAATTCATAAACAAGAACTTAGAAAGGGGTTTTATTCAGCCAGCTGCCTCTCTCTTGTTCTAAGAAAGATGGGACTCTTCGCCTCTGCATAGACTATAGAGCTTTGAATGCAGTGTGCAAAAGCAATCTATACCCTCTTCCCCTCATGAAAGACATGCTATCCCACCTATCGAAAGGGAAACCCTTCTTATAGCTAGATTTGAGAGAAGCCTATTACCAGATCAGAATAAAAGAGGGGGACGAATGGAAGACAGCATTCAATTGCCTTTTAGGATGTTACCAGTTTCAGGTTCTACCTTTTGGGTTACAAGGAGCACCCACAGTATTTATGCAATTGATAAATGATGTGCTATGGGAGCACCTGTACAAGGGGGTGCTTGTTTACCTAGATGACATCTTAATATTCACTGAGACCATGGAAAAGCATGTGAAGCTGGTCATGGCGGTCCTAAAAAAGCTCCGAGCAGGTCACCTTTATGCCAAACTATCTAAATGCAAATTCCATAAGGAGAGAATTGATTATTTGGGATATCGCATATCACCAAACAGCATAGAAATGGAGCCTGAGAAGGTTTGAGCAGGATTAGAACGGGGTCTGCCCTGCACCAGAAAACAGTTGCAAAGTTTCTTTGGCTTCGCTAACTTTTACTGACAATTCATCCCCTCCTTTGCCCAGATTGCGTTGCCAATTACAAACTTACTGAAAACCAGAAAAGAGGGGAAGCCCAAGCCAAGTCAACATTAAAAGGGAGAGTAGAATGTCAAGCCACATTTGAAAGGCTTAAAAGAATTTTTCCTCACAAAACTGTTTTTGAGACACCCCAACACTGACAAATCTTTTGTGATTCAGGCTGATGCCAGCGATGTAGCCATAGGGGCTGTGCTCTTGCAGGAAAACAATGAGGGGATGTTACAACCCTGTGCATACATATCAAGAAAGCTTACAGAAACAGAACAAAGGTGGGCGGTCTGAGAGAAGGAGGCGTACGCGGTATGATGGGCTCTTCTCACTTGGTGGCACTTCCTGGAGGGGAACAAAATTCTTTTCCAAGTGTGGACCAACCATAAGAACCTGGAAGCACTAAAGACGCCCAGGAAATGAACCCTTAACAAGTGAGGTGGTCACAGCATTTCCACCATTTTAACTTCACGTTGAAAAACTTGCTGGGGAAAAAAAACTTTCTAGCAGACACACTGTCCAGAATGCCACAATACAAAAGCACCTGGAGTGATTGTCAGATCCCAAACGGTTCCCTATTTTACTTACCTTCTTTCTGTCCTTCCATATTTGGGACCTGCCATTCTGTTGTGGGAGGGGGGAGCCCAGCATTACTTGCATGTTTGTATTTGCTCACCAGTTCTGTTTCCTTTTCCTGATTGCCATGGCGAGAACGAATCAATATATTTCATTTTTGTTTGTTTCTCTCTTCCCACAGGTGGATCTCTCTTTCTTTTAAGGAGGGCAGGATGTCAGAACCCATATATTATTAAGGGGAACTCTCTATCATTCCCCCCTTCATGAATTACTGCCTTGTTGTGGCGAAGGGGCTTGTGTAATTCAATGAAGCTATGAGCTATGCCGTGCAGGGCCACCCAAGATGGAAAGGTCATAGCAGAGAGTTCTGACAAAACGTGATCCACTGGAGAAGGAAATGGCAACCCACTCCAGTATCTTTGCCATGAAAACCCTATGGACAATACCAAAAAGCAAAAAGATATGACGCTGGAAGATGAGCCCCTCAGGTTGGAAGGCATCCAATATGCTACTGGGGAAGGGAAGAGGGCTAGTACTAGTAGCGCCAGAAAGTATGAAGCGACTGAGCCAAAAGGACGCTCAGCTGTGGATGTGTCTGGTGGTGAAAGGAAAGTCCGATGCTGTAAAGATTTTTTCTCCATAGGAACCTGGAATGTAAGATCCATGAATCAAGGAAAGCTGGACATGGTCAAACAAGTGATGACAACGCTGAACATCAACATCTTAGGTATCAGAGAACTAAAATGGACAGGAATGGACAACAACCCAAGAGACAGCTCTACACATGGACATAACCAGACGGTCAACACAGAAATCAGATTGACTATATGTTCTGCAGCCAAAGATGGAGAAGCTCTATACAGTTAGTAAAAACAAGACCAGGAGCTGACTGTGGCTCAGACCATGAGCTTCTTGTTGCAAAGTTTAGGCTTAAACTGAAGAAAGTAGGGAAAAGCACTAGGCCACTCAGGTATGAATTAAATCAGATCCCAGTTGAATATACAGTAGAGGTGACAAATAGATTTAAGGAATTAGATATGATAGACAGAGTGCCTGAAGAACTATGGACATAGGTTCGCAACATTGTACAACAGGTAGCAACCAAAACTATCCCAAAGAAAAAAAAGTGCAAGAAAGCAAAATGGCTGTCTGAGGAATCTTTTCAAATAGCTGAGGAAAGGAGGGAAATGAAAGGCAAGGGAGAAAAAGAAAGATATGCCCAATTGAATGCAGAATTCCAGAGAATAGCTAGAAGAGATAAGAATGCCTTCTTAAATGAAGAGTGCAAAGAAATAGAAGAAAACAGTAGAATAGGGAGGACCAGAGATCTTTTCAAGAAAATTGGAGAGATGAAGGGAACGTTTAATGCAAAAATGGGCATGATAAAGGACCAAAATGGCAGGGACCTAACAGAGGCAGAAGAGTTTAAGAAGAGGTGGCAAAATTACACAGAAGAACTATACAAGAATGAGCTTAACATCCCTGATAATCACAATGAGGTGGTCACTGACCTCGAGCCAGACATCCTAGAATGTGAAGTGAAGTGGGCTTTAGAAAAGCTGAGCAACAACAAAGCTAGTGGAGATGACAGTATTCCAGCTGAGCTATTCAAAATCATTTGGCTTAATCATACCTGCCTCCAGCCAAAAGGCGGCATTTGGGATACATGGAAGAAATTCTAAAACTGCTCTGAGAAACAGGATGCATTCATTGTAGACTAGCAAAACAAGGGGAAGTGGTGCCAGTCAGGAGTCTACATTGCTACAATTGCTACAATCAGTTAGGGTGCACATGCAATACAGTGACATACACTCAAGTCTATGACTTGCAATCCTGTAAACTAAATAAATTTCTCCAACACCCCAGGATAAGACTAGGCTGTGTTATAGATCTGAAAGACAGACAGATCCATTAGCCAAGTTGTGCTGTGAACATTTTAAATCTACTCACTCTGTTGTAACTATAGTAACAGTGAGATGATTTAGAAAGCAAAGAAGCAGAACAATACTTCCAGCATTGCTAATGTGTACATTTATTACAAACCTCCATGGTCAAGGCAATTTGGTAAAGGTCACAACAAAATTAGGAAATAGGAAACTGTATTACTTCTGAAGAAAGTGCACATATATATATATATATATATATATATATATATATATATATATATATATATATATATATATATATATATATATATATATATATATATATATATATATATATATATATATATATATATATATATATATATATATATATTCCAGCCTCAGATTGAGAACTCCTGTGTCAATAGTTCCTTGGGATTTCTGGCTGTGTGGCTTCTACTAAGGGTGCTATTTCCACTGCTTTTTGTGTGGGAAGTCCTGAGATACTGGAATGATGATGAATCTGTAAAGGACAACTGGCATTGGCTTTCTAGAGGTCAGATGGGGTCTTTCTTAACCTACTCAAAATCATTGTCATCTTATACTATTAAGTATGGCCTTTTCACAATTGTTCCAAATAAGGGACAATGGAAGTGTTCAGTTCTCCCCTTGAGGTTAAAAAAAGAATTTGATTCCAAGTTAACTTGCAACATGAAGGTTTGGAAAAGCTTTGCAATTTCTTTTTCGTTTAAATAATGATTCTGAAACAAGTGCTGCTTCAAAATGCCCATGATCACAGGTCTGTGATCTAGCATACTGTATAAACCTGGGAATAACTGAAGAAGCTACTAATATTCTATTTATACTTTACGTTTGAAATGAGCATTTTGCTATAAGAGCTTTATAGTCTGCTCAGTTCCACAAAAGGCTAACAGTCTCTTTTGCTATATGGAAGCTTTTGTGAGATCACGAATTTGTGAGAAAAAAATGAATGGACAAAATACTTTGCAATTCATAGCTGATAAAGAGATATATTATGAGTCTTGAATTTGGGCTGTCAGCTTTCCAGCTGAGAAGCTCAGAGTCTTTAGCCACTGAGCCATTGCATCCCCCAGACCAGATACATACATACAGTACATACACACATCCAAGTATCTTATAACCATCTTTCTTTAGTGATAGAGCTGATATCTTCCAAGTAGTTTTAATGGATATTTTGCTCAAAAACTACAGAGATCCTCAACTTTTACACAATAATTTCAAAAACTTAACCTGAAATATTGAAACAAAACAAACAATCCAAAACAAACAAAAGGAATGTACAGTCAATTATAGTAAGAGTACACAGTTTTGTTGGGGGCAAATCTGGTTAAAAATATGGATTAGGAGATTATACTGTATATGCTCAGCAAGCATGTATGCACTTGCCATATTCCCCAGTGCTGCTTTTATTTTATTTTGTGTCACCATAGGGTGATAATCCATCATTTTTCTTCAGTGTCCCATCTGTTGTCAATTACTTATGGGTGTAATGAGATATTCCTGGGTGATTAGATGAAATTGCAGTCATGAATGTGCTTATTTTACTTTTGGAAGACTTTGGTGTTGGTGCTAAGTAAAATTCTTTTCCTGTGAAAACCCTCTGCTTCTTAAGACTAACAGAACATATTTAACTCTGGACACCTGCTGGATAACTATCAATAGGCTGAAAGGTCTGTTCAGCTTAAGGTGTCACATATAACAATGCCTGATGTTAAAACAGGGGTGTCAAACTCGCAAAGTCACGTGATGTGTCATGATGTATCACAACTTTTTTGCCATTGCTGGCAATGTGGTGGGCGCGGTTTTGCTATGATGCATTGGGCCTTAGGCTGGCAGTTTGACACCTCTGTTTTAAAGGATTACTCCTAGGAAAGATGGGAAAAGAATTACTTTTAAAGCATATATGTAGGAGAGATAAACATATTGAGCAGGGGAGAATTAAAATTCCTTTTTCCAATCACAGTTGTGTGGAATATCTTTTTATGCTGTATATAATAAACACTGGAACAAAAAGGAAATAATTTTACCCTAAAAGGTAAAGGTAAAGGTTCCCCCGCACATGCATGCTAGTCGTTTCCAACTCTAGGGGCCAGTGCTTATCTCCGTTTCAAAGCCGAAGAGCCAGCGTTTGTCCGAGGACGTCTCCGTGGTCATGTGGCCGGCATGACTAGACGCCAAAGGCGCACGGAACGCTGTTACCTTCCCACCGTAGTGGTCCCTATTTTTCTACTTGCATTTTTACGTGCTTTCGAACTGCTAGGTTGGCAGAAGCTGGGACGAGTAACAGGCGCTCACTCTGTTACGCGGCACTCGGGATTCGACCCGCCAAACTGCTGATCTTCTGATCGACAAGCTCAGTGTCCTAACCCACTGAGCCACCACATCCCATAATTTTACCCTACTCTGGTCCAAACTAATAGTACTATACATACATATGTATATAATATAGGAGTAAGCAGCATTATGCAGAGCACCAGAATAACAGGAAGAAATAGTAAATGAAATTAAGGTATGAGATAAGCAAAAGAATTGTAACTACAGTAAACCTAGCTAACATTAACCTCATTCCTACACCATTTCTTGCAAACCATCCTTATTTCTTTTATGTCTATGTCTGTACCCCATTTCAGAATTGCAGTGTTGTGTAATGTTCTTTAGGATTACAGTAGAAGAATTCTGTGAGAATATAATGCCTTAAAAGCGCTAGTTTTTATGTTTTAAAAGATACCATCAGGTGTGAACAACCAGGTCTACACATGAAGGATTCAATTACATTCAAGGGGAGATTGAACTACACCTCTTATGACTAGGTAGAGACTCTAAATTATTTCCCTATTTGACTCCTCCCCCTGACTCTGCCAGAATTTTCTGACAGCTATACTTAAAACTGCCGAAAGAACTCATCAACAGATGTGGAATAGAGTTTTTTCTGTGCAGATAGTTCTCACTTACCAAATTCCTTACTTAATGACAAAATTCAAAATTAACACCAGTTGAAAAAAAAGTTTTGTGATCAATCTTCTTATTTACAGTCATATCATTATCCTACAGTGAAGTAAACACCATTCAGGTCCTTAGCAACTGGCGTGCATTTACTATGTTTCCAACAATCAGAATTAGTGGAGAATGCAAAAGTGAAATTTCAAGTAATGGCTGTGTGATGTCTTGCTTAATGACCACTTTGATTTGCTCAAAGTGAAAGTGATATAAGTCCAGTATTGTCATGTGGTTATTTTTTGCTTAGTGACCACAGTGCTTAGCAATGGAATTGCTAGTCCCAGTTTTGCTTGGTCAGCAAGAACTACTTTTTCAAATTGTTTCTGTCCTAACAGTTTCAAAAAAACTGCTCTGAATGCTTGCCTGCAAAAACAATGGCTGAGTGAAAGAAGAGAAACTGAAGAACATCCATTTTAATTACTGCTTTCTAAAACAGCAAAATCCTGTCATTCAAGTAGATCAGTAATTTACATAGTAGTTCTTGCATGTCACATGGGCAGATGGTAATAGTCACCTTGTTATGAATGAAGATGGTCTATAAATAAGTTTTTGCTTGCCATTTATTGTATTTATCTTTCAGTTTCTAGTTCTTTTACATAAGTATATGAACAGGGTTTTTTTTAATTTGCTAGCATTTACTAGCATAATACCTGTAGCAATGACTGGCAACTACTGAAATATATGAAAAATGTTTAGCATATAAATACCAATAAAACAATTTGAGATGAATGTTTCCTTCCTGTCATGTAAGGTAGCATGTTGTTGCCTATTGTATCTCATCAGAGTAAAATTGTAGGAGCTAGACTGAGTTAGTTGCATCCAGAATCAGATGAATTTGTTAATTTTATATTAATTGTAATGGGCCTTAAATAATCTCTATTCACCGACCAGAAATTTGTCATGGCAATTCAAACTCACTTGAATTTCAGTTATTACTTTTTACAGCCTAAATATAAAATATTTTATATATAATCCTAAAACTGCATTTTTAAAACATATTTCTGCTTATATCTTGCATCAATAGGTGGCCAGAGAATTGAGATTAATTATGGAACTTTAATAACTACACATGTAACTAACATAACATTATTATTACATAGAAAGTTAAAAGTTACTGAATTATCAGAAGCACATAATTGATATTTATACATATATTTTCTTAATTTGTTATAAATTGCTAAGGATAATGATTGGGGGTTTCTATTATACTTGTACACTGAAATTAGAATAGTATTCTATTTATAAAATTATATTACTAGGAATATAAAATAATTCACAATAATGAAAAAGAACAAGTTCCAATATGAATAGAAAACAGATATGGACAATATGTTTTGATATTTTTTTTGCTATACATATCCATGAAAGAGAAAAAGAACCAGAAAAAAAGCTCAGTAAATGTTCTAGATTTTTTTTTAAAAAATGGAAAGGTGAGGGAATGAAGCTGCATTATATCACACCTTGTCAGCTTCACAAATTTCTGAGAGTGTGTCTCCTGAGAAACAACACAAGTCTTTCTCTACAGTTTCCTGACAATTGTATTACACCCCTCACTAAGCCTTTGAGGAAGTTCAGCTGATAAAAACCACAAGGAAATCCTTGTGGCTTTGTCTGCTGAGAAGAGCATTGTAAGTTTAAAAAAAGGAACAAAAAGAAAAAAATAACCATTTTATCAGGCATACCCTCCTCTCCCCTTCTCATGACAAAAACAAGAATTTATTTATTTAATTTGTGTAGCCGGCCATCTTAGGTTATTTTCAGTCCTTTCTCTGTCACTGGGTAAAGGTCTTTTTTTAAATAATATTTTTTAGTTTTCTATTTTTCCATTTAGGTATTTAAAAAGCTGGGTTAATCAATAGTTCAATAACATACAAAAATCTTTAGTACAAATCTCAAGCTACAACATCAAATATTTCCTCTCTTTTTCCCTTAATATCTACTATTTCACATTTAAACTAATACAGTTCTTATTATATCAACTAAATAAAAACATCATTATTACATTTAAATATTTTAAATTTAATGGCCAAAATTCCCCTTATCTCAACTTCTCCCTTTAACCCTCTAATTAGTAATATAAAATCCCCTCTAATAAATCAAAACCCCAATTTTCTTCAGCCTTATTCTGGCTTTCTTCCTTTGCCAACTAGCCTTCCATGTCAATACTTTTAAATCATCGAATAGATCTCCCTGTATTATATATATATTATTTGAACCAAGAGAGACCATTTAGTTGCCATTCTTTTGGAAATGTTAGCCCATTCATGTTCATTAGATCGTCTCCCTATTATTCCATTTCCCTATGATTGTCCTGATATGTTTATCTTCCATTCAGTCTGTTCTTCTTCTTTTTCCTCAAGTTTCTTCTGATTTATATAGAAAGTCTTTTCAATTTTCACTGTTGTCTCTCCCTTTTCTGGATTTTCCATGAACTGTATTTGTTGGTCAATTGAGTCTTCTGTCTTAGTATTTGATTGTTCCACTTTTTCTGTTATCTTCTGTGTTTTTAGTTCTTTGTTTGTAGTCAAAATTTGGGTTTGTATATCTAAGCTGGCATCTTATTCTTTTATATTGCATATTATTTTGTTACAAGCTGAAAAAATGATTTCATGTATTGCTTTAAACATGGAAAGGATCTTTTCCTGATCTTCATCCATATTCTCTTAATAGTTATTAAGTTGAGGAATTTAAAATCAGACATTAAAAATAATTTTATAACTAGGTATGGGACCTATATTTCACGTACTATAGATGGTCTTTATAGTAGAAGTCCTTTGTCAAGTAACATTTTATAGTCCAAGGTATTTCATCATCTCATGTAAAAACAAATGTTCCTCAGATAAAGAAATAGGAAAGCAATTTTCCACATATATCTCTGAAACTCAGTAAAGGTTTACATTCATAGTTCAAGCAGGACAGTTATGCTGCCCAGAAATTTTCTTTACTGTTGAGTTTCTCACAGGTGGTATCTATCAAGGTCAAAAGAGTTTTGTCTGATGTCTGGGCTTCAAGCCAAGTTTCTTTTAGGCAATAACAAGTTGTAATACCAAACGTCACCACAAGATGTCACCGATGCTGTTTAAAGTTTTTTAAGTCCAAAATTTTTATAGTCTTTTTTCTAGTTTTATTTATTTTTTGTAGATAAAAACAAAAGTATCCAGTAAAAACCAGAAAACGTTTGGTCCCCAAGTTTCAGAAACATATAAATCCAATTAGATTAAAATTGTTCTTTTAGTGCTTTAACTCCCCTAGGTAGTCAGTCGCCGCTGTTCTTAGAGGGTGGGGTAGAAATTCCTTTCTCTCTCTCCTCACAAAAGGAAAAGATACTTTGGGCAGCTTTTACAGGAAAAGAAAATACTTAAGATCTTAAAGAGAAGAGCAGATCTCACCAAGTTTCATCCGTGTTGCTTTAGAAATTCTTGATGGTAAGTTTGACTTCGACTGTCTGCAGCTTAGTGACGAGCCATATTGCTATGGCTGGTCTTTTCTCTGCCAGTTCAGAGGGCTGCCCTGGATTGAGCGGAAGGGCTGCTGCCTTCCTGTGATCAAGCGGGTTTCCCCTCCTTGCTCATCACCCGTACAGGGTGACTTTTGACCCTTTTCAGGGTCTCCCAGTGGAACAAAATCAACTGCAGAAGAGGGAGCTCGCCTTCCAACAGCTGCAGCAGCCACGATGGCAAACTAGAAGTCAGTAAAGGTCTTTTAATAGCCTTTATTTCCTTTTGGGTGGGGATAAAGTTTAACTCGATTTAACAGGTCAGCATGGTCAGCATAGTCCATTATGTTTTAATTAATGCTCCATTCTGTTTTAATGCATGTGTCTGATTATATTTTAAAACATTATAAATATATAAAATTTATTTTAAACACTAAAGGAGCAATACACAATATACAAATGCTTAAAATATAAAACCAAATAAATATTAAACAGGATTGTGGAAATTGCAGGTGTCAGTTCTCTTAATTAATGCAGATGGTAACTCAACATGTGCTGACAGATTTTTCTGAAAATTAGAACTGGGCCATGTTAATTTCAGTTTCCGGCTAAATCATTCCTTTTATTTTTCATCTACATGCATTTCTTACTAAAGTGTTCCTTCTCATCAAATGGCACATTAACATAATGTTTATGGCCAATAAGATTGTTGCAGTGCTTTAAAACAAAAGTACTGTATGCATTCTTTAATTAGGATTGCAATAACCTCCCATCTGGTGTGACTCATTGCTGCAGCCTATGCGGCAATATTTTAAAATAACCAGAGCTGAATTTTTCCTTTTCCAAATGATTCTTTATGTAGAAACATCATTTTTTCCTCATAGTTTTCTTTTGAGTTTCCTGTTGTGAATTTTTATTTTAAATTCCATAACACATTATTTTTATTTATTAACTATGAATATAGTTATAACCATAGCTAAAAAAAGACGTACGTGTTGAGAAGCTTCCCAGCTTGGAACCTTCCACTTGTCAGGGCACTGAGATTTGCTTGCTGTGAATTCTGGGAGCTGCAGCACATAGAAAATCTGTGGTTGTACTGTATGTCCTTCTTACTGAGTCCACAACAAGAGTCACTTGTTGAGATGAGTTGCTATAGAAATCAAATCAAATCAAATCAAATCAAATCAAAAGTGTGAATCAAAAGAACTTTTTTTTCCATCTCTGCCTATTGCTTTTTTTTAATTACATGGTAAAGTCGATGTCAGACCTGCCCCAATCTGATCCCTTAGAAGAGAAAAGGCTTTGACTCCATTTGGTTAAAGCAAAGGGTTCTTTTACTAAGGATGTTGATTGCAGTAAAGTCAAGCCAGCGCTGAAATCTACTGCGCTTGCTAAATGCAAAAATTAGGTGTAGGTTTGCCCTCAGCCCATCCCACCCCCTCTGTTTCCAGCCAACCGAAGCTTGCCAAAATGTTTTGAGAACTCTGAGATGTTTGGGGATAATCCGCATATTCTCAGGTTGCCTGGTTGTGGGATGCTGTGACAAATAGGATATGGTTGCGCTGGTCCTTATTACCTGTCATTCCCCCCTTCCCAATTTCCCATCACATACGCACAAAGCTTTATTGCCCTTTCATCTTTTCCCCTTTCATCCTTTCCCCTTCTTCTTTTGGTGGCAGGATGTCTGCAAGGCCCCATGCCAAGCCAGGCAGACCTGACAGTGTATATGTTACATAATACAAATATAATTTTCCTAATAATTTTGATTTACCTTCTGGAGAAAAGTAGCAGGGCTGGATTAGCTGAAAATATATTCTTTATATCAGGGGTGTCAAACTGCCAGCCCGCGGGCCGGACCCGTCATGACGAAATCACGCCCACCACATTGCCGGCAATGGGGGAAAAAGCTCCAATACGTCATGTGATGTCGCAAGTTTGACATGTCTGCTTTATATACTGTATAAAGTGACTAAATTAGTAGACCAACAAAATGCTGTGGACATAGTATATTTAGATTTCAATAAGGCATTTGACAAAGTAGACCACAACCTGCTGCTTAGTAAGCTAGAAAAAGGTGGGATAGACAGCATCACCACCAGATGGATCTATAGCTGGCTGACAAGCCCTACTCAGTGTGTAGTCATCAATGGTATTATATCCACATGGAGAGAAGTAAGCAGTGGGGTACCTCAAAGTTCCATTTTAGGCCCAGTACTCTTCAATATCTTCATAAATGACTTAGATGAGGGAATAGAAGGGGAATCCATCAAATTTGCAGATGACACTAAACTGGCAAGAATAGCCAACACCCAAGAAGATAAGCTCAAGATCCAAAAAGATCTTGACAAACTTGAACAATGGTCCCTATCCAACAAAATGAGTTTTAATGTGGAGAAAAGCAAAGTTTTACATTTAGGCACAAAAATCAAAGATATAAGTACAGATTAGGTGAGACCTGGCTCAAAAACAGTAACTGTGAGAGGGACCTTGAAGTCCTAGTGGATGATCACTTGACTATGAGCCAGCAATATGTAGTAGCAGCCAAAAAAGCTAATACAATCCTGGATTGTATAAACAGAGGCATAGAATCAAGATCATGTGAAGTATTAGTATCACTTTATAAAACCCTAGTAAGACCACACCTGGAATTCTGAAACCAATTTTGGTCACCATATTACAAAAAAGATGTTGAGATCTTGGAAAATGTTCAGAGAAGAGAAACTAAAATAATCCAAGGCCTGGAGACTAAAACATATGAAAAATGGCTACAGGACTTGGGTTTGGCTAGTCAAAAGAAAAGAAGAAATAGGGGTGACATGATAGCAGTATTCCAGTATATGAGGGGCTACCACAAAGAAGAGGGGATCAAACTATTCTCCAAAGCACCAGAGGGCAGGACAAGAAACAATGGTTGGAAACTGACCAAAGAGAGAAACAACCTGGAATTAAGGAGAAACTAACTAACTAACAGTGAGGATAATTAAGTAGTGGAACAGCTTGTCCTCAGAAATCGTGAATGCTCCATCACTGGAATTTTTAAAGAAGAGACTAAACCAGGGCTAGGCAACCTTGGCTGTTTTATGACTTGTGGAATTCAACTCCCAGAATTCCTGAGCCAGCATGGCTCAGCTTGGAAACTCTCCCTTTCCCCTCAGCATGGCTGGCTCAGGAATTCTGGGAGTTGAAGTCCACAAGTCATAAAACAGCCAAGGTTGCCTACCCGTGGACTAGACAGTCACTTGTCTGAAATGGGGACTGGACTAGAAGACCTCCAAGGTCCCTTCCAGCTCTATTCTATTCTAATTATACTGTATATATTATAGTATATAATATTATTTGCATATTCTACCTAAAAGATCAAGAAAAAAAAAGAAAAATAGCTTTTCAGATGCATCATTTTATGGACTGGTATAGTGAACTGCGTTGACTTTAATTCAAAATCATCATTCTGTTCCTCAATTTACACATTGGACTTAAAAATCACTATATTTTAAAAGCAAAAAAGTCAGTGGCAAACTGCTTCTGTTCTGTTGCCAAGAAAACACCATGGACATCTAGGAAGTTATCAGGGCTCCAATCAGTGATGGGATTTAAATACCTGAAGAACCAGTTCTCTTATTGGATGTAGGCCTGGGCCTCCTAAGCCTAGAATGGACTTCCGGAAGTGGCATCCACGCACTTCTGGCGGGCCATTCTAGGCCTGGGAGACCTCCTCCAGGCCTCTGAGGCCTAGATTGGACTTCCAGAAGCAGTGTGCATTCAGCTGGTTCTTCGAACTCAGCAAAATTTAGCTATTGGTTCTCCTGAACTGGTGCGAACCAGCTGAATCCCATCACTGGCTCCAATTCAACTTGAAAAAGATTTTACCTTTTTTCAAATCTGAAATCCCTTTATTTTGATCCCTGAATCTTTAGGATAAATCATCAAAATGCAAACTTCTGCAGAGCTCTTTTATTTATATAAAGCAACATACAAGCAAACTGTAATGTATTGGGCTTTGTCTTGTTAAGGGAACATCACGTGGGTTAATTGCTGGTAGGTTGTTTAAGCAGGGAAGCTGGCTAACGGCTCCCAGCCCCTCAGGTAACCCAGCTCCAGCATCACCATCACCAGCATCACATCAAAATGGGTATGGGTAAGACACACTATCAGTGCTTCACAAGATTAGGCCTCAATATTTTCGTTGTTCATGGAGGCTTAAGAATAGCTAAAAACAAAACTGTTTTAAACAATGTATTGAATGCTCTCCTGCCAGTTCTGGTTTCTGAAAGAGTGGCTTTTCTTGAAGGTTAAGGTTTATGGCAAATTATTAGCAATATATTTAAAAAAACAAATTTAAAATACAAGAAAACCCATGTTAGTTAGCTAATGTAACAGTACTACAAAAACTGGGTTTGAAGCATTGAAGTTCAGTCTCCAAAGGGCAAAAGCAATACAAGTTCTGTGATGGGTCTGATGAAAGTCTTTATGGTGCCTTGCCTTGCAACCTTTACCTCCACCTTATGTACCTTCCCATCATCACTGGGAATGGCTTTCACAATGAGTCCCTTGGGCCATTCAATTCTTTGAGCTTGTTGGTCCTTGAGCAGAACAAGGTCTCCAACTTGGAGATTGGGGTTCTGATGTTGCCATTTTCTGCATCCTTGCAAAAGAGAAAGATACTCTATCTTCCATCGATTCCAGAAGCAGTTGTCTTTTGCAGAGAGAGGTTTTTGGCATAAATGCCAGTCTTGACATTCAGTGTCACTAACTTAGTGTGATAGCATTGTGCAATATGGACTAACCTTGCAATGATGCGTACAAGCCTTGTCCACTTGGAGAACTGTTCAAAGCGTTGACAGTCCATGATGGCTCTCTGCTCAGATCTGGTGAGAAGGGTCTTGACTTCAGGATGAATCTCTGGATCGTTGTCAGGATCTTAAAGATTGAAGACCTCAGCTGTGCTTTCTCCTGTATGATCAAGCAGGAATTAGGACTTGTTAACCAAGAAGAATTTGCAAAGGCATATGCAGACGGTGGCCTGGTGGCATGAACAGGTAATGGTGCAACCCAGCTGTTAGACATATCTTTGGAGAATTCAGTGTCCATTATGTTGATGAATTCTCTGTCTTCAACTGACATGGCTATTTTGTTGTCATCACGTGTAGTATAAAACACTGTGCTGCCTAAGTTATCATCACAGGTGATGGGGATAACATCAGATGCCTGGATGATGTCAAGAGGCTTCTCCTTTACTTTGTGGTGGTGAGGGCACTGTCTGAAGTGAGATGCACACCCATTCCTTAACATGTGAGTTTTGAAGGAGATGATCTCTGATGGTGTGCGAATTCTATTTAAGCATATATCTCCCACTATTATCCAGCCTAGGTCAAGTCTTTGTGCATATGGGGCATCATCAGGTCCATTGCAATGCTGGCATGCTTTATGAACTCTGAGAATGTCTCTTCCCAGCAAGACTAAGATGTCAGTGTCCATGTCCATTGGAGGGATCTCAGTAACCAGGTGCCTTAAGTGGGGATAGTTATATGCAGCTTCTGGAGTGGGAATCTCTTCCCTGTTGTCTGGTATTTGGTCACACTCAACCAATGACGGCAATGGTATGCCCTTCTTTGCTTTGAATTGAGAGATCATGAACCCATCAGCTCTTCTGCCCGAGGTCTCTACACGACCAGAACAGGTGTTGAGAGTATATGGTGTTGCATGTCCCTGTATGCCAAAGATATCAAAGAATTTGGGTTTGACCAGGGATCTGTTGCTCTGCTCATCTATTATGGCATACATTCTGGTAGCTTTTTCGGACTGACCCTCTGGATATATCTTGACTAGACATATTTTGGCACAGCATTTGTGACTGAAACCTTTCCCACATACTTCAGTACATGAAGATGAGACATTTTTTGTGACTGGAGCATGACTTTGTTGCTCCCCGCCATAATTTGAAGCAGGGTTGTATGCAGGTGGTTGCTGTAGATTGCCTGGAAGTGGAGCAGGATGCATAGCTGTAACGTACTTGTCACTATTGCATTCTGTGCACTTGACAAAGGCTTTACAGTCTTTCAGGATGTAAACAGGAACAAAACAGCCTTCACAGTTATATGTTGTTAGACATTTTAAGTAGGTGATAAGTGAAGTGATAAATAAATCTACATGCTTAATATAGTGTGGAATAAAAAGGGCATTTCCACACTACGGACATTTTCACTCTCCAAGTTCTCATTAAAAAAAAATCTGTGTTTTTAAAAAATCTCCACAGCTGCTAGTCTCCAAAACCACATGAGGCAATCACTAATCCCTCAAACAAGAAAAGAGTGGAAACAAGACATCCCATCTATGTCCTGCCCCCCCCTGACTTTTAAATAAAGATGTGTTTGGTGCTTAGCATAAATACAACATATGAGCAGTTGCTGTGATGGGAGAAGAAAGCTGAAAAGTCACAATGATCACATTCCTTCCCTGAGATTGAACTGCCAGGAAAAAGCTACCATGAAGCTATAATCACTATGTTGGAATCTTTCAGGCGTGAAAAAAACAACAACAACAACCCAAACCCAGGAGCAGAAAACTGGGAAGAAAGAAGTGTTCCCATTGCTGGGAAAACAGTCTACCTTCCATGCTTCATGCAACTCCAGCATTTCTAATATAAAAATGGATTCAGTACAATTTCAAATGTGTCGCAGCATAGCTGGAAATACATTGGTTCAGCTACCCAATAATGGCCATCGCATAGACTCATACAGGAATGGCACTGATATAGTAGTGATCCAAAGACGGTGTGTAGAAGTGCCTGTAGCTGATCAATCGAGAAAGAAAAGGTCATAGCTAGACCTCTGCTTGCTGTCCCTCAAAAGACTCAGGGTTTTTTTTCATCATTCTTTCTAGCCTACTAGCACAGCAGCTTGTTTGTGTCACATAATGAAGTGCCTGTTTGGAATGCACTGCAGCAGCCTTTGCCAAAACAAACAGAATCTCCTCTGGAAAAAAAAGGCAAGTGATTGTCTGATATTGTGGAAGAAAAGGGAGGAGATGGAAGATAGGAGAGTGATTCAGCAGCCTACTAATCATATGTTCAGCTCCCTTCTCATTTACTTCCTAAACATGCTGGGTTGGTAGTTAACAAATGATTTCTATGTCCTTGAACAATTTGTAGTGGAACATTTTTCAATCCTATCCTTTTTCTTGACAAATAGAGAGACTGGGGAAAAAAACACATGCGAAAACATTTGATCCTGCAGATTAATA
Organism: Vipera ursinii; assembly: GCF_947247035.1. Classification (NCBI taxonomy): domain Eukaryota; kingdom Metazoa; phylum Chordata; class Lepidosauria; order Squamata; family Viperidae; genus Vipera; species Vipera ursinii. The sequence continues at coordinate 17,315,394 of NC_139521.1, forward strand.
CTTTACTATACTTTGATATGATACTTTGATATGGCCCAGTAAACAAGAGTTTGGCATAAAACATTTCATTAAATGATTTACACAGAAAATTATCTGCATCTGTTTATAATTTAATTCAATCCAAGATACACCAAGTCTGTGTTTAGCAGCTGTAGAAGGATCAGTACAATTTATACTCAAAACAGGAAGTTTTTTATTTTTAAATTATATTTTAAATAGTAGTTCAAATGATGCTAGTGTGGAAGTGCAATTTGTACTTCAGAAAAAGAACATTCTTCAAGCCCCCCCAGAGAAAAGAAGTTCAGCATTCCCTCTAATGTCAAGATTTAGAATTAACAAATAGGGGACCTGAACCCAAACTCAATACTCTGTTATGTACAATTGCCTAAAAACCTTCATTTTTAGGAAAGATAAAATGAACAGAATAGGTATACAAAGTCATCCTTTATAGGTCCCAGGAAGATGAATTCCTTTACTGTTCCGATGGTCTCATTGTTAATTTGCATTCTCACCTGTGTGTTCTCTGTCGTTGTCATTAACTTCATTTTCTTGATGTTAAAGTGGAGTCCAAATTTTTCACTTTCATCTTTGGCTCTCAGGGTTAGCCACTCCAGATCCTCCTTGCTTTCAGCGAGCAATGTTGCATCATATTCCTACTGTTAAATTGTTTTAACATCGGAGATAAGGATAATTTATATTTAATGAAGATTCTCCTCAGCATTGATAAGGCAAGGCACTGATATATAAAAAGGCAGCAAACCCCAAGCTAACTAGCACTTATGATATTATCTAGTCAAATAATGGAACAACTTTAAGAAAACAACCAAGCTCAGAGAGCACCAAGGATTCTCATTTCAACCCTAAAATATAAAATATTCTTTCAACATTCCAATATAATTTCAATTCAATTCAATATTCCAACATACCTTCTTCTTATTTTCCACACAACAACCCAATATATTTGGCTGCGAGAGAGTGACTGGCCCAAAGTCTCTAGACCACGGGTTGGCAACCTGTGGCTCCGGAGCTGCATGCGGCTCTTTGAGCCGTCTCCTGCGGCTCCCAGCCGCCCGGTGCGCGCGCACCTCTCCAAATGGAGAGTGGCACCGCCCATTCTGAGAGGTGCGCACGCACCTCTCCAAGCTGCCGCCGTCCCGTCCGGAGACATGCAGCGTTCATGGCAGCTGTGCAAATGGGATGGCGGCAGTTTGCAGAGTGCGCACGCACTCGCCAAACTGCCACCATCCCGTCCGGAGACCTGCCGCGTTCGTCAAACATTGACGAACACGGCAGCTGTGCAAATGGGATGGCAGCGGTTTGGAGAGTGCGCGCGCACCTCTCCCAAGCCGCCGCTGTCCAGAGACCTGCCGACGTTTGGGGAGGTTTGGGGAGGTGCGCGCGCACCTCTCGGAATGGGTAGCGGCCCTGCTTCTTGCGAAAGCTGCCGCGGCCTGTCTGCAGCTTTGCAGACGGGCCGTCGCTGTCGCGCAACCGGGAACCGGTTCCATCACACATTAAAAAAAGGCAACCGTGCACGTCCGCGCATGCGCAAGAAACATTTTTTGCGCATGTGCGTGCATGGACGCAACGCACGCGGCTTCCACTTTTTTTTATGTGTGATGGAACCGGTTCCCAGTGGCTCTTTTCCTTTTTCAGGTTGCCGACCCCTGCTCTAGACTCTAGAGCCTTAAACCACCAATCCAAACTGGCTCTTTGCTTGCTTTACATTTCTGGCTCTATTTTGGCTATCCTTATACTTAAGAATGGTGATCATTTGATAATTCCACTGTAAAATGAAAAATAAATAAAGTTCACGTTTATATACACAAGAGTCCTCTTCTATGTACATATAGCTGAATGATACAGAGAAAGGAGGTCCAAGATAGATTTCAAGGGAATGTAGAATACTTGGCTGATTTTGAAGATACTTAGAATATGGAGGATAAACAGTAATGATTAAATTGTTCTTTACAGTTCCCAGCAGATATTTTCCCTTTTGAAAATGGAATCTCAACAATGTGGCATTTGCTTATTGACTTCAATACAGTCTAGTAATGACATCTAGTTTTCCTTATCCTTGTAACAAGAAATTGTTCATCAAAGTTGGATTACTGTACATTCTATACTGTTGTGCAAAGAAGACTAAGAAAGCAAATAAATCAGATTCATTAGATAGTATACCAAACATATTTCATTTGATTGTGCAGTGAATATAAAAATTTTTCATCAGTTTCAGTAAATAGAGTAATAGAACCTTGGACTGAAAGGTGAAACAGACAAAAATATCCCAAAATCCAATAACAGCAAAATGGTTGTTGACAATAACTAAAAACATGTAGAAAATGAAAGAAAACAAAGAGAAATAAATTTTGGGAACCAGAAGATACAAGCAGTTAAGCAGTGCAACCAATTAAACCAGGCATGTCAAACTGCTGGCCCGCAGGCCAGATGCATCATGCCAAAACTGCACCCACCCCCTTGTTAGCAATGGGGAAAAAGTCCCGATATGTCACGCAATGTCATGTGACGTCACAAGTTTGACATGCCTGAATTAAATAGCAAAATCAAATAGGAATCAAGAGCTTTATTTAAGAAAATAACAAAGAAAAACTTTTTCTTTTTTACAAAAATGGAGATAGTAAAAGAGATGAGCTAAACCCCTATCAGAGAAAGAAGATATAAAGAAGGAATGATGTGAAATATGAACAACTGTACAGGAAGATTCCCAAATCAATGACATGCTCAAGGTTGTCTAATACTGAACACCTACCTACTGGCATAACAAATATTATGGGAATCTTGGCAAATTTTTGTACAGTGTAGATTGTGCATCTCCCTAAGACTCAGGGATTTTTCCTAAAGGATTTCACATAGCACTTAAAATTGTTTTAATCATAGAGAGAAGTGCAGAACAGGGAACTCCACCCATAGCTGAACTGTGTTGATTTAAACAATAATTGCCGAGATAGGCAAACAATCACAACAAAATAGTGATTTGCTAAGATATACATTTGTTTCTTTGTCTCTGTAAGTTATGAAAATAACATTGTGAACTATTTGTGAATAGATCTGGTAAGCAGAAATCCTTACAGTCTTATGTTCTGCAGATTGTGAAACTTTGGAGAAATAATGTGCCTCTTCTCCCTTCCCCTTTTTCTTGGGAATGCAAAGAACAGAACAGAACAGAACAGAACAGAACAGAACAGAACAGAATAGAATAGAATAGAATAGAATAGAATAGAATAGAATAGAATAGAATAGAATAGAGCTGGAAGGGACCTTGGAGGCCTTCTAGTCCAGCCCCCTGCTCAAGCAGGAGAACCTATACCATCTCAGACAAGTGACTGTCTAGCCTCTTCTTAAAAATCTCCAGTGATGGAGTGCCCACGATTTCTGGAGGCAACCTATTCCACTGGTTAATTGTCCTCAGTGTCAGGACGTTTCTCCTTAATTCCAGGTTGCTTCTCTTTTAGATCAATTTCCAATCATTGTTTCTTGTCTTGTCCTCTGGTGCTTTGGTGAATAACGTGACCCCCTCTTCTTTGTGGCAGCCCCTCAAGTATTGGAATATTGCTATCATGTCTCCCCTATTCTTTTCTTTAGACTAGCCAAACCCAAGTCCTGCAGCCGTTCTTCATATGTTATAGTCTCCAGGCCTTTGATCTTCTTAGTTGCTCTTCTTTGAATTTTTTCCAAACTCTCAACACCTTTTTTGTGATATGGTGACCAAAACTGGTTGCAGTATTCCAGGTGTGGTCGTACTAGGGCTTTGTAAAGTGGTACTAATACTTCATATGATCTTGATTCTGTGCCTCTCTTTATACAACCCAGGGTTGTATTAGCTTTTTTGGCGGCTGCTGCACACTCTGGCTCATGGTTAAGTGATTGTCCACTAGACTCCAAGATCCCTCTCACACTTACTGTTTTTAAGCCAGGTCTCACCCATCTGTACTTGTACCTTTGATTTTTTCTGCCTAAATGTAAAACTTTGCTTTTCTCTACATTGAAACTCATTATGTTGGATTGGGCCCATTGTTTAAGTCTGTCAAGATCTTTTTGGATCCTCTGAGATGTTAGCTACTCCTGCCAGTTTGGTGTCATCTGCAAATTTTATGAGTTCCCCTTTAATTTCCTCATCTAAATCATTTATGAAGATATTGAAGAGTACTGGGCTTAAGACGGAACCTTGTGGTACCCCACTGCTTACTACTGCATCATAATCATGTTTCCGAAGGGAAACATCTATATTTCCTACCACACCTGTTATGCTAAACTTATCACTAGTAAACTGGCAAGAATCTGTGTACCATCTCCTCTACACAGGATCCATAGGACTTTTGATTTCTTACCCTATCCAGTGTCCAGCACATATATGGTGATAGTTCAGTCCATTTGTTTTCTGTCACACTATCCTCTTCTGATCATTTTGCAATTTTTTCTAGAACTATGGATTGGACAATCGTTTTATTTCTGATAGAAGTCCTCAACTTATGGGGGGGGGGTTGTAGTTCAACTATAGGTAAAGCCCCACCTATCCTCAGTCAAATATCCACAATCAGATGGTGAAACTCAGAAGAGAAGCACTGCTTTGTTATGGAAACTACAGCTTTATATTACATTAGTTCATGCCTTCTTTCAGATATCATTGTTTCAGCCATGCATATTGTGAAATGTTTCCCAGTCCTCCCTCTTTCTGATGCACCTTCCCATTTTCTCTGGGGAGATGGAAATTAACATTTTTGCAGTCAAGGGTAGGAGGTTGGTATTGAAGATGAGCTCTTAATTAGAATATACATTTTCTCTTTCCATTGTCTGGTGTCTAGGGAAAGCAGAAAGAATGATGGTGAGACACAAAAGGGAGGAAACCTCTCTGTCTTCAGCTAAAGGAGAAATGAAAAGTCCCTCCTTCCCAGAGACCCATGTGTCTACTCTCATCCCCACTTGAGATTCCAGATTGCTGAAGACTGGGTAGTAGTGGGGGAGAGAGTCTATCTCAGATCCAGCCAATTAAGAAAAAGAAATAAAAGAGAGGGGAGCAGGGCTCTTAAACAATCAGATAGTGGGAGAGATGCACTTGGTATCTTCAGGCCCAATAGGAGAATGGAAGGAGGTGATATAAAAGTAGGAGCCTATGCTGTTCAAATTGGATAAAATCACTGTGTGAACATTGAGCAAGTGCATTCCAATTTCAAGGCAGGAAAACCCCCAGCTAACTTGAAAAGATGCAAGGACAAGGTTTAAGAATTAAATGTAAGATTGAATTCTGTAATCTACATATATGGATTATTTATTATCTTTAATAAAATAATGTATCTAATAATGCCAAGTCCTTTAAGTTTCAGGTATTAATGGTTTGCAAATGAAGGGATTAGATTTCTAGAATAATAATTTGTAACTGTGCTGTCATGGTTCTGATAGATAAGACCAACTAAAACAGAATTCTGAGGCTTGAGTTTTCCTCTAAGAACATTTTTATTGACTACAAAGTATTGGCACAATCAAAAGTGAAACCAAGATTAAAGTTCCCTCCAAAACGTTACAAAATTACAAAGTTAAGCTTCCCACCCCAGTGCTCAGTCCCTAGTCTAACGAACAGGAATGACCTTGGTTCCCATGGGACAGAGAATTGTTTAGACTAGCATAAAAGCTCCATTACCCTCTCCCCATTCTGGTGACAACCAAAAACTGAAGATGGCTTCAGCAAGATTCGTTTCAGCATTGACAGTCAGACCCCCCCCCAAAAGAGAAAATAGATCCTGTAGAGAAATAAAAGATGAAATTAGGAATCCCCCTGAGGTTTTTGAGGATGCTTATCATATCCCAAAAGTTACAATATTACAAGGTTAAGCTTCTGACCCCAGTACTATGCAATCAACTACGATTCCCAATAGAATAGTTTGGCGGGCTTTTCTACATAATGCTCAGGCCCCAGTCTAATGAACAAGAATGACCTTGCTTCCCATGGGTCAGAGAATTGTTTAGACTAGCATAAAAATTCCATCCTTCTCCCCCCATTCTTGTGGCAACCAAAAATGAGCAAGAAGGCTTCAGCCAGGTTTGTTGCAGCATTGACATATGCTTGAACTAAAATCTGACATGGCTATTCATATGATCTTATATTCTATGAAGGAAAGCATTTAATATACATACCTTTCTATCCTATATTTCAGCATATCAAAATACTAATAATATTTCTCAGAAATTAATATTATATTCAATCTGCACTCATTATTGTATTAGAAAAGTATTACTTCATGCCCATTCTCCTGAGTATTTTGTGATCATGCAAGGAATTTCAGAGTTGATATTATACGAAGAGTTATGTTAATCTATGGTAGTTAAAAAAATCAGAAAAAGACTGGCAGTATTATGTATTAACAGCATAATTCTTTCATGAGCTACAGCTCACTTCATCAGATGCTTAGATTAACTACACTGATATAGGATTTGTATTGGGTTGAGGTGGGATAGTGATGGGAGGGAAAAGAAGAAAATACAGGTTGGTTATGCAGATGCAGATTACAAGTGAGACATATTTCAACTACCATATCAGTTAACAACTGTGATGTGTTAAAACCCATTGTATTTGTTGAGACCTTCTGAGATTGCCTAAAATTTTTTCATGAGTTCAGCAGTCTCTCACTATACTGTGGTGATATTAAAGTTTTGTTTGTCCAAACATTCACTTTGAAGTCTGCCATGGGGTGTTCTGGGAGGTTAAAATTGAAAACTTAATGGGCATACTAATAAAATCTGAAATTACTTTGGCCTTGTTTTAAGTCCTGATGTCAAATTTGTGCCTATTAATTCTTTTGTTCAAAATTTGTCTTCTTGTCCCAAAGCACTTTAGCTTCTTAATTTTGTATCACTTTATCTATTTTGTTGTCCCACCAGTTCTTGTTTGTGGTATTTATTCCAATGTGCTGTTATTGGTACTTTGTCATGTCCATGTGTATGATCTTCTTGCAGCAGTAATCTAAATGGTCCACTATTTCTTCAGTTTCTTTGTATAGGTTGCATTTGCTGCCTGTTGCTATTTTCTCAATGCTGGATTTATATTGACAAAAAACAATTATTATTATTATTATTAAGGTTTATGGCATAGGCCAGAGTCTGCTTACAGTCAGTTAGAGTGAATTGGGTGGCCATATAAACTTTATAAATTCTCTTAAACAAACAAACAAATAAATAGTCAGCCAGATGTCTACGCAGGATTTTGCATTATTATTATTATTATTATTATTATTATTATTATTATTATTATTATTATTATTATTATTATTATTATTGTTGTTGTTGTTGTTATTATCCCATATCAAAAGGCTTATAACTATATTCTCACTTTTTCCAGACATCTCATGTCCCTCACCCATCCTAGAAATTTCCCAACAGGACCTTCCTTCAGGAGCTTCAGCAAACTCAAGTCTACCTTCAGGAATAATTAAGATTTCTTGTTTACAAGCACTTGCTGATTATCTTTATCATCTGGAAGCTTTTTCCTCCTTTCTGTCATGTTCATGTCTGCCTTTATCTACCCTCTACAAAATCATCAAGAAGCTTGAATGCCAAGTATTTTGGTATGTTTCCCATAGCTGAATAAGTCAATACAGTTGCTTTTTGGCCTATACTTTCCTGCCACACTGAAGATACATGTGGTTTTCATAGTACTTCCTCCTGGATTGAAAATTCCCTCCTTGCTATGTACACAATATTTGCTTTCACCACTCCATCCTATTTATAGGTAGGGAAGTATTCTAGATAGAACATTCAGATTCTCAGCACTGGAAGCGCTGGCTGAGTTTATTGGAAAAGCAACTGTGTTTTGTGATAGTAGTATGATCAACAGAGAAAATATATAAATGTCATAAAGTTCTTGAATTTTATGGTGATTGAATTCAGGCTTCAATGTGCTTTTCCTCTGGATCTACTGTTTATGTGTGGATGGATAAATATATTTATCCTGCATTTAAATACATAGGATCTAGTGCAGAAATGTTAAACACAAACTGTAAATTTTCAGGTATGAGAAGGCTGTTTTGCTAGCATTGCTCTGACACAGCTAAAAAGGTAAAGGTAAAGGTTCCCCCACACATGCCAAAGAGCCAGCGTTTGTACGAGGATGTCTCCGTGGTCATGTGGCCGGCATGACTAGATGCCAAAGGATGTTACCTTCCCACCGTAGTGGTCCCTATTTTTCTACTTGCATTTTTACGTGCTTTCGAACTGCTAGGTGGACAGAAGCTGGGACGAGTAACAGGCGCTCACTCTGCTATGCGGCACTCAGGATTCAACCCGCCAAACTGCCGACCTTCTGATCGACAAGCTCAGCATCCTAACCCACTGAGCCACTGCGTCCCTCCGACACAGCTATCCATGTGGAAATCATCCTCCAGTAATCCTGATGCTATTTCCTTGTCTTAAAATTCTTCCTATCATATCACATTAATTTGTTGTCAGTTAATAAAAAATCTGCAAAATTTTCATGTCACATCATATTACAATGATGTATTATGCCACTAGGACTCCTATTCAGCAAACAAACTGCACAGTATTTGAAAGCGTTTAAAGAATATTGTTTTATAGTAGTAAGTTAATTTTTTCCCCTTCCAGAATAGTACACAAAGGAACAATCTAATTAACTAACTGTTGGTTTTCTGACTAAAAAAAAACACTTTTAGGTTTTATAAGTTATGTTGTGCAGTTTTCTAATGATGAAAGGTAAAATTGCTTAATAATGTTGTTATGGAAATGTGTGAAGGATGAACATATGTAATGTATACTCTGTCTTATTTTTGATGGATATTAGGATCTGTAGTCAGAAACTATTTGACAGAAAAACTCTACTAGCTCCCTACTGATTAAAATCTCATTGTTTGGAAAGCACTTTGTTGTAGTTAGAGATTTTGGGAAGTATAGCCTCAATATATCTAGAAGTTGGGAGACATCTTGTGGAGAGGCTATTATAGCACTCAAGGGCCATAAATGTTGTTTTCCCTAGTGGCATTTGAGTTTACAAAGACACAGCTGAAGAAAGGGCCTCCAAACTATGACCTAATTCAGTGGTGGCGAACAGTTTAGAGACTGAGTGCCTAAACTGCAACCCAAAACCCACTTATGTATCGCTGGATGCCAGGTGGGTGTGGCCCGCTGGGTGGGCATGGTCTGCTGGATGGGTGTGGCTATGGTGGCCATGGCAGACTGGGTGGGCATGGCCAGCTCGATGTTGCTCCTGGGGAGGGATGCCTGTGGGGGTCAGGCAGGATTGGGGGAGACCCAGGGCATCTCTGGTGAGTGGGGCAGTGGGCAGGAGGGCATCTTAATCAGCTGATGTGAGACGCTGCCGTCTCACAAAAGCAGGATGAAAACTCCAAAAAGCGACAAGGGAAAAAAGTTAAAACAGAAGAGTTTCTTGTGACGGTTTTCTTTTCTGGGGGTTGGGGGATCAAGGGGGAGGGTCCTGAGCCCTGAAGCTCTTCCAAGTAGGGGAGAAGAAGAGTGGGGAGGGGCTGTGCTGGGATCGGGGCTCCTTGTGCCTTCCTCTGCCCGCCTGCATTCTTCCACTGCAGATACTACAGCTCCGCTTGCCTGGCAGGGCAGGGGCACACTCGTGCTTGGGGCTGCTGCCTCGCTTGCCATGCCGAGGCTGGGCTGGACTGGGTGCGGAGCCTCCTTGATGCTTCTTTCCCTGTGGACATTGGGAGTGCCCACCCCACCTACCACTTGTCCCAGGGCTGCTGTTGCCGTCCGGCACTCTCCAGACCATCGCTGGCCAGCTGGGTGCACCAGGATGCCTCCCTTCAGGCTCCCTTGACCTCTTCCCCCCTCCAGGCTGGGGCTGGTCAGACTCCCCCATGGGCAGCGCTGCACCCATCCCCGGCCAGCCCTCCTCCATCCTCCTTGGCTTACCGAGCCGGGCGGTGCCTCTCCCCACACATGTCCTCAGGTGGAGCTGGGCAGCCGCAGCTCTCACTCCCCTCCGGCCTCCATCTGTCCAAGGCCAGTTTATGCCAAATTTTCTTGTCTTTGCTGCACTTTACTATGGTTAATTTGCCCCAGAAAAGCACATGAAACTACAGTTCTGCAGATAGATTTACAATCCAAAATTAGACTCTATTACAATATGCCAACAGAAGAATACATTTATATCTTAAATTTTCAAATCACACTTATGTTATAAACACTGACATAATATATATTATATCACTGTGAACTTTGGCTTAACATCAGGAACAAGGCTTATTTTCTAAGAAGCTGGCATTAATTACTTAGTTATCCCTGTGATTAATGGGTTATCTTAATCACTGAGACTAAATATATTGTGCCTTGTCTTTTTCAATTATTATTTTTTATTGAAGATCATGTCTTTGTTAAATCATTTTGATCAGTTTTTAACTGGCATATTTTTGAAATCATACAATTTTCTTCTCATTTAATATTGGATTCCCTCATTGTTTTATACTACATTATAATACTTAAGCATGTTATATCTGCCTTGATGCCCTGAATGTTATATACCCTGTATTCAAGTGCTATACAACAAAATGGAAACCTCTTACTTTAGATATTACAGTCTCAATGACTTTAAATGTTGATAGGATGCTTACAGGTAACACACATACACAAAAGATATATAAATATTTTGAATAGCATTTTGTTTTTGAGACTAATGTAATATTCTTATGTTTTTAATAAATATGAACTTTTCCAAAAATGGAGGTATAGAAAATGCTGAGAAATAGACATTTTCACTTTTTTCCTTTGTGAATAGGTGTAGAAAACAAAACTAGAATACAAATGTAAAATGAAGGTCATACTTGTTGAAGCTTCATTGCCTTCATAAAATAATCCTGAGACTTACTTTATAAAATATTCCATTGCCTAATCATCTTGATATATAGTCAGGGCTTTTTTTCTCATAGAACGCTCAGAACGGAGTTCCGGCACCTTTTTTGGATGGAACCTTGTAGGGTAGGCAAGGCAGGTTGTATGACATGTGTGAGTTCCGGCACCTTTTTCTTTTACAAAAAAAGCACTGTATATAGTATTTGTTCCCCTTGTTTTATTGCTCTTATGAAAATGTAGAGAGTGTACTTACACGCACACACACAAACATGCAAACACACAAACAGACCTCTTGTTATGATAGAGATCTGCACTTTAACCATTCATGTTCCAATTCTATATTGCCAGGATGTAGAGAATTCCACATGCTATTGTGCTTCCCAAATAATAATTGCTAATGCCTGATGAGTGAAGGCAACTATCACCATTAATAAATTTCAAATTATAACTGACTTTGGAATATTGTAACATTATAACTGTGCAGCCAGGAGACTACAAGAAAATCATATTCCATCCAATATCTTGGTTTGTCTGATTCTTACTATTGCTGGGATTCTATTTTCTCATTCTGTTTCTCATTATTATGTGGAAAAAAGTAGACGGAAGGGAGGGAGGGGAAGGGGAAGGGAAGGGAAGGGAAGGAAAAGGGAGCTAGGATGCAGACTACATTGGTGTTTTGCATAGTGCTTCTAGGACTTGTGGACTTCAACTCCCAGAATTCCTCAGCCAGGGTGGCTGAGGAATTCTAGGAGTTGAAGTCCACAAGTCATAAAAGGGTAAGTTTGAAGACCCCTGTTCTAAGTCCGCACTGAAGACAATATTATTAAGATTTCTAACTCAGTTTTGCCAATTAGTTCTCTAAAAATAGTGGATTTATGTAAAAGATAGTTTACATTAAAGACACAAGAATTTTGTTATCAAAAGATTTTAAAAATGCATAAATCCAGCTTATTTTCAATTATCTTATTACCATGGAATAAATATATTTCCTTCTTCTAAGACAAAATATACAATTTTCAAAACTTGTGCTTCAAAAATGGGTTTCTGAGTTGGAAAGATATCCAAATGTTTTAATTTTTAATTGTTTAGTTAATTTATTTTGGGGCTGTTTATTTAATTTCTCTTAACTTTTGCATTGTTGTTTTTATTGTTGTTAGCCGCCCTGAGTCCTTCGGGAGATAGAGCGGCATATAAGTCCAATAAATAAATAAATAAATAAATAAATAAATAAATAAATAAATAAATAAATAATAAATAAATAAATAAATTTGAAAAATGTACACACAAATACAACAGAGTAAGTTGTAAGCAGAATTGTGAATTCTCTGCAATAAAAGAATAATTGTAAGTATTTGCTTCTGTAACCTAGATACTTTAATAATAAATAGAAAAATACAATTTATAACAAGCCCATACTGTAGTATCATTAATTTATTTTAATAATGATCACTGAATTTCAATTTTTAAATTCAAGAAACATGTTTTGAAAACTAAAAGCCAGTCTATTCTTAATGGATTCCCAAAGAGATTGTTGATTGTAGTGACTATAATAAGAGGTCTGTATTTCACAATGGACACGTGGGAAAAGATTTGGGTGAGGAACGTAAAATTTACACAAGCTCAAAACTTAAGAGAGAACTTTTATAAAATGTTTTATAGATGGCATTTAGATCCTAAAAAGCTTGCAAGTATGTATCCGAATTATCAGCCAAAATGCTGGAGATGTGGAGATGAAGATGCAACATATTTTCATGTATGGTGGACTTGTAAAAAGATCAAGGTTTTTTGGATAAAAATTTGGTGGAATATGCAGAAGATTTTTAAGCAAAGGATAAAGTTTTGTCCGCAATTCTTCTTGTTGGGAATAATTACGGATGCTACGGTTGTGGACACTAAGTTGATGTTAAATTTAATTACGGCAGCAAGACTTTTGATAGGTCAGTATTGGAAGAAAGAGGAACTGCCGACTATAGAAGAGTGGACTTTAAAGGTCTCCGACCTGGCAGAGATGGCGAAGATTTCGGCTTATTTGAAAGATCACTCGCAAGAACGTTATATTATGGAATGGAGAAAATGGATTGAGTTTATCCAGAACAAGTATAGGGTTAAGAAGTTTCATGTAGCATTTGAATAAGTCTTCTTTCTTTTTTTTCTTTTTCTATTTTAGTTTTTCTATATATATTTAATATTACTAAGGTTTGTCTTATCCTATATAAGCTAGAGAGTGATGGATTTTAGAGTTTATGGTTGTTAGTATATGGTTGTTTATGATTGCTTTTTTTATATATACCTTGTATTTAGCTCTGGGAAGTCGGGGGGGAGGGGGGGAGGGGGGAGAGGTAGGGGGGGAGGGAGAAGGGAGGGGGAGGGGGGATTGTTAAAGATAAATTGTATGTTAAAACTTTTCAATAAAAAAAAATAAGAGGTCTGTATTGAGAGCTACCATCAGAATATTGACTACAAACATTGAGAGTAATATCACTGCAGTCAAATAGATATAAGAAAATATATCTTTTATACATTTATCCTTCTATTTATTTTTAATATTTTAATATTTTAAACTCCCTTTGACCACAGTCACTATAGTGGGACATAACCAATATAGAAAATTATAGAGTAAACCATAAAAGCCAAATTATTGTGAACAATAACAACAAAAACCCACTAGGACTGTGAGATTAATTTAAGAACACGGATCAAAAATGGTAGATATTCTTTTCTCTCTATTTAAATATAAAGAGAAGAGAAAATGAAGAAATGTTACAAATTTGTGGTAAGACTTTTTTTTTAAAAAAAGATGGAATATGCCCGCGGCTCAGCTGTTTGTTTTTTCGCCCGAAACAGCGCCGATCAGCTGTTCGGGCGAAATTGAAGCCCCCTCCTCGGGAGAAGAGGAGGGGGTGAGGCCCCAGGTAGGGGTAGAGTTCTCCGAGGCCGCCTGAGCTTGGAGCTTGGGCGGCTGGAGGATTGAACTCCCCCGAAGCCTGGGTTGCTCCCAGCTGGCCGTCGTCTCTGCTCCGAACTTCTTGGAGCAGAGCCAGGCGTTTGCGAACCATCCCTGCCTGAAGAAAGGACTATGATTTAAAGGAGCAGGCAGAGCGGTACAAGAGGGAAAGGTGAAGAGGATTATTTTATTATACTCTCGAGTTTGTTGGACTTTCTAAACTTTAAGTGAAAGTGCGTCATAATTGAGGACTAAAAGATGGCGGCTAAACCTCCCCCTAAAACTCTTCGGAGTGGTGGATCCTCGCCGGTGCAACAATCATCACTACAGGCGCTGCACACTCCTGAAGTGCTGACGTCGAAGGATTTGCGAGATGCTCTGGATAAACATGCCCAGGTACTTTTGGAATCAATTAATCAATCAATTGCTGATAAATTTGCACAGATGGAGGAGAAATTGGAGAAACTGGAGGAAAGAATGGAAGAAAGGATGGAACAGAAGTTCAGCGTGATGAAGGTAGACATTTTGTCTTCAGTGCATAAAGTGGCGGAATGTGTGGAAGATTTAGATGAAAAAATGGATGATTTGGTTCAAAGGAATGCTATATTGGAAGTAAAAGCACGGGAGAATGAAAATGCAAGAGACAGAATGGATAGGGAGTTAAGCCTTGCCCAATTTTACCAGATGCAGTTTGCTGTCAGAATCAGAGGTTTAAAAGAGAATATTAAAGAAGATTTAAAGCAGCTGATCTCTGAGGCTCTCGAAGGGGTATTGAACCAGCCAGCATCTGAAATAAGAGCAGTTATGGATAAAGTGTTTCGGGTGAATTCATGGATTGCTAGACAGAGAAAGTTGCCTAGAGATGTGGTGGTTTACTTTGCAAAAAGAGAAATTAGAGATCAAGTGATACAAGCTGCCTACGATGCTAAAGTCGTGATTGCTGAACAAGAAGTCTTGGTTTTAAAAGAAATTCCTCCAAGGATTTTAAGGGGAAGGAAGGACTATTCATTTCTTGTGCATGAGCTTAAGCAAAGAGATATAAGATTCAGATGGGAGATTCCAGATGGGCTGATGGTGATGCATGAAGGTAAAAGGTACAGGCTGATCACTGTGAAACAAGCGCATGATTTCTACAATGATGTCTTAAAAGCAACCCCATTAACGCTTCTGGAAGCTGGAAAGGGATCTGGAGAAGAAGAACAACAACAGGAGGAAACAGAGGAAAATGGTGCTGGAGGAGATCAAGCTACAATTTCTTTGGATGATCCTAGAGAGCAAAGAGTGACGCGTGCTGCTTTAAGACGAGCAAAGAAAATAAAAGAACAAGATCAGCAAAAGTCTTCAGACTCTTCACAACGCATTCATAGCCAAGCTGTGGGAGGAGCACGGCCTAAAGAAATTAGTCCTATCAAAGCTGTGGTCCAAGAGCTTTTTGAGGATATACATGGCAACTAAATTTTTAACTTGGAATGTTAATGGACTAAATTCACCGCAGAAGAGGAAGAAAGTTTTTCAATATTTAAAACAATTTAAGATAGATGTTATATGTCTGCAAGAAACGCATATTAGAGTTTTGGATCAAAAGTATTTAATGAACTCGAGACTGGGTACGCAATTTGTTGCTTCTGCAGAGAATAAGAAAAATGGAGTGGTTGTTTATGTTAAAAGTGCCTTAACAGCGGATTTAATTGAAGCAGATAAGCATGGAAGATATGTTATGATTGAGTTGTTGTTAGAAGGTAAAAAGACGCTTTTAGTTGGACTATATGCACCAAATCAACAACAAGCTGACTTTTTTAGTTTACTTCACACAAAGCTTACCCAGTTGGATTATAAATCTTTTATTTTTATGGGGGACTGGAATGGAGTTATGGATGTACAGTTGGATAAGGCTGGAGCTTTTAAGCGCATTCCAAGTCATGCTAGACTGCCTAAATCTTTTTTTGAAATGAAGGATGACCTGGAATTGCGAGATATCTGGCGTGAGAGACACTTGCAGGAGAAGGATTATACTTTTTATTCTGATAGACACCAATCTTTTTCGAGGATTGATTTTATTTTGTCGACTAATGATTTATTTTTGAGAACTAAAAAGGTGAAGATTTGTGCAAGAACTATCTCTGACCACAGTCCAGTTTGGTTGGAGATTGATAAGGAAAAAAGAGATAGGCGCTCATGGCGTGTGAATGAGAATTTGTTTAGAAACCAGAGAAATGTGGAAGAATGCAAACAGCGGATGAAGGATTTTTTTGAGATTAATATGAACAGGGGTACCTCTATGGATATGGTTTGGGATGCTAGCAAGGCCTATATGAGAGGGGTGTTGATACATATGAATAATAGACATAGACGTGTAGTGGAGAATAGAAGGAAAGAACTGGAGAATGAAATAAAGGAAAAAGAAAAGGCTTTGATTTTGAACCCAGAGGATGTGAAGATCAAGGAGGCTATTAGATTGTTAAGAGGACAATTTGATAAATTAATGGCTGATCAAGTGGCGACCAATCTGCGGTTTGCTAGGCATAATACTTTTTGCAATGCCAATAAACCAGGCAGATGGTTAGCTTATAGACTGAGGAAAAAACAAAGGGCATCTAATATAGATAAGATTGAGTATAAAGGAAGGGTCGTGTTTCAACAGAATCTTATTAAGGATGCTTTTGTGGATTTTTATTCGAAATTATATACTAAAGAGGACATTAATGCAAAAGATATTGATACGTACTTGGAGAATGCTAGCATCCCGGTTCTTACGCAAGTACAAAAAGAGGGGATTAATCAGCTGATTACAGAAGAAGAAATTTTTACAGCTATTAAGGAACTGAAGGTGGATAAAGCACCAGGCACGGATGGCTTGACTGCGGCCTATTATAAAAACTTACAATTAGAGATGATAAAACCGTTAAAGGAACTGTTCCAGACAATCCAGAAGGGGGGAAAGGTGCCACCGTCTTGGAGAACAGCTTTTATTTCTTTGATTGCGAAGGAAGACCAGGATGCTACTTTAGTTAAAAATTATAGACCGATATCGCTTTTAAATACAGATTATAAGATATTTGCTAAGGTTTTGGCTAATAGATTGATGAGGGTTCTACAACAGGTGGTTCATGGGGATCAAACGGGGTTTATTAGTGGTAGACAAATGAAAAATAACGTGAGACATATAGTTGATGTGTTAGAGTTTTTGGAAAGGCACAACCAGATCTCTGCAGCGCTAATCTTTTTAGATGCTGAAAAGGCTTTTGATCAATTGAATTGGCAATTTTTGTTGAAAGTTTTAGACAAAATGGATTTTGGGGAAAAATTTCTACAACCGATTAGGGCATTATATCAAAAACAAACTGCCCGTATTATAGTTAACAATAGCCTGACAACAGCATGTAATATTGAGAAGGGCACAAGGCAAGGGTGTCCGCTATCGCCCTTGTTATTTGTGTTAACATTAGAGATATTATTGGTTAAGATTCGGAATTCGGAAAAAATTAAGGGGATACAAGTCGGAGATCAGGACTATAGATTGAGAGCATTTGCAGATGATCTGGTTGTTACAGTGACCCAGCCAGAGAACTCTGTTGTGGACCTGATGGAGATAATAACACAATATGGGAAGGTTTCTGGATTTAAAGTAAACATACAGAAAACTAAAATTTTGGCTAGAAATATGACAGTTTCACAGAAGGCTCTCTTAGAAGGATTAACTGGATTTGAGATCGTTAAAAGGGTTAAATATTTGGGGGTGACTTTGTCGCCCTCTAATACAAAGCTATATAAAAATAATTATGAAAAACTATGGGGGAAAATTCAAAAAGAATTGGAGAGTTGGGAAAAATTGCAATTGTCTTTGTTGGGACGGATTGCAGCAGTGAAAATGAATGTCCTGCCCAAATTTTTATTCTTATTTCAAATGATACCGATTCTTAAGAAAGATTCTAATTTGGAGGAATGGCAGCGTGGTATCAATAAATTTGTCTGGGCAGGGAAAAAGCCACGAGTTAAACTTAAGATTATGCAGGATACTCGTGAGATAGGTGGCCTTAAATTGCCTAATCTTAAATTATATTATGAAGCTGCTGCATTAGTAGGAATAAGCGATTGGATTAATTTGACGCAACCGAGGTTATTAAATCTTGAGGGCCATGATTTGTTGTTTGGCTGGCATGCATATTTGTTGTATGATAAGAAGGTAGATTCCGTGTTTAGGATGCATATTTTAAGACAGGCACTGCTGAGAGTTTGGAAGAAGTACAGATACAAGTTAAGCAGCAAGATACCATTGTGGGCAATTCCAAAACACGCAATAGAAAATATACATGCTGGTTTCAAACACGATGAGACTACTTACAAGGAAATTTTAAGTTTGGAAAGGAATGTTTGGTGCCTGAAATCATATAATTTCTTGCGAGAAGAGAAGGTTGTTCAAACTTGGTTTCAATATATTCAGTTACGGGCCAGGTGGAAAGAAGACCAGAAAAATGGATTTGTAATGACTGATGAAAATTTGATAAAGCAAATTAGAAATCAGGGACCAGCACATATTAAACGGATATATCTTGCATTGATAGAGATTGATTCAGAAACAGAGCTGGTTAAGGATTGCATGATAAAATGGGCCCAAAACATTCAGGAAGTTATTACAATGGACACCTGGGAAAAGATTTGGGTGAGGAATGTAAAATTTACACAAGCTCAAAATTTAAGAGAAAATTTTTACAAAATGTTTTATAGATGGCATTTAGATCCTAAAAAGCTTGCAAGTATGTATCCGAATTATCAGCCTAAATGTTGGAGGTGCGGTGATGAAGATGCAACATATTTTCACATATGGTGGACTTGTAAAAAGGTGAAGGCTTTTTGGATAAAAGTCTGGTGGAATATGCAGAAGGTTTTTAAACGGAGGATAAAGTTTTGCCCACAATTTTTTTTGTTGGGAATAATTGTTGACGCTACAGTTGTGGACTCCAAGCTGATGTTGAATTTAGTTACGGCAGCAAGACTTTTGATAGGTCAATATTGGAAGAAAGAGGAACTGCCGACTATACAAGAGTGGATTTTAAAGGTTTCTGACCTGGCAGGGATGGCGAAGATTTCGGCCTATTTGAAAGATCATTCGCAAGAACATTATATTATGGAATGGAGAAAATGGATTGAGTTTATGCAGAACAAGTATAGGGTTAAGAAGTTTTATGTAGCATTCGAATAAGTCTTCCTTCGCTTTGTTTTTTCTTTTTTCTATTTTAGTTTCTTATATATATTTAATATTGCTAAGGCTTGTCTTATCCTATACAAGCTAGAGAGTGATGGATTTTAGAACTTATAATTGTTAGTATATGGTTGTTTATGATTGCTTTTATATATATATATACCTTGTATTTAGCTCTGGGAAGTCGGGGGGGAGGGGGGGAGGGAGGGGGGCGAGGAGGGAGGGGGGAGGGGGGGAGGTAGGGGGGAGGTAGGGGGGGAGGAGGGGGGAAGGGGGGGTTCTTTAAAGGAAAACTGTATTGTAAAACTTTTCAATAAAAAAAAGAGAAGAGAAAATGAAGAAATGTTACAAATTTGTGGTAAGACTTTTTTTTTAAAAAAAGATGGAATATGTAAATAGATTTAAATTTAATTTTAGTGCAATAAAACTTCCATATGCAAGATGGCGCATCTGGATCAATACTGCTGTGATCTGGGGCAAAATGTTAAAACAATCCTACTCTTTTTGCTCTTTTTGCTACTCTTTTTGAACACATCTATAAAAGGTCTGGCTACTCAGTAGGAGTTTGGCATAGCTGTCCTTTCATTTATTACTTTGTTTTCACAATGAGAAGCTGGCTTAAAACTATGGCTATTTCTCCTGAAATCTTTAGGTTTTTCTTGCATTTTTCACCTTCAACCACCTCCTAATTGTATAATCCACATCCTGTGAAGCAAATGTGCTTATCATTGTCTGTATATTATTGTACTGTCCTTCTAGAGTCTAGACTTTCTGCCTTAGATTCTGGAGTATAAAATTACAATGATTTTTTTGTCATTTTCTTTCTGATAAGCTCATTTTAGGCAAGTCCTTGCCAATTCAGCACCCCTCAGATATGTTGAAAACACATTCTGAATTTGCACTCTTAGTCATCTGGAAGGAAAGTCTGTTCTGGGTAGATCTATTCCCAGCCAACTGTTCAAGTTTTCATCTTTAAAAAAATCCTCTTTCCCACATCTATTTCATCTTTTGAATCATCTTTTTCCCTTGACAGACATGGATTTTTTTTGTCCTGCTTTAATTTTCAATTACATTTCCTTGTTCTAAAATTCATGGAGCACTCAGGAAGGAATAAGATCGTCCATCTACTAGCAGAATACTGATCTGTTCCTATAAGATGCTTAAGTATGTCACTGGGGTGGAAAATCAGGCAGCTTGCTCTGTGGCTGTTAAAATCAGGAAACTTAAACAGTAGCTGTAAAATCTTATATACAGAGATTACTAACAATCCCAGAAATATTGATTCCCTGCAGTGAATAAATCATGACTGTTGTGTACTGGGTTCGTTGCACAGGAATGAAGACGAGGCGAGTGAGTTCAGCAAATAACATGGTTTATTGCTTGCAGGATCAGAACTGGAGAATTGGGCTGCAGCTGCAGCAATTTATAGCCTGGCCCCTAGGCGGCAGCCAATAGGTTTAAAGCAACCTATTGCCGCCTAGGGGCAGCCAATAGCAGCACTGGAGACGGGGTGTCTGAGGCGCTGGGAGCTGTTAGCTAGCTCCAGCTTACCATGTGGTGTTATACTCAAGCCCAATACATTACACCTCTCCCCTCTTAGAATGAACAACATCATAGCAACAACAAAAGTGATTACAACAATACAGTTTACAAAATTAAACAATAGTGTGAATAGGATCCGCTTAACAATACAATAACACACTTAACAACATTATAGCTCCATTATTTTTTGGCACAGTCTCACAAGGTACATACGACATTATAGCTCTTCTTTTGTTACAAAATCTGCTAAACACGCAGGAGGATTTTGTGCCCTTGTGGAATGCCCGAGGGATCCATTCACTTTCTGGTCTACCAGCTTACCTGCCGGGCTGGGCAGACCAGTGTCCTTTGATGCAATTGAGTCAGAAAGATTTGGTGCTCTCTGGCTGGCCTCTCCAGGTTGGCCCACCCCAGAGTCAGTTTATTCAACAGAGTTAGCACAACGGCTATAAAAGTCAGGTTGGCTTACTCCATCAGGGGATCCATGTTGCACTTCTGGACTCCCCTCCTCTACGGCCAACTCCTCATTGCTTGTGCTGTGAGAGTCTTCAGAGTCTATGCATGGGCCAGCTTGGCTGTCAGTTTGGGGACCTTAGGAGGGGCTTATGACACAGTCCTCGCTTAGTGGCCATTCTGGAAACCACTTTCTGAGGTGATCAATGTGGCATCTGACAACTTGCCCTCCCTCCAGCCCCACGTTGTAAGAGAGGGGGCCAGACAATTTAGTAATTTTTCCAGGAACCCACAGATTCCCATGCCCATAGTTTCTGGCCCACATCCCATCACCTACTTGCAGCCCCCTCAGGAGTTTTGGTCGAGAGACTTCTGCTGCTACCTTATCTGGATGCAACCTGTCCAGTTTCGTGATCAGCCATCTACCCCAACGTAGTTCTGCTGGGCTTTTCCCAGTAGCAGTGCATGGTGTGGAATGCTGGCAAAGTAAAATATCTGCCAATCTGTGATGCCATAGTCCCCAGTCACTATGTGCTTTAGTGACTCCTTTGTGGTCCTTACCATATGTTCAACTTGACCATTACTGGATAGATGAAATGGAGCTGATGTTGTGTGCCTGATGAGATTTGCTCTCAGGAAAGCCTGAAATTCAGCTGCCGTAAATTGGGCCCCATTGTCTGATACTATGACATCAGGCAACCCATGCATGGCAAAGAGTTTTCTAAGCACCTGGATGGTCCTAGCAGTAGTCATATTAGCAACTGGAATTACTTCAAGCCATTTAGAGTGGCTGTTATATATTAAGTGTTAATTGTTAAACAGACAGCTCAGCTGGGCATCAGCTGTGTAACACCCAGCAACAACAGGTGGCGTTGCAACTCCCGTCCTATTGGTCAGGCCATTTTGGCGGGACCCTTTTAGGATGTGGATTGGTCGCCGGCTTGCCGGCAACAGTATTTAAAGGAGCTGAGCTGTGGAGACTTTGTCCTGTTCCACCCACAATAAACCTGAGCACTGACCCGGTGTCATGTCATCTGTTCCTGATCGGCCTACCCACAATACATAACAGTGGCTGTCCACCACTATAAGGAAGAGCTGTCCCTGAAAGGGCCCAGAGAAGTCTATGTGAATCCTAGACCATGGAGTGTGAGTCTCCTCCCTCCTGTGAACTGGAGAGTGCGGCATTTCAGGCCTAGATTGTTAGCATGTGTAACATCCATGCACCTGGGCTTCAATGGCCTTGTCTAAACCTGGCCACCATAAGTGGCTTCTAGCTAAAGCTTTCTTACGTACAATACCCGGATGACCTTCATGTAGTGATTGTAAGACCCTGTGTCTTAGTGAGGTGGGGATTATGACCCTGTTCCCCCATAGGATAGAACCCTTGTGAGCTGATAGTTCGTGTCTTCTAATAAAATAACTCTGGAATTCAGGGCCTGGGCTTTTATCCAGCCACCCTGTGTGTACCCAAGAAAGTACTCTACTTAATGTCTTATCAGCTGTTGTTTCTGCAGCTATGTCCCCAGCGTGGAAGGGAAACTCTGGCAAGTCCTGAATGGACAATATGTGGGCCACTGGGGCAGGATCTGGTTCAGTTTGTGACTGAAGTGGAAGCCTACTCAGGCCATCAGCATGGCCCAATTCTTTGCCAAGTTTGTGAACGGGCTTAAATATATATACTGATAGGAAAATAGACCACCTCAACATTCTTGGGGAAAGTATGTGGGGTGTTTGTTTGTCTGTGGTAAAGAGTCCTAGTAGTGGTTTGTGGTCTGTGAAGACCGTGAAGTCCCTGCCATATAAGTAGTCATGGAATTTTTTAACTCCTGCTACAATGGCTAAGGCCTCTTTGTCTATTTGAGTGTAATTACGCTCAGCAGAGGACAGTGTCCTTGAATAAAATGCAATAGGAACTTGTGTTCTATTTTTTTCTAAATGACTCAAGACTGCCCCCACCCCGTATGGGGATATATCACATGCTAAAAAGACTGGTTTCGACTCCCTGAAATGAGTGACAGTAGAGCTGGCTGACAAAAGTGACTTCAGATCTTGAAAACTTTTCTCGTGAATGCTGGTCCACTTCCATAAAGCTTTTTTTATCTAAAAGCCTGTGAAGGGGCTCTGCCACTGTGGCTTTGTTAGGCAGGAACGCATGGTAGAAGTTGAGGAGGCCCAAGAATGCTTGTAGCTCTCCTTTTGATTTAGGGCTGGGCACCATTTGAATGGCCTTCACTTTGGACTCCGCTGGGTGGATGCCATTAGCATCAATGCGAAATCCCAAAAATTCGTTGTTCAAAGGCATAGCACCAAGCAATCACCAACATCTTCGGCTGGAAGTGTTCTCCGAGCGTATTCTTTAGTTTGGTGTAGGAGATGGATTCCAGCGGCATGGGTGCAAACAGGTTTTCAGCCAGATCAAACGTCACTGGGCTGCACACACAGAGCAGTGTGGCGGCCTTCAGTCCATCCTCTGCAACCTGTTTCGCCCAGAGGTAGTTTTCGACCTGGGAGAGGTACGAGAGCCATGCTTCTGGCTTCTTGATGTTGAATTCTCACAGCCTTCCGACCTTGGGCATTCTGCTGGTCTTCGCGGCTGGATCTCTGTGTCTTTGGCTCCTGCCTCTCCATTGCCTGGGGACTGGTCCTCTGAGTGTGTGGCCACTAGCGTGCTTAGCTAGCCAACCATAGGGGGATGAAATTTGCTTTTCCCACCAGGCGTGTGCTGCCACTCCCCTGGTGACTTTCAGCTTTGATGGAATGTTGTGTACTGGGTTTGTTGCGCAGGAATGAAGACGAGTTCAGCAAATAACATGGTTTATTGCTTGCAGGATCAGAACTGGAGAATTGGGCTGCAATTTATAGCCTGGCCCCTAGGTGGCAGCCAATAGGTTTAAAGCAACCTATTGCCGCCTAGGGGCAGCCAATAGCAGCACTGGAGACGGGGTGTCTGAGGTGCTGGGAGCCATTAGCTAGCTCCAGCTTACCACATGGTGTTACACTCAAGCCCAATACATTACAATGACCATTAAAGCTGGTGAATGGTGTGCACGCCCACTTCTGCAGCCTAGTTCTGAATGGCTCAAGGCCTGGTAATGAGCCGGGGCCTGGAGGTTGGGGATGCCTGCTTTAGTTGGTGAGAGTCATCATATCTGATGAATTTCTATAACAAGGGCATGTTATAGATCAGGGCTTTTCAACCAGTGGTACGGGTACCACCTGTGGTACATTGACACCTGGCAGGTGGTATGCGACCATCCTAGAAATGTGGTAGCTGGGGAGGGGAATGAGCTGAACCGGTGGCAGCACTGCACAAGCCTAAGCAAGAGATGGCTGAAGCTGCAGGGCTTTCAGGGCTCAGTGGAAGTGCCAGGATCAGTGCCAGGCTCCAGCTGGAGCTCAGCGCTGATCCTGGTGCTTCTGAGCCCAGAAGAAGTGCCGATCAGCTGGAATGTTGCAGCATCTCCAGGGTCTTGTGATTTACATTCAGATGCTTGGCAACTGATTCATATTTATGACAGTCACAGTGTCCCAGGGTCATGTGAAGTGACAAAAACCTGCTGTAACCATCCAGCAGAGGGGGGGGGGAATAAAAACCAAACAGAAATGCTCAGAAAAATGAAAGTGGCGAGGTGACGCCGAAGACAGCCATCTCTAGGCTGTCCGCTCTGCGGCTTTGTAGAACCACCGAAAACATTGCCGATCAGCTGTTTCGGCGGTTTGGAAGCCCCCTCCTCAGGAGAAGAGGAGGGGGTGAGTACCCAGGTAGGGGTTGAGCTCTCTGGAGCCGCCTGAGCTTAAAGTTTGGGCAGCTGAAGGATCGAGCCCCCCCGAAGCCTGGGTTTGCTCCGGGATGCGCAGCGCTTCTGCTCCACGTTTTTGGGAGCAGAACAAGGCGTTAGCAACCATCCCTGCCAGCAGGAAAGGATTTTGGAGTGCGAGGATGCAGGCAGAGTGATACAGGAGATCAAGGTGAAAGTGGACTTTTGTTCTTTAGCTCAAAGGACTTTGTAGACTTTGAAAGTGAAAGTGCGTAGCAAGTAATAGTGGGGGAAAATGGCGGCTAAATCTTCTAAAGTTCTCAGGAGCGCGGGGGCTTCCCCAGTGCAGCAATCTTCGTTGCAAGCTTTATTTCCCCCTGCACCTGCACCTACTCCTGCACTGACAATTAAAGATTTGCAAGATGCTTTGGAAAAGCACTCACAGCAAATAGCTGAAATTATAGACGAAAAGTTGGATGAGAAGCTGACAGAAAAGTTAGTTGAAGTTATGGATGAAAAGCTGGATGAGAAGTTAACAGAAATGAGGGCAGACATCTTGCTTGCACTTCAAGGCATGGCTATATGTATTGAACGCTTGGACAAAAGAGTGGAAGATCTTAGTCAAAACAATCTCAGATTAGAAGCAAAAATGTCAGAGACTGAAAATGTGGTGGATAAAATTGACAGCGACTTGACCTTGGTCCAGTACCATGAGATGGAGTTTGCTATCAGGATCAGGGGCTTAAAAGAGAATCCTAAAGAAGATCTGAAGGAAATAGTCTCTGAGGCTTTGGAAGGGGTACTGGGACGGCCAGCAGCTGAAATTGTGGGAGACATAGATAAAATCTGTCGTGTCTATTCGTGGATTGCAAGACAAAGGAAATTACCTAGAGATGTGGTTGTTTATTTTACAAAGAGAGCAATCAGGAATGAAGTCATCCAAGTTTCTTACAATACAAAGCTTGTAGTTGCTGAGCAAGAAGTCCTGGTTTTAAAAGAGATCCCTCCGAGAATTTTAAGGAGAAGAAAGGACTTTGCTTTTTTAGCACAAGAGCTCAGGAGATATGATATTAAGTTTAGATGGGAGATACCAGTGGGCATGGTGGTGATGTATGAAGGCACGAGACATCGTCTTATTACAGTGACGCAGGCACGTGATTTTTACAGTAATGTCTTAAAAACAATCCCCTTACCACTTTTGGAATCTACAAAGAAGAATGGCAAGGGAAAGCCTCAAGGTGCTGAAGGAACAACGCAGACAGATGAGAAAGTTACGGGAGTGGATCAAATTACAGTTTCATCGGAAGATGCCAGAGACCAGAGGATGACGCGTGCTGCTTTGAGACGAATGAGACGAGAGCAAGAACAGGACCAGCAGAACGTCATGGAACCTCCAAAGCGTACCTATAGCGAAGCTGTGGGAGGGGCGCGGCCTAAGAACGTCAAAGGGATTCTGGAAGACGCGCTCCAAAAGCTTCGGGTCGCCAAGGATGGCGACTAAGTTTTTAACTTGGAATGTTAATGGTTTAAATTCACCACAGAAGAGAAAGAAAATCTTTCAATATTTAAAACAATTTAAGACTGATGTTATTTGCTTACAAGAAACATATATTAGGGCTATGGACCAAAAGTACTTATTGAACTCTAGACTGGGTACACAATTTATCGCTTCTGCAATGAATAAGAAGAATGGAGTGGTTATTTATGTCAAGAATACTATGACAGCGGAGTTAATAGAAGCAGATAAACAAGGAAAATATATTATAATAGATTTGCTGATAGAAGGCAAAAAAACGCTTTTGGTTGGACTATACGCTCCTAATCAACAACAAGCAGATTTTTATAGTTTATTACACAGCAAGATCACTCAGTTGGATTATAAATCTTTTATTTTTATGGGAGACTAGAATGGTGTCTTGGATGTACAAATGGACAAGAGTAGCTCTTCTAGGAGTACTCCAAGTCATGCTAGATTGCCTAAATGTTTTTTTGAGATGAAGGATGATTTGGAGTTGTGAGACATCTGGAGAGAAAGGAACTTACAAGAAAAGGATTATACCTTTTTTTCTGATAGACATCAATCTTTTTCCAGGATTGACTTTATATTAATCACTAACGATTTTTTTTCTAGAATTAAGAAGACAAAGATTTGTCCAAGAACATAGTCCAGTTTGGTTAGAGATCGATAAGGATAACAGAGATAGGCGCTCTTGGCGTCTAAATGAGAACCTGTTTAGAAATCTGGAAAATGTGGAAGAATGCAAAAAGCAGATGAAGGTTTTTTTGAAACTAATATGAATAAGGGTACTTCTATGGAAATGGTTTGGGATGCTAGTAAGGCTTATATGAGAGGGGTGTTAATATACAGTATATGAACAATAAATACAGACGTAATTTGGAACTTAGGAGGAAAGAATTAGAGAATGAAATTAAGGAAAAAGAAAAGGCCCTAACTTTGAATCCATCGAATGCGAAGATTAAAGAGGTTATTAACCTATTAAAGGGACAGTTTGATAAGTTGATGGCTGATCAGGTGGCAACTAACTTACGGTTTGCTAGACATAATACTTTTTGTAATGCCAATAAGCCAGGTAGATGGTTAGCTTATATGTTAAGGAAGAAGCAGAGGGCTTCTAATATAGACAAAATAGAACATAAGGGTAAGGTTGTGTATCAACAGAACCTTATTAAGGAAGTTTTTGTTGATTTTTATTCTAAATTATATGCTAGAGATAAGATTAATGAAGCAGATATTGATGCATATTTGAGGAATGCTAATATTCCGGTTCTTACACAAGAGCAAAAGGAAGAGATGAATCAACTGATAACTGACGAAGAAATTCTTTTGTCAATTAAACAATTGAAAGTGGGCAAAGCGCCAGGCACGGATGGATTGACTGCGGTGTATTATAAAAATTTACAGTCGGAGATGATAAAGCCTCTAAGGGAATTGTTTCAGATAATTCAAAAGGGAGGAGGGGTGCCTCCGTCTTGGAAAACTGCTTTTATTTCTTTGATCCCGAAGGAAGATCAGGATGTCACTCAAGCAAGAAATTATAGACCAATATCACTTTTGAATACGGACTACAAGATATTTGCTAAGGTTTTAGCTAATAGATTAATGAGGGTACTGCAACAGATAATTCATGGTGATCAAACTGGGTTTATTAGTGGTAGACAAATGAAAAATAACGTGAGGCATATAGTTGATTTGTTGGAATTTTTGGAAAGAAACAACCAGATCCCTGCAGCGCTGATCTTTCTGGACGCTGAAAAAGCCTTTGACCAACTGGATTGGCAATTCTTGATGAAAGTATTAGATAAAATGAACTTTGGGGATAAATTTTTACAGCCAATTAGGGAATTATATCAAAAGCAAACAGCCCGTATAATTGTAAATAATAGTTTGACTGAAGTATGTAATATTGAAAAGGGCACAAGGCAAAGGTGTCCGTTATCACCTCTATTATTTGTTTTAACATTGGAGATATTATTGATTAAAATACGGAATTCGGAAAAAATTAAGGGAATTCAAATAAGAGATCAGGATTATAGATTGAGGGCGTTTGCAGATGATCTGGTTGTTACGGTGACCCAGCCAGAAAACTCTGTTGTGGACCTGATGGAGATAATAATGCAATATGGGAAAGTTTCTGGATTCAAGGTTAATGTACAAAAAACTAAAATATTGGCTAAAAACATGACAGTATTACAAAAGGCTGTCTTAGAAGGGTTAACTGGATTTGAAATTGTTAAAAGGGTTAAATATTTGGGGGTTTATTTGTCACCCTCTAATGTAAAGTTATATAAAAATAATTATGAAAAGCTATGGGGTAAAGTTCAAAAAGAACTGGACAGCTGGAAAAAGTTACAATTGTCATTACTGGGAAGAATCGCAGCAGTGAAAATGAATGTTTTGCCGAAATTTCTGTTCTTATTTCAAATGATACCCATTCTTAAAAAGGACTCAAACTTGGAGGAGTGGCAAAAGGGTATCAATAAATTTGTATGGGCAGGGAAAAGGCCACGCGTTAAATTTAAGATTATGCAGGATACGCGTGAAAGAGGTGGTCTTAAAATGCCCAACTTTAAATTATATTATGAAGCTGCTGCGTTGTCAGCGATAAGTGATTGGATTGATTTAACACAAGGGAGATTATTAAATCTTGAAGGCCACGACTTGTTATTTGGTTGGCATACATATTTGTTGTATGATAAGAAGGTAGATAATGTGTTTAAGGTGCATATTTTAAGACATGCTTTGTTGCGAGTTTGGAAAAAGTATAGACATAAGTTAAAATACAAGATACCTTTATGGGCAATACCAAAACACGCAATAGAAAACATAAATGTTGGGTTTAAACATGATGTGATTACATATAAGGAAATCTTAAGCTTAGAGAGGAATGTATGGTGTTTAAAGCCATATATCTTTTTAAGAGAAGAGAAGATTGTCCAAACCTGGTTTCAATATGGGCAACTACAGGCCAGGTGGAAAGAAGATCAGAAAATTGGTTTTTCAATAACTGATGAAAATCTGGTAAAGCAAATTAGAAATCAGGGTCCAGCACATATCAAACGGATATATCTTGCATTGATAGAAATTGACTCAGAAACAGAACTTGTTAAAGATTGCATGATAAAATGGCCTCAGAATATTCAAGAAGTTATTGCAATGGATACTTGGGAAAAGATCTGGGTGAGAAACGTAAAATTTACGCAGGCTCAAAATTTAAGAGAGAACTTTTATAAAATGTTTTACAGGTGGCATTTAGATCCTAAAGCTTGCAAGTATGTATCTGAATTATCAGCCTAAATGTTGGAGGTGTGGTGGCGAAGATGCAACATACTTTCACATATGGTGGACCTGTAAAAAGGTTAAAGCATTTTGGATTAAAATCTGGTGGAATATGCAGAAGATATTTAAGAAAAGGATAAAGTTTTGTCCGCAATTGTTTTTACTGGGTATAATTACTGATACTACTGTTGTGGACACTAAGTTGATGTTGAACTTAATTACGGCAGCAAGACTTTTAGTAGGTCAATATTGGAAGAAGGAGGAATTCCCGACTATAGAAGAATGGACTTTAAAAGTTTCTAACCTGGCAGAAATGGCAAAGATCTCGGCGTATCTGAAAGACCACTCGCAACAACGTTATATTACGGAGTGGAAAAAATGGATTGATTATATCCAGAATAAATATGGGACTAAAAAGTTTCACTTAGCATTTGAATAAGTATTGATGTGATATTTGTATTGCTTGTAGTCACTTTATAAGAGCTGAAGTGCGATAGACTTAATAGTTCATTGATGTTAGCATATGGTTGTTTATGATTGTTTTTACTTTTATACCTTGTATTTAGCTCTGGGAAGTCGGGGAAGGGGAGGGGGGAAGGGGAGGGGGGAGGGTTGGGTGGGGCTGGGAAGGGGGTGGGTGGGGAGGGGTTGTTAAAGATAAAATGTATTGAAAAACTTTTCAATAAAAAAAAACAATGAAAACCTCAGACAGGAGGAAGAGTGCTGGTGGGCAGGCAGGCAGCTGTCTTGCTCGGCTGTGGCTTGGGACACTTTTTTCAGTGCCATTGTAACTTCAAACAGTCACTAAGAGAACTGTTGTAAGTCAAGGAATACCTGTACTTCATCACTTTTTTCCTTTTTTTTTTGGTCATCAAGTTTTTGACACCTTGCTAGGCGACAGGAGGTACTCGGATGTTGTCATATCCTAAAAGTGGTACAATGGGTGAAAAGGTTGAAAAGCCCTGTTATAGATAGAGGCCCAGTGTAGAAAAGATTCTTTTCTAGAAACACCATCCATTAACAATTGGCAGAAATAGGTGACAACTGATCAAAATCAGGATCTGTAGAAAAATAAAATAAGCCACGTATCTCATGAATGAGCTATTCACAAGACCAGGATAAAATGCTTGCCTTGAAATCATTTTGTAATAACTACGAACTGGATCTCAAACCACATGTGAGTTCTGTCCTGCCTTAAGCATAAAGCCAACTGGATGACTTTGAGCCAGTCACTCTGTCTCAGTCCTAGGAAGCAGGTGATGGCAAACCACTTCTGAATGTGTCATGGCTGAAGCATGTCTCACAGCTCAAACCTTGCTCACAGCTAGACAAGAAGCAACGGAGGAAGGGAATGATTGGAATGTAAGGGAAGCATTGGGAGGGAGGCCAAGGAAATCCAAAGCTTACAGCTATGCCAACACCTCAAGGTCAAACAGCTGGGAAAGTTGAGTCCATTACCCAGATAAAATGAACATAATGGATTGGAGGAAATAAAGTGACTTTGGGACTGCTGGGGAAAAAGAGGATGTTTAAAGAGGTGTAGATCTAGTAGTATGGGTCTTCCATCAACCCTAACCTTAGATTGGAGAAGGCTTGAATATGTGTCATCAAGCCAGTGTTTAACTCTTAGCAATGCCATAGATAGACATTCTCCAGAACTATCTGTCCCCAACTGGAACATTTTGTACCAATTTTCTTTTAAATTGAAACTTGGAGTAAATTTTATTGATTTTCCCATTGATGGACTATGAATAGTTCTCTCAAATTTCACCCACTCGATCATATAGTTTTTAATTTGTTCTGTTTAGGTATATTGCAATTACAGTTTATAAATACATCATAACAGATTACCTTGATTTTGTATAAGCATTTCAAATTCTTTTTAAAGTTTGTTTTATCATAACACAAAACAGAAAAACAAACAAAACAAAACTTACATTCTCCCATGAATCTACATTATATTATATCCAAAAACTTTTGTCCATTTCACCATACAATCTTTAACTATCTTCTAGATTCATCTTGAGTAACATTTTATATACTTTAGCAATCAAGTGGTTATCTCCAGAACATAAATTAATGTCTAGTTCAGGTCTTGCATGTCAAATTCTAACAGATTTCAACGTCCTTCTTTTTTGGAGATTGCATTTTATTTTTCCAGTTATTTGCAGACAGTATGGTAAATTCCTCCTTCATTGGGCATCAATCCTATTCTGATGTCTTGACTCATAGGAACAAGGTATTTTTCAGAGAAATAGGTAAAGATCCTGTATTCCTTAAGGATTACTTTAGATACTGTTACTATGCTTATATTCAGCCAATATTAACTTTACAGGAATTAAAATGGTTTTGTGACTGACCTGATTAAGTGTATTGTGCCAACAGCATATTAATAAAACAAGATTTTCTATTTCTTCATTGATTTATTTTATATAATTATCTCTATCAAATCTAGCTCTAACATCTATGTCTTAATTATTTTATATGTAAATCAAACTCAGTTAAGAGAAGCTAATTGTAGTTTGCTAAAGATGTGATTGTGAAAAGAATTGTTTAATTGTTCTTGTCATCTTGGAGTTATACAAGGACAGTATTCCTTCAGCATCTCATTCAGTCTTTTTGATTGTTGCAAAAGCAGTGTTATGTTCATCACAATTTCCCCAAACACCTATAGTAATTGATTTGATTTCTCTTGGAAGAGGTATACTGAAAAGTTATAAATTATAATATTCTTTGTTCAGAGAGCCAAATCCAAAGCCACTGTCCCATCTCCAAACTCTAGTAAGAAAGTGCATGCTTTAAAAGGTCCAGATTTAGTTGTTTGCATACAATGCAAAATGCTCCATTCTCCCAAGACTTTTAAATGGGTCAGTGAGGAGTTAATCTTTGTGGAATCCACCCCAAAACTCAATTTACCTGCCCAAAATAAACCTAGTCATGCACAGGATTAAACTAAAACTACCCAGTTAGTTTTGCTATTGGAAACCAAAAACTGATTCATCAACTCATTTTGCATAATTAATCCTCTCAGAAAAAGAGCTGGAAAGAAAAAAATATTGCTGAAAAAGAAAGCCTCTCTATTGACAGAATTTCTTCCAAAGCTGGTGACTCACAGAATGCCTCCTGGGCATTAGTTAATGCTATAGTCACTAAGGAATGTTTGCCATTAAATATCTTACCAATGAAAAAGGAACCCATGAGCAATGCTCATCAAATGAAAAAAAAATCCCTGGAGAAAGTACATGGGGAGATTTATTCCCTAAATTGTGGTTTATGTATCAGTGCAGGGCTTTTCAACCTTTTCAGAGATTGTACCACTTTTAGGATATTGCAATATTCCAGTACCACCAGTCACCTAGCAGGTGGGCGTGGCCTGCTCTACACCACTCATTGGACACAGCTGACTCGAGACAGCTGGGTCGGACTGGAACAAGTCGCATCAGCTAACTTAATGTGGGGACAACTCAGTGCCCTACAAACTCCTCGCTCCCCCCCAAAGTGCTAGCAGCCAAGCGCATGCACGTGCACAAACACACGCACACATACCGCATTCCAGGTTTGGGGACTTTTATCTACAGAGGAAGGAGAGCATGCAGGTGTCAAGTCAGAATATTAGTAGCACACCTGTCAGCAATTGAAAGTGCCTAAGTCCATGTACTGTCCCTTCCTGTCTCACAACTCAATCCTTACATCCTTTAATTTTCAGACACATCTTTTTTCTCATAAGCTCCTAAAAAACCAACAAGGTATACTGTAATTAGGAGGAAAAATAAATCTAGCACTCCTGAATTCTTTCCCCAAGGGCGAAAGGAAAGTTCACAGCCTGCAGATTGCTAGCAAAGTCATCATCAAAGAACGTAGTTATTGCTGCTAAAGACAAGAATAAATAAGGAATCAATTTTGCAGCTCTTTTCTGTTATTACATCATCTTACCTACAGAATGTGGCCTGGGATTGCACAAGGGGCTAGGCTAAAATCTGGTTGAGTAGTTTGCAGCCAGATGTTCAGTACAAACCTTGCCGATGTGATTTTAATAGCCCAGGAAGGGATAGGAAAATCCGAGGAAAACTTTAAAATCAATAAACCATGGTGGACTATGCTTGTTTTTCCCTATTTTGATTCTCCTCCCCAGCATCAGCCCATTGATTTTAGAACTGCATGACCACAAAGGCCTTCAGCCTCCCAATCCCTGCTTATAGAGGGATTTCCATTTCAGTGAGGGTCAGGCCATATCCCTGCAATCAAAGGAAAAACCCGAATCCAGTGGGCCAGAAGGCAGCCCAGTCACTGCGCCTCTCTGGTTCCTTCTCCTCAGCCCCAGGGCCCAGACGCAGTTGCTGCTCCTCGCCATAGCTGGGGTGGAACTTTCAAGTACGTCACCTGCTTTATCCTGCAAAGCGGCGCTCCCCCAGTGCTCCCGCCTGCTGCCATGCTGGGAGCACTGACTCAAGGTCGAGCACTCCAGCCTTGCCCTGCCAAGGAAGGGGGCAGCAGCCGAGGCTACATCAGCTACCTCCTTTGGAGCCTTCCTGATCTCGACGGGCCTTCTGGCATAGGTCTGTCTGCTTTGGCCTGCCAAGCACGGCTCACCTGGCACTCACAAAGCTGCCATGCTGGCAGGCCAGTCGGGATCAGGAAGGTCCAAAGGAAGTAGGTGCAGGGGGGGGGAAGTAGGAGGCTTTCCAGCAGATGCCGCCATGCCTACAAATGCACCACTGCCCCTCCACTTTCCAACCTCAAAATTCTGGAGTAAAGTTGGGCAGCCTTTGAGAACCTCTGACAAGCTGCAAATCTGCTGTAGTCTCGGCTGCTGCTCCCTTCCTTGGCAGGGTAAGGCTGGAGCCTCGGCCTTTAGTCAGGGCCACCGGCATGGTGGCAGGCAGGAACACTGAGTGAATGCTGCTTTGCAGTATGAAGCAGATAGAGGTACTTGCAAGTCCCAGCCCAGCTATGGCGAGGAACAGCGACTGCGTCTGGGCCCAGGGGCCGAGGAGAAGGAACAGGAGGGGAGTGGTAGCTGGGTTGCCTTCTGGCCCATTGGATTCAGGTTTTCCCTTTGTTTGCAGGCTGGGGTGGGCCAGCCCCTCGCTGTCTCCAGGGCAGCCCCGGGCCAAATATAAACACCCTCTCTCCCCTTCCTCCTCCTTTTTTCTTTGGTGTAGCTGCAACTGACTCCTTTCCCCAGGCTGTGCGCAGCTTCTAGAAGCTCCAGTCAACTGGAACCTGATGCGGATCCTGGGCACTCAGTAGAGCCCCAGCAACACAGTGGCTCCAGCTGACTATCCCACAGGCCTGTGCTGCGTTGCCGCTGCTTCAGCTCATCCCCACACTACACGTTTACACTTTTTTTTACACTTTTTCTTTTCAGTGCTTTTCAATCCATTGTAAACATACCACTTGCCAGGTGCTGACATACCACCAGTAGTACACGTACCACCAGCTGAAAAACCCTGACTTAGCGCACTGGAGTGGTTGATTGTGATAAGTATTTCATAAGAACAGAGCCAATGTTTTCTTTGTTATAATTCCAAAAGCTTAAGGACAATCCAGCTCTTACAATCAGTGTTCTCCCAGGTCTTTCAGGTAAATTATTTAGTTATTCTCCTAGGTTTGGGGGAATAGAGCGATTGTGGATTTTTATTTTGCTTTATTTTGTTGTATTATGGTTGGTTGGTTTGGGTCTAGTTTTCCTATTTTGCCTCTCTGGTCACCTGAATTTTTTATATGTGGGGGTTTTAGTGGTACATTAGTTGTTAGGAGTTGGGAGGCTGAATAAAATTGCTTTTATTATGGTTTCCAATAAACTGAATAAAGTTAGACACAGATCAACTTTCCTTCCAAAACATAGGACATTGTTCAAAACCAACACACCTGGAACTGATCTTGAAGCCGAGCAAAACAGCTACAGTATCTGAACATACTCTAGGATTTTGCCAAATTTCACTGTAAGGAAACCCATAGTCATTCACCAAAATGTTACCAATCCCAGTACAATATAAATCCTAGAAACTGTATTTTACAGCAAGAAAATCATTTATCTAAATTTACCCTCTCCCTAAGATAAACCTATCTAAATAAGAATAATTATTCAGAGTTTATTGTGACGTGCATTATTATTTGTCAAAAAGTGTGGCTTGTCAGTTACCTATGAAACAAATTGTCTATAAGATCCATTTTTATTCAAGCTGCTAAGAATAACACATCTTTAATAAACACTGCCACAACCAGCAGGCATTCATAAATATGAAACTGAAGTCGTTTTTGTTTTTGTTTTAGTTCAGAAGCAGAACTCAATTATCCACACTTGGCACATATAATTCTGCTGCTATATGGCACAGCTGCTTGATTAATAAGCAAAAGTATCACAGCATGATTTGTTAGAACAGAGCTCTGGGGTTGTATACAGGATCATTAAAGGCAATCCTGCTCTCATCTTCTCTCCCTTGATTCTCACCAAGAAACTCAGAGGATTACATGGCAGTACAGGGTAGTACATATAATGAGGATGCACTGTGGGTTACTAGTGTCTCACATGGATCATGGCGAGCATGAAAGAAGTGTAGCAGAGTGCAAATGCTTAATTTGTTTGGTGACCACAAATTGCCAATAGGATTTCAAAACAGTGACAACTAAAAGACCAAAACAGAACAAAACCAAAAGTACATTAGATATTGGTGATTCGTGGCAAAGATAAAAATGTTTATTTATTTAAAAGCAGACTCATATCATTAAGAATGAAACTAAACAACACCCAACAATAAATGAAGTACAACAAAAAAAATACAGTACAACAAAATAAAATAATAATGTCAGATACTTATAGTGCAGTCTTTGGCTTATTCACTAATAAATCCTCGACAGTTCAAAGCAACTTTCTCACAGAAAAGTCACATTGGATTACATCTTTAGAAAGCCTGGCTAAGTAAAGTTTCTACCAAGTTGTAAAAAGATAAGGCTGGAATTAGATACATTTCTCAGTAGTCTAGTGAGAGGGACCACGTTACAAAGGAACCTGAGCAGATTCTCAAAAAATGATACTAACATCCAGAAGACATATGCAAAAAATAGCAAGCTCATTTTTGGCTACTTCTCTTCTTTTAGCTGGAATAATGTGGGAAGCAGAGAAAAGAGAAAATATTTATGTAATATTTTAGGAATTCTACTACTTTTGTGTACTGTAGTCAGAAGTGATATTTTAAGAATGGGAAATGTGGCAATATAGGAGACATGGTGGCACAATGATTAGAATTCAGTATTGCAGTCAAACTCTGCCCACAGTTAGCAGTTTGATCCTGACCGGCTCAAGGTTCACTCAGCCTTCCATCCTTTCGAGGTCGGTAAAATGAGGACTCAGATTATTGGGGGCAATATACTGACCATGTAAACCGCTTAGAGAGTGCTGTAAAGCACAATGGAGCGGTTTATAAATCTAGTACTATTGCTAAGTGCTGTAAATAGTGATAAATATAGAAAAGCAGAAGTTTTTCCACCCATGCTGTTTAAACTATGAGGAAAATCTTCATAGGATTGTATGCTTAGAAATATTTTTAATCATGTTCTATAATATTAATATATTAAGATTTAGTCATTCAATGATTCATTTATTCACTCATTCATGACATTTGTATATCACCCTTTTCACCTAAGTGACTGTTTACAATAAAAATATATTATAATATAAAAGCATAAATAAGAACAAGTTAAAAACAGAATTTAAACAAGTTAAACAGTTAAAAAGATAGAGAGAACATCCTCACAGCAACAATCCCCAAATACATATCACTTTTCAACTCCCATGCCAATTGGCAGAGCCAGGTCTAAGCACTCTTTCTAAAAGGCTTCTATTTAATCTACGAACACGTGTTATTATTTACATCTCCCTTAAAAATGCTTCCCACGCAAACACATTCATGGAAGGGTGTTGTTGTTAGCTGTGAAGTTGTGTCCAACCCATCACGACCCTATGGACAACGTTCCTCCAGGCCTTCCTGTCCTCTACCATCTTCTGGAGTCCATTTAAGCTCACGCCTACTGCTTCAGTGACTCCATCCAGCCACCTCATTCTCTGTCGTCCCCTTCTTCTCTTGCCCTCAATCTTTCCCAGCATTAGGCTCTTCTCCAGTGAGTCCTTCCTTCTCATTAGGTGGCCAAAGTATTTGAGTTTTAGCTTTAGGATCTGGCCTTCTAAAGAGCAGTCAGGGTTGATCTCCTCTAGGTCTGACCGGTTTGATCACCTTGCAGTCCAAGGGACTCGCAGGAGTCTTCTCCAGCACCATAGTTCAAAGGCCTCAATTCTTTGGCGCTCAGCCTTTTTTATGGTCCAACTTTCACTGCCATACATTGCAACATGGAAGGGTAGTTGACCATTATACTCCAACATCTGAGATTCAGTAGTGTATCTGCTAAAGTATCATCATCATCATCATCATCATTTGACTGAACAACAGAAATGTTAATTTATATGGTGCAATTTTCAAAAACAAAAAGACTAATATTCACCCACTATTTTTTCCCATACTCATTCTAAATGCGAAGGTAATTTCAGCAACATTTTATATTACAAATTAGGGGTTTCTTTTACATTTTTAAAAGATCCCCATGTAATAAAAACTGTCTCATTTCATTTATTTTAGTCAGACTGGTCCAGAAATATTTTTGTAGTACATCTGCTATACATTTGTAAAACTGCATAACCACCATTTTTAATTTTAAAATATGCTGAATATCTTCAATTGCATCTAAGCACCTCCCAATAAACTTTAAAGCATGATGGCTGCTATATATTATAATCATTTGGGTGCTATTTTCAGGCAAAAATGAGCAAAAGGTTAAAAAAAGCAGCTAAACACATAAGAAAAGAACAATAATACAATCTGAGAGACTATAACAGTTAAGTTAGATATAACTATAAATATTTAAGGGAAAAGCTGTTGATATAATAATATCAATTTTATCTTGAGCTGTTTTGTTTTTAGTGCAGTATTTCAGTGACCTGAATATTGGTGTTGGGGTTGGAAAGTTTATTTCATGCAGTCTGCCAACTGGATGGATTCTGTTACGGTATTTGTAAAGAAGAAATTACACGTATTTCAGCATTTAATTTCATGAAATTTGTCAATCATTAGGTAGACCAAAGCACGAAACCAGCTTCGCAGGATGGCTAAAAGTACTTTTATTTTACATTTGTATTAATATTGTTTATAGTAACAGAATCTTGCAAGTCTGATTTTGCTTTACTCTTCTCATGTCAATTAGGGACATGTTTGCTTGAGTCACTTTCACATCCCTTCTGCTTGTTTTGGAGTTAAACCATGTTTTTCCCTTGGTTGCTTAGGTAACAGATCTGACCTATCTCTCTCAAAGTGCGTTAATTGCAGCACATTAAAATTATTCTAAGAATGGCCAATCATTATCAGCCATCATCATCATCATCATCATCATCAATGATCATTATCATCCTCTTATAGGTAAAGCTTTTCTACTGCCCATTAAGATAAATGTAAAGGAATCCGTGCTGATTTGGCTCTGCTAGTTGTTGCTGACTATATAGAATAAGGCTTATCTCTGTTTCCAGGCCATTAAGCCAGTGCTGTCCGAAGACATTTCTATTTCTCATTAAGTGGAGTAAAATTTCTTTAGGTTCTAGTGTCCACTTTATATATTGTGAAGGTTGCTGTTTTTTTCTACTCTCCATCCTACTGCAGTGTTTCTGGCTGGATAGGCTTTCTGAGTTGGACCCCTGCCCTAATGGGAGGGCCACCCCATGATCTCTTGTAAATTTTATTAAAGTATAGGAGAAGCTAGAAGGCTACAGAGTATCATTTTGTGTTGATAAAAAACCCCAAACCATCCATATGTGTATTTCTTATATAATGGAATAGCAGAATGAAACTCTATTTTCAGCATCTTGTTTTGAATCTGACATCAGCTCAGAATGAAATTATCTAAATAGGATTGGTCCATTTTTGGAATTCTGAATTATACCCCTAAACTACCGCATAAGTCAGGAGTGTCAAATTGCCGGCCCACAGGCCAGATGCGTCATGCCGAAACTGCATCCACCCCATTGCCGGCAATGGGAAAAAAGTTGTGATACGTCGCAACACGTCACGTGATGTTGCGAGTTTGACACCCGTGGTATAAGTGAATAATAAATAGTTTCTCTCTACAATACTTTTCTTCTCAAGACCATTGCTAGCATGCCTTGTTCTGAAGAATTATAGTGAAATTATATATATTGCACATGCTATAGGTATACCAGATAATTCTGAGAATTTCTATCTTTCCTTTTCTCTCTCATTTTCACTGCAACATAAACCGTGTGTTCGGGAGCTTATTGTGGCTGCTGGATAGAAAATCACCTGCTGCTAGGTGCATCTATCATTCTGTCAGACTTATGGAGGGAACAGATTATATAATATTTTATTCTTTTACTGAGAATATAATTAGAGCAAGTATTTAGCGTTTCTGTCTAAGTTTAATTTTCTACTAAAGTTTTTCCTTTTTTTTAAAGGCAAGCCACCTTTCTCCAGAAATCCCTCTGTGAATTGTTCTATTTTATTTCTTCCCAGATGCATATTTTGGTGCATAAAGCTACTCCCCCAGTGTCTGCTTCAAAAATTATTTAGAGCAAGTGCTTTGGGACTCATACAAGAATGAACTCAGCATCTCTGCTGGTCATTAAAGCAAGCAAATATTTTTTCCATCATTTGCTTTGCAAAAACCTCACAGAAATCTGACTGTGTAGGAATCACATTGATGAAATGATTTGATCATTAAGCAGCAGCTTCTTTCATTTAGCTTATAAGAAAGTCTCAAAATACATTTGCTTTAATAAGTAGTATTACAGGAATAGTAAAAAGTTGCTGTGCTCATACAAGAACAAAACATTTATTTCAAATTTGTTTCAACATGTAAGAAGTCCACACCCCAACAGTGGCGTAGCGTGGGTTGTCAGCACCCGGGGCAAGGCAAGTAATTTGCGCCCCCTAACCCGTGGATTTTAGCACTCGAGTCTCTTCCACTAGCTCAGGAATTCTGGGAGTTGAAGTCCATGAGTCATAAAAGAGCCAAGGTTGCCTACCCTTGAGTTAGGTTCAAGGCAAAAAAGGGTCTCTGGAGAAGAGGGAAAATGCTAGTTTAAAACTGAAACAAGGCAACTTTAAGGTGCCTCAGCTGTGATTTAGGATGAGACAAAGAGAGGACATGGCGTTGAAAATGGTTAATGGGGCATGTTTGTTCCACTCTTAGTGGATGTCAAGATAAACCCCACGAGAGAATGACCTTACAACAGATGTGAATAGGCTTGGACTACGTTTGTAGATTGAGTGCATACATCACATGGAGCGATGATGGGCTTCATCAAGATTTATGATCCCACAATTGGCTAGTTTTCTCCATCTTGTCCTAAACCCTGGATACCAACCACGGTTTATAGCTTAGCATGTGGTGTGGGGTGACCCAACATGTTAGGCGACAAACAATGACTTCCAACTTACAATGCCTCAGCTTCCCAAGGTTATTCCAAAGCCGGAAAAGCCAACCAACCCACCCTGCAGCTTTGCCTGCTTAGGCTGAACCCCAGGAGTTCATACTTGCTGTGGCGCCCGACCTATTTTCTGCCCAGACGCTGCTTATCCAAGCCAAGCCGCCTCCTTCTCTTTGGCACCTCGCCCCAAAGATTCGCCGGACTGGCTGGAAACTCTCGCTGCTGGCGACGTGTGTCGGGGGGGCGGTCCCGATCGCCTCCTGCAGGGGGAACCGAGTGGCCACAGAGAGTCAATACGGCAGGAGGAGGAGGAGGAGCAGCAAGCAGCCGCAGGTGCGGTGGCTGCAGTTGTTACCTTTACCTCCGGGAAAGGAGGAGACGGGGGCGGGAGCTGGGTCGGGGGGGCCGGGCTTGCAGGTTGAGAGCCAAGCGGAGGAGAGCCGCGGCGGGAGAAAGAGAGGGAGGCGAGACGCCGCCAAGCCTCCCCACCCCCACCCGAGAAAGGAGGCGATCCACAGCCGTGAAAGGACGGGATCCCGCTCTGGCTGTGCACAGCAAATGCGGTTGCTTTCTACGCTCCGCCCACTCGCTCGCTCCTCCGACCCTCAGCGAAGCAGAATCGTCCCCCTCCGGCGAGCTTAATGGGCGCCCCCCCAGATGTTGCGCCCAGTGCGGCCGGCCCCCCCTGCACCCCCCACGCTACGCCACTGCACCCCAACCCCTTCCTAGACAAGGAAATATTTTGGGAGATATTAAAAAATGCAGAATATTATATTTCCCCAGAGAAATAATAGAAATTCTTAGGCAGAAACACCCCTACCCCCAAGTCTTTCTGCCCCAAGCAAAAAACAGCTTTTAGAAATGCAGATTTGGTGATTTATTCAAGAAGACTAGGGCCAGGAACCTTG
Organism: Vipera ursinii; assembly: GCF_947247035.1. NCBI lineage: Eukaryota > Metazoa > Chordata > Lepidosauria > Squamata > Viperidae > Vipera > Vipera ursinii. Next base: position 17,357,327 of record NC_139521.1, read on the forward strand.
GAGCTGATGGGATTAGAAAGACAAAAACCCCTAAAATCTACATCCCCCACCCAAAATCTAAACACATGATCTTTAGGACACAATAGGATTAACCCACCATCATTAGAATACCAAAAGGGCACACTGAAGCTTAGGTCAAAGTTCATTGCACAGGAACAGGAAGAACCTCAAATACAAAGCCACAGGAACAAGAAAAACTCCAAACACTAAAGCCCAAGAAGGTATAAAAACCTACCACTCCCAGTTTCATTTTGTCAGCCACCCCAGAAACATGCTGCTGTCACTGAAGTTTCTGGCAACTAAATAAACTGAACCTTCTTTCCTAAAGCAGCCTCCATTTTGTTTATTCCTGGCTTGGACTGGACCCTGATGAAGATTTTTCTTTCAACAAATACTTACTTTCCACACCTATTTTGTTCTATAAAAATATTTCATTTTAGGCTTAACATTAATTGCTATCTATTTTTAATGATTTTAAAGCTATTGAATTAATACAATAGATATAAATGGGATTTTTTTTAAAAAAAATTGTACTTTGGGAGGAAAGAAATCTGGCTATGGAGAATTATGGAACAAAAATTCCTTCCATGATGAAGAGTTTTTGGCTTGTCTTTATGTCTGTCTTTTTAAAAGTATATTTTCCATATAAACCTATTTCATTAAGGACATCTTCAAGATTAATATTATACAATAGGTATATGCAAAAATATTATGAAAAGTGGAAGATACTAAAAATATTACAGAAAAGATTTTATTCATTAACTGCCCACTAAAATCCAAGACACTGCAATTTATGTTAACTATGAAATATTTAAAATGCTTTGTTCAAACCCTACATAAATGCAAACTTTAATGATAAACTTTATACATGGGTCCTTGCCTGGTATTCTAAATTTATTTTTAAATTTGTGAGGATAACTTACCTTCTTTAATCCTGTTTGAAAATTATATATACTGTTTCCAGTTTTAAGATATTTTCAAAAGTCTATAATTTGCTCCAAGTATTTAAAAACTAATGTTTCCTTTTTTAAAAAAGCTTCTTTTCATTCTGAATCAAAAGTGGTACAAATAATTGTTAAAGATACTGCTTCCTATTGTTTCTCAGACATTATAATTTATTCATTTTTCTTCTATTACAATATGATTAAATAATGTAAAGGGCTGATGCTTCTTGGGCTGTGTCTCACAAAGTCATAAGCAGGATAATGAGGATAATAATGATTACAGTACCTGGAGACAGTAGAATCACAAAACACAAAGACCTACAAATAGAAGTAGAATGATTTTTAAAAGAGAAAGCAAAGATAATTTCAATAGTGATAGGTACCTTGGTTGCAAACCTAAAACATCTGGAGCACCACTTGAACACCACTGTCAGTGACAAAATCACCTTAAATTGCAAAAGGCAGCTTTACTTGGAACAGCTTAAATTCTACAATGATATCTTTAACACCACCAAACAACTTCTGCATATCTTGGGTCATTGGAAAGGATTTGATAGTGGATAAAGATGTCATATTCAGTCTAAGCATCTGGCTTACTGTGCAAGCTATAATAATGAAATCTGGCAATGGCTTCCAACGAGAACAATTATTAAAAAAAACCCTGAAGGGCTGATTTTGGTAGCTTATGCTGTCAACACTGCTAACATCGAATGTTATTGCTTGACAAGAGATTTTGTTTAAGGTTGGGAGGGGGGCCAAGTAGGATTGCACCTTTCAAGGCCATCTCTAACTAGACAAGATAAGACCTTGGTGGGTTTTCTAACGGAAGGGAAACTGATTCTTTAAATTAATTGGAGAATATGATTAATGACAAAATTAGAAAGGTGGAGAATTGTGTTTTAATATATTGTGCAAGGGGCAGAGATTTCAGATTCCAGCTTCCTTCGAACAAGCACTTGCCAGTGTATTAGGCTAATAAAGGACTTTTAAAGTAAACAGTGCCTCACAGTCACTTGAAAAGCCCATACGTTGGAAACTTGACATCAAGCTGGAATCCACACTACTTTTTAAACTAATTAGGGATTTCTGATCTCCTGTTGCTGTCTCCAAGTTTGGGATGCAGTCTGGCAAAGAGTTGGGGAAGATCCCATAGTGGAGGGAGTAAAATTTCCTGAAGCCAGCTCCCTGGCACCAGCAGCCACCCCAGTGGGGGAAGGGCCAGCAAAGAAGCTGGCAGGGAAAGAGTTTCAGAAATCCTCCTAGCTGAGAGCTAGACCCAAACAACCAGGAGAATTTGTCTGGTTGTCAGAGTGGATAAAGCCCAGCAGAGACTCCAGGAGCCTCAGAGAAGCCAGGCCAGCTGAGATTGAATACTCAGGTGAGTAGAAAATCCTGTCTGCAGATCAGACTGCCTGCCAGACCAAGGAGTCCCCTGCCAAGCCCTCCAGACCCATAGAGACAGAGGACCCCAGCCTGGGGCCTCTGCAGCAATGGGAGGTTGGGGAACCCCCACAAGTGAAAGGCCAACAACCTCTGAGCTTGCCCCAGCTAATAGAAGCCTTGCAACAGCTGGGGGTGGTGCAGAAGCCTGGAGATCAGGAGCTGGTGGGAGGACAACAGCAAGGGTGGCAGCAGCAGGACCCAAACGTGCAACCCCTGAATGTACAGCAGGACCAGTCGGACCAGCAGCAGGGGGCCCCCTGGCAGCCATTAAATCAGCAACCAGAGTGGGGCCAGCAGCAACTGGAGACACAACAACAGCAGTGGGGACCCTGGCAGCTGGTGAATCAACAACCAGGAGGGGGCCAGCAGCAGTGGGGGCCCCAGCAAGCAGTGATGAGCCCACCATTCAGAGCAACCTTTGATGGGGACCCAGAGAAACTGATTTTTTTCCTCAACCAAGTACGCTCTCACTTGAATCACTGGGGTCACTATTACCCGGACCCGGGTGCGATGGTCGATGTGATTGCATTCAACCTAGAGGGAGAAGCATCTGAATGGTTGAACAATTTACATAACAAGCAGGGCCCTGAATTGGAGGACCCCCACCTTTTCCTCCTGGGGCTGAGAGAAAGATTTGAGGACCCATCCATTGCCCTCAAAGCGGAAGAACAAATCCATAAGATAAAGCAAGCTGGCCGGCCTGTCCTAGATTACGTGTGGGAGTTTTGAAAGATGGCAGGTTGGATAGAGAGATGGCCTGAGCAATCAATAATTCATCTTTTTAGAGAAGAGTTAGATGACCACCTTTCTCAGGAATGTATCTACCGAGTTCTACCCAACCAGCTGCATGAATGGTACCAGGCGGCAGTGAAATTAGATGTCCAGCTCGCCCACTATAAAAAGCCTCCCCCACCTGAAGCTGCTCCAAAACCAGGATCCAGATGGCTACCACCCCCACCCCCCAAAAAACCACCAATGACTGCTACTGCTGAAAGACCTAGACAACCTACAGGTCCGCCAATCAAGTGCTTTCAATGTGGACAGCAGGGACATTGAGCAGCGAACTGCCCGGTTCCTTATCCACAACAGCAGAGTAGACCAGATCCAACAATGAGGAAGAAACCCTCACAGCAGCCATCAAGAGAAAAGTCCAACTGTGCCACCCAGGAGCCCATTACACAGGTTATGTCCCCCACCCAGGAGGATGCTGGCCCACTGACTGGACCCACCCCCACTTTACCTGGTTTTGACAGCGACGATGAAGGGGAGAATGATCCTATGGTGAGTCGACACATCCTACCATTTTTATTGCCTGCTAAACTCATAATCCCTAAGTCATGGGCACAAGTAGACCTGAAAGTGCTACTCGATACCGGCTGCTCCCGATACATCATTAGCCTGTCATGTGCCTTGAGATTGGGCATACGGGCCAAGCCACTCTCCAAACTCTCGAACCGAGCAAGCCGATGGCTCCCTAATGGGAGGGACTTTAGTCACACAATTAACGGAGCTCTTATGCCTGGAAATAGGCGAGCACTGGGAGTTTATTCACTTCCTGGTAGCTCCAAAGATGTCTGAGACTGTGATCCTAGGACTAGCCTGGCTAGACAAATGGAAGCCGTTTACCTGGTGGGAAAAAGGAATGAGAACTGTGAGATTACCCATAGGGCCCGATCCCCCCATTGATTCAACAGATGTTACAGGGGATTTTAGCCCACCCAATGAGCAAGTGCACATGGCTGCCTTATGGCTTCCTGGCGAGCCGCTCATCCCCAGTGAATACCAGGACCTAGCAGAGGCATTTAGTGAGAAAGAATGTGATACCTTGCCTCCTCACTGCCACAGTGATTGTTCCATTGAACTGTTACCAGGGGCCAAACTCCCCTGACCAAGAATGTATGCTATGTCCCCACTTGAAATGGAGGAGATGCAGTGATATGTGGATACCAACCTAGCGAGGGGATTCATTGAATGGGCCAAGTCTACTGTGGGAGCCCCTGTGTTGTTCAAAGAGAAAAAAGATGGGTCTCTACATCTCTGCATGGACTATAAAGACCTAAACACTGTGATTGTGGAAAATAAATACCCTCTCCCCCTCCTGAAAGACTTGCTAACCCACCTGGTGAAGGGGAGCGTCTTCACCAAGTTAGACCTGAGAGAAGCATATTACCAGGTAAGAATAAAGGAGGGGTGTTTGGTTTTTATTTCCCCCATCTGCTGGGTGGTTGCAGCAGGTTTTTGTCACTTCACATGACCCTGGTACACTGTGGCTGTCATAAATATGAATCAGTTGCCAAGCACCTGAATGTAAATCACAAGACCCTGGAGATGCTGCAACATTCCAGCTCATCGGCACTTCTTCTGGGCTCAGCAGAAGTGCCAGAATCAGCACCAAGCTCCAGCTGGAGCCTGGCACTGATCCTGGTGCTTCCGCTGAGCCCTGATAGCCCTGCAGCTCCAGCCATCTCTCACTCAGGCTTGTGCAGTGCTGCCATTCCCCTCCCCTGCTACCCCTTTTCTAGGATGGTCACGTACCACCTGCCTGGTGACAATGTACCACAGGTGGTAACTGTACCACTGGTTGAAAAGCCCTGGACTAGAGTGTATGAAGAACGGCTGGAGGACTTGGGTTTGGCTAGTCTAAAGAAAAGTGTCGGGCTCGGCATGCCCGACATTCGGGGAGGCCGCGGAGCGACCTGCCGGGCCCTGAGACCTGCCGCCGGCGCCCGCGGTCTCCCGAAGAGCCGGGGAAGGGCGCAGCCGGCAAGACAGACCAGCAGCCGCCCTCCTGCCGCCTGCTGAGGCTACAGAACAACTCACCGGGCCCCAGGAACAGCCAGCGGCGCCCGCATTCGCCCGACGAGCCAGGGAGGAGCGCAGGCGCTGTGACGGCTCGGCAGCCACCCACCTGTCATCCGGAGAGACCGCGCAACCCGGCAGCAACTCGGCAGCAACCCGGCAGCAACCCGCCGGCCCACGTGAGCGGCCAACAGCGCCAACGTTTTCCCGATGAGCCGGGGAGGAGCCCAGCGACCCCGGGGCCGTCCGGAAGGCCGGGGAGCAGCCGTGAGGAGGCGTGGTCGGCGGTTGCCCAGCAGCCGAGCAACAGACGGAGGAGGGGCGCCGGGGTGGTCCAGGAGGCTGCAGGGCCACAGACGACGCATTCCATTGTTTTGCCAGCCTCCTTGTGGGCTAAGGGACTGTGTGCTAGGCTCCAGCGGCGGATGGTCCAAACGGCGCAACTCACGGCGGTTTGGGGACCTGAGGGGGAAGGCGAGGCCGTGCAAGGCTCAGGGGAAAGGGAGGGCGGTCTGGGCTGCGGGGTGGCTTACTGGCTGCAATGGTGGTGGGCCGGGGATGGGGAGGATACGTACCTGGGGGAGGGTGCCGAAAGGCAGGAGCCAAGGGGGGCGGTAGTTAAGTAGGGTGAGGGCGTGGGTAGGCAATTAGGGGTGTGGTGATGGGTGTCGGTTCTGCTGGCTACTTAACAGCGTTGATTGTGTTGTGAAATCAACGCTGACTTCAATCGTCTTCGAGTGTCTGTTTGTGAGGTTAATAAACGTGGCTCAGGAGAACCAGCTCTCGTTCCGGACTCATTCTTCCTGGTGATTCGTCGGACGGGGCTGATAAAAAGAAGAAACAGGGACAACATGATAGCAGTATTCCAGTATTCCAGTATTTGAGGGGCTGCCAAAAAGAAGAGGGGGTCAATCTATTCTACAAAGCACCACAAGGCAGGACAAGAAACAATGGTTGGAAACTGATCAAAGAGAGAAGCAATCTGGAATTAAGGAGAAACTTCCTAACAGTGAGGACAATTAATCAGTGGAACAGTTTGCCTTCAGAGATCACTGAAGGTTTTAAAGAAGAGACTAGATAGTCACTTGTCTGAAATGCTATAGGTTCTCCTGCTTGAACAGGGGGCTAGACTAGAAGACCTCCAACATCCCTTCCAATTCTATTCTATTCTATTCTATTCTATTCTATTCTATTCTATTCTATTCTATTCTATTCTATTCTATTCTATTCTATTCTATTCTATTCTATTCTATTCTATTCTCAATTGTGGAGACAAAGTATCTTTAAAATAACTATGATTATTTTGTGGAACACAATATTTTCAAGAAAAAAATTCAGTATTATTCTAATGAAAAATTTCTAGTTCTTTGTGGTGATGTTAAAATCATTGCAGATGCTTTTTGAGGGAAAACAACATACTGACTAAAGTTTTCTCTTAAGAAAACCTTAAGAGTATATCCAAAAGTCATTGTAAATATCTACATGCTTAATATATTGTTATTTAATAGCATTCATTTATAACCGATTGCAGTGTAACTTGTCTTATCAATGATTGTTATGCCACAAAACTTTCATAAATATTTAATCTTCTAAGATAAAATCAATACAATTTATAGAAAATGAAATTTTTAGTTGGCAGCTATACTGATCTGTGATAGTTCAGGCTGCACACTTTGGTTCTCTATGGTCTTTGTGATGTAAGAATTGAATTTATAAATGTCTTATTAATTTTCTATTCTCATATACAAGTGCTCAATAGACAACGTGATGACTGAGTCCATTAGTAATTCTGTGGTACATATAAGCTTCTTCCAACTAAGTCCACTATTACACTTGCCAGTACATTGTCTCTCCTTCTGGCAATAACCATTTTTCTGCATCAAGGAAATACAATTCTTATTATTGTTAGTAAATATACAATTGCATATCAACATTTGTTACAGTTTTCTAATAATATCAATAATATCAGTTTAAAATATCTTTTCTAGCCAAAGCATATCTTAATTGAATTTGCACTCAATCTCCACTTATTTAATCCATATCCTATTTTTGCTTTTTCAATTTTAATTTCACATCCATGTTCAAAATATCCCAATCATTTATAATTTTGAAACAAGTTGTATTTGGGCAACCAAAAGCATCCCTTATTCAAAATTCTTAAAATATTCAGTATTTATGTTCAAAATTCAGACAGGCCAAATTTAGAATATTTATCATCTCTGCCACCCAGATAAGCAGCCCCCAAGCTGGTTCCTTTTTTCTCAGCTGAAATTCTCAGTGGTAAAAGGTTCCAAGGCCAGCCAAAATCTTATCTAATTCTGGGCTTCAGCCAGGTTTCTTTTAGGCATAAATAAGTTGTAGTGCTGTAATTCACCACTAGATGTCATCAATGCCACTTTTCAGTTTTTGGATCCAGAACTTACATTGTAAACTTTTCAAGTATTTTTCTTTTTTAAAAATAAAAAGTCTTAAAAACACTTTTAGTCCACAAATGTTCAAGCCGTATGTATATATTAATTCCAAATAGATCTTATGGGTTTTGCCATTTTCCCCAAGTAATTAATTCGCTGCTTTTCTTTTCTGGGGGAATGGGGTGGAAATTCCCTTTTCCTCTTTCATCGGGGGAAGTGCTTTGGGCAGATTTTCAGGAAGAGGTCTTAAAATCATAAATAAAGGATCAGGTCTCATCCAGTTTCATCTATGTTGCTTTAAAATTGCTTGGTAGTGCTTGTTGATTTCTGTTGTCAGCAGCTTAGGACTGGCTACACAAATGCAGCCAGTCTTTCCCTTGCTGGTTTGTAGGCCTTCCTCAGATCGAACAGGAGGACTTCCACCCCCTGTGATCAATGAGAGTTCCCTCCTTGCTTGCCGCCTCTACCGGATGACTTTCAACCCTTTCCAGGGTCCCCCAGCAGGGCGAAACCAAATGTGAAAGACGGAGCCCTGTCTTCCTGTGTCTGCATTGATGCGACAACGAAACTGGAAATCCAAAAATCTTTAAAATATTTTTGATCAAAAATTTAATAAAGAGTCCATAGGCAAGTGTGATGTGCAGGATTGCAAATAACTTTTCAATAAGTTTTATAGAGAAAATCCAACATGGATCCAATTGTTTTCAAAAGATGGCGGACGTGCAGGCGGATCTGTTAGGGTGAGCTCTGCAAGCCCCAGAAAACAGGCGTCCCAGGAGCCCCCCAGGGATGTTCATACCCTCTGGGTTGGGGTGATAGTGATAGTGATGGCAACGATTTGGCAGTTGGATGGTGTTGGACTGCTGGTCTGCTGCTGGTCTGCTGCTTTCCCGGACTGGAAGTTCGCGACGCCTCCCCGCTGCTTCGGGCGTTTTCCGGGCCGTTTTTTGCGGCGCCTGGTGGTTTCGGCGGCCGGCGGCGGCGTTTTCGGCAGTGGCGGAGCCGGCGTCTTCGGATGGTCCCTGGCTGCTGGCGGTCTCGGCGGAGGCGTTTCGGGCCATTTCGGGCCGCTTTTGTGGTCGGCTTGGTCTGCCTTCGGCTGTGGCGGCGACGGCGTTCTCGGCTCACTCCGATGGCGACGGCAATGGCGGCGGCGGCGGCATTGCTCCCGGGATGCTCTAGGCCTCCTTTGTCATCGACTGCTCGCTTGGTCGTTTGCCTGACCGTTCGCCCACTCCCGCCTGAGCCTTTTCGGCCCGTTTTCCATCGGCGGCAGGAATGGCTGGATCATTCTTGGTTCCGGCGGCGTCCTGGTGGCGGCAGCAATGGCGGCAGCGTCTGCAGCAGCGCTCCGGTGGTGGCAGCGGCCTTGGTGGCTCAGCGGCGACGCTGCACTCAACTTGTCTTTTCCCCCGTTTGCTTTGCTTTTTCCAGATGGCCTGGTACCCTCACTGCTGTTGGTGGCCTCGAAGGTTCCTGGGCTAGCCGGTTAACTCCGGTGGATCCCAATGGAGCCCAGCGGTCCTTTGAGGCACCTGTTGTGATTTTGGTCGGTGCCATTGGATTTTTGGACCTAAAAGAGTTAGACTTAGCTGATTACAATCTGGAAGGCCCCAATGACTGCAGAACTGAGGGCCCATGGAGTTGTGGCCATGAACAATCTTCTGGAAAGGCAGGGCAATGGAGGACTCGGCTATTTAGCAGTGCAGACTTTGATGGCGTAATACGATGGATTATGATACTATTATATCTCTGCCTTCGGACTGTTGCTTATTGTCATCCATATATCATCCCCAAAGGATTCAGAGTTCCCTGGGTATTAGCCACCGTGAGAGGGTGGCTTGAACTTACATCTGCTGCCCCTAGAGGTGAGAGCTCTAGGGGACATGCTATACCCAGGATGGGTGTTTCGGACCACTCCCCCAGGAATAGGCTTTGCGACTGTCATGAGAGGACGGTGGTTGGCCTGTCCTGGGGTTGCACCCAGCTGAGTGGCAGTGGCTGGGTGGAGGCTCGGGACACCTATTTGTCCTCTGCTTGGACCCTCCTTAATTAATTGACTATGGACTGCCTGTATCTGGCCTGCTCTTATGCCTTGTTTTAGGTACTCCTCTACGGACTTGCTCGCCCTCAGGGGTGCTCCCCCTTCCTGGGGGCGACCCGCCTTTCCAGCCGAGTACAATCTCGAGGAAGGGCCCATTTATTGGGACCCTGAGAGATGGCTGGGCACGGGTACGGGCCTCCGACGTAAACCTAACAAGAGGCCCCTGGTTTGTTTTTTGTCGAAATTTTTTCGGGGGTTAGGGAGGAGGGAGGGTTCTTCTTTTGGTTGTTTGGACGAGGGGGGCAGTCCAACAACCTCTGTTCAGGCCAGTGCCGAGGCGGATCGCGGGGGGGAGGAGCGGGGGTCGGTTGCTTCTGGGGCTCCAGGGCCAGTCGTGGGACTACCCATTCCCACGACGTTAGGGAATGGCAGCAGGTGTAGGAACAGAGGGCCGTATCGATCTCAGGGAAGGTCTCTCCGCTGCTTACAAGCGGTGAGGCACTCCGACCCTCTGGTTCCGCCCCGAGGTCCCAGGAGTGAGGATGTCCTGAGCTCCGGCTGGTGTACTTGAATGCCAGGTCGGTCGTTAACAAAGCTCCTCTCGTCCGTGACTTGGTCGAGGGTGAGCAGGCGGACCTGGCTTGCATCACGGAAACTTGGTTGGGCCCAGAGGGCGGCATTCCTCTGGTTGATCTTTGCCCACCAGGTTTCCGGGTGCTACACCGGCCTCGGGCTCAGGGTAGGGGTGGGGGAGTGGCTGTTGTTATGAGGGAGACCTTGTGCCCACGGGAGGCCACCGTTCCCCAGATAGTCGGGTGTGAGTCTCTCTTTTTGAGATGCGGCCCTGGTGCATAGTTGGGCTTGCTGCTGGTGTACCTTTCGCCTAGTCATGCAGCAGCAGCCCTGCCTGAGCTTCTCGATGTCCTCTCTGGGTTGGTGATTGAGTTCCCAAAACTTATAGTTTTGGGGGACTTCAATCTACCATCTCTGGGAGGATCATCTGAGTTGGCTCGGGAGTTCATGGCTTCCATGATGGCCATGGACCTGACGCAAGTAATTTCGGGACCGACTCATGAGGGAGGCCACACCCTTGACCTAGTTTTCTTATCTGGACGGTGGTTAGATGATCTTGGTGGGGGCTCCCCAATTGTTATGCCCCTGTCATGGACCGATCATCATCTCCTGCGGCTGGTCTTCCGTTTTGCCACCCCCGCCGTGGGTGTGTGGAACCTATCAAATGGTACCGCCCCAGACGCTTAATGGATCCCCAGAGGTTCCAGGCGGCGCTGGGGTCCCCACCTGCCTCCCTTGCTCACAGCTCGGCAGACGCCTTAGTGGAAGCCTGGGAAAGGGCAGCCACCGAGGCTCTTGACCGAGTTGTACCCCTGCGGCCCCTGACCCGGTGCAGATCCCGTTGAGCCCCATGGTTCTCCGTGGAGCTCCGGGAGATGAAGCGTCGGAGACGGGGCCTAGAGAGCGGTTGGAGATCCAGCCGATCCGAATCCGATCGATTGCGACTAAGAACCTATACTAGGTCTTATCTCGCTGCGATAAGGGAGGCGAGGTCTAACCACTTCGCCACCCTTATCGCGTCCGCAGATAATCGCCCGGCCGCCCTGTTTAGGGTGACTCGCTCCCTCCTGAATCAGGAGGTGAGGGAGGATCCCTTGCAGGGTCGTGCCGAGGAGTTTAACCAGCATCTGTCGGACAAAATCGCTCGGATTCGGACCGGTCTGGACTCTGACTGGGCAGAGTCTGTCGAGCAGGACACGGGTGGTCTTGTCGATATCACCTGGGAGGAGTTTGATTCTGTGACTCTGGAGGAAGTGGACAGGATCATGGGGAGGCTGAGCACCACCACATGTTTATTGGACCCGTGCCCTTCCTGGCTGGTTTATGCAGCCCGGGAGAGGACACGTAGCTGGTTCCAGACAGTTATATCGGCCTCTTTGAGTGAGGGTAGCTTCCCCGCCATCTTGAAAGAGGCGGTGGTGAGGCCTCTCCTCAAGAAGCCTGCCTTGGACCCAGCTATATTGAACAACTTTCGTCCTGTCTCCAACCTTCGCTTTCTTGCGAAGGTTGTTGAGAGTGTGGTGGCACATCAGCTCCCTCTGGTCCTGGATGAAGCGGATTATCTAGACCCGTACCAATCGGGTTTCAGGCCCGGGTACAGCACGGAGACGGCATTGGTCGCGCTGGTGAATGATCTCTGGAGGGCTCGGGACAGGGGGAATTCCTCTGTCCTGGTCCTATTAGACCTCTCAGCGGCTTTCGATACCATCGTCCATGGTATCTTGCTGCGGCGTCTCGGGGGATTGGGAGTGGGAGGCACGGTTTTGCAGTGGTTCTCCTCCTATCTCCAGGGACGCTCGCAGTCGGTGTTGGCAGGAGGGCAGAGGTCGACCGCGAGGTCTCTCATTTGTGGAGTTCCTCAGGGGTTGGTCCTCTCGCCTCTCCTGTTCAACATCTATATGAAACCGCTGGGTGAGATCATTCGTGGTTTTGGAGTTGGGTATCATCAGTATGCTGATGATACCCAGCTTTTCTTTTTGACCCCAAACCACCCCAGTGATGCCCTCACCGTGATGTCCCGCTGCCTGGAGGCGGTTCGGGTCTGGATGGGGAGGAACAGACTTCAACTCAACCCCGACAAGACCGAGTGGCTTTGCATACCTTCATCCCGGGTTTATTCGGACATTCCACCTCTCGCTATGGGGGGCGAATTATTACCCCCCGTAGATAGGGCTCGCAACTTGGGAGTCCTCCTAGATTCACGGCTCACCCTGGAAGACCATATAGGAGCTGTGACTAGGGGGGCTTTCGCCCAGGTTCGCCTGGTGCACCAGTTGCGGCCCTATCTAAGCCGGGATGATCTATGCACGGTCACTCACGCGCTCGTGACCTCTCGACTAGACTACTGCAACGCTCTCTACATGGGGCTGCCCTTGAGGACCACCCGGAAGCTCCAACTGGCACAGAATGCAGCCGCGAGAGTTGTGTTGGGAGTTTCCCGATACTCCCATGTCACACCTCTGCTCCGTGAGCTGCATTGGCTGCCAGTTGTCTTCCGGGATAGATTCAAGGTACTAGTTATGGTATTTAAAGCCCTACATGGCAGGGGGCCGGAGTACCTTAGGGAACACCTGCTGCCGGCGTCAACTTCCCTCCGCCCTGTGCGTTCCCACAGAGAGGGACTCCTCAGGGTGCCACCGGTCAGAGAATGTAGATTGGTGGCCCCCAGGGGGAGATCTTTCTCTGTGGGCGCCCCGGAGTTATGGAACCAGTTACCGGTTGAGCTCCGGATGGCGCCCGATCTTCGCTCCTTTCGCCGCGATCTGAAAACATACCTGTTCGAACAAGCCGGCCTGGCCTGAGGGTGGGATTGCTGGGGTTTTTATTATCATTTTATTGGGGGTTTTATTAATGTATTTATTGTTTTTATGGGCATGTATTTAATTACTTTTTAATTTTTGTAACTTTATGTTTTATTCTTGCCCTGTACACCGCCCTGAGTCCTTCGGGAGAAGGGCGGTATAGAAATATTAATAAATTAAATTAAAATTTCAAGCTAAGATATTTCAGACACATATAGAGTAAGGTGCTATTATATAGCTGAACAGAGTTAACTATATACTGTTGTTTAAGAAGATATATCTTGTGCTGTTGGGGAAAGTGAGTAAAGTGCATGGATTGCCTAGGGCAGGAACTTTAAAGCTGTTTCAAAAAATTGAAAAAAAAGTTCATTCAAACACATTAGTTTTCTTCTACTAGAGCAGCAGTTTTCCAACTTTTTGGTCTTCTGTATTTATTATATTTTGTTGGTTTGGAACCATACATAAAAACATATAATGGAATACCTCTGCTAACTTGGTGAGAAGAAAGCTATTAGAATTGTCCAGTTTCCATTGCTGACTTTTTTTTATGAATATGAAAAGTAAATCTCTCTTTTCTCTCTCTCTCTCTCTCTCTCCCTCCCTCCCTCCCTCCTGTAGAGATGGAGGTCAAGGATATGAAGGGACCGTGTGCAGCAAACTGCCTGCCTTAGTATCCTGTTATCCGCATGTCTATGAGCTCATTCCAATTAGCACTGCCAAGGAGTGCCAGGAACCAGGTAGATATGAGAGACTCTGCCCTGGCTGGGATGTTCGGATGTTCTTTAAGATTGACTAGGGCAGGGGTCGGCAACCTTGGCTCTTTTATGACTCGCGGACTTCAATTCCCAGAATTCCTGAGCCAGCATAGCTGGCTCAGGAATTCTGGGAGTTGAAGTCAGCGAGTCATAAAAGAGCCAAGGTTGCCGACCCCTGGACTAGGGAGTACACCAATAAACAATGCCTTTGCTGTGTGTTATTTCCTGCTTGTTAAAACTGTATAAATACAATAAACTCTGTGTAGGCAGACAGACATTTTGGGACACCCTGCTATGACTGGTCTCTGAATCCCACACCCTCCTCCCTCCCTCTCTCCCTCCTTCCCTCCCTTACACAATCACCTTAAACAAGAGGAGAATAAGTGTATGCTTTGCTATTTCCATTCGACTAGTAGAATTAGCCATTTCTGGAATTATTTAGTGTTGAATGTCTGCAATGTTGCTCTTTTATTTGTATTAATACACAGAAAAACACCCAATTCTATCCTTGTTCTCTTTCCTACTTAGCTTATTTTTAAAAAAAATATGAAAGCAAGTTTTTGTGAAGTATTAAGGACATTTGTGGAACGAATGGAATAAATGACCCTACAATGACTATCTGATACCATAAACTACACTGACAGATTTTCTAAGGGAAAATTAATGGCATGATTAATTAAAAGCTACGTAGCAATAATATGCATACACAATGGACAGATATAAAGGGAATTTATATTGTGCAAAGCCCATTGTTCTAAACTGGACTTGAACAAAAACATTTTTCTTTCTGATTGATTTCCTTTTTTAGAAATTGATTAATATGGGAGAATCCCATTCATGACTGTCTTGCACAACATGGCTTTATGATGCATATATTATTTGTTAATGTTGAATTATATTGTGGAGGATTTTTTCCTATCTTGGAATCCATTGATATTCTTTGGATAATAGCAGGATACAAACGTGACAATTCAAGTTTTTATTTGTCAACATATTTTATTTGTCATGTATTTGAGTTTTTATTAATTTTGTTATACTATTCTACTCTGTGTTATGACACACCTTTAAAAGTTATTCATTGACAACAAGAACACATAGATTGCAACAGTGAGGGTATCCTGAAGGAATGTGCAAATCATTTTCAAGGGCCACTTTGCAAAGTATACTGGCCCAAGCAACATACTGCTCAAAGCACTGAGACAGTCCAGCCATATTCTCTCAAAGATTCAGCTCAGTTGCTCCCTCGGGCTATACATATTGTGCTTATGGAAACATTACTTTTGCTGGGATTGTTGATAGAGTGAATTATCCTAATCCTAATCTTCAGTGATTCAGCTTCAAGAGGAGTGATTTATTCATGTCAATGCACTTTGTGAAGTACCTCTTCAGATGCTTTGCAAAGCCCAAGTGCTTAGTGGAACATCTTGCCATACACTGGAATGACACACTGAACTGGGCAGATACTGATACTGACGTATAATGACCTAAATAGCTCCGAATCAGGCTATACAAGATTATACATGTATAATTATATATTATATATATTATATATGATGTTGAATTTAATTACGGCAGCAAGACTTTTAGTAGGGCAATATTGGAAGAAGGAAGAACTGCCGACTATAGAAGAGTGGACTTTAAAAGTTTCCAACCTGGCGGAAATGGCAAAGATCTCGGCGTATTTGAAAGACCATTCGCAACAGAGATATATTGTGGAGTGGAAAAAATTGATTGATTATATCCAGAATATATATGGGACTAAAAAGTTTCATTTAGCATTTGAATAAGTATTGATGTGATATTTATATTGCTTGTAGTTATTTTATAAGAGTTAAAGTGCGCTAGATTTAATATTTTATTGTTGTTTGCATATGGTAGATTATGATTGTTTCTACTTTTATACCTTGTATTTAGCTCTGGGAAGTTGGGGAGGGGGGAGGGGGAGGGGAGGGAGGTGTTGGGGAGGGTTGGGAAGAGGGGAGGGGGTTGGGAGGGGTTTTGTTTTGTTTTGTTAAAAATAAAATGTACTGTAAAACTTTTCAATAAAAAAGGGGAAAAAAAGATTATACATCCTTCCATGTAGGCACATTGTTAAAGACAATCATCCTTTGAGGGCCTTCGAACCATGCCATGTGTGACCAAAATGTGTTGGTAATGCCTCAAAGAAGACTCTTATTTATATTTAACTTTCCACTGAATATACGTTAGATAGCTATAATGCAGATTTTCAAATGATCAGTACAAAGGTATCTGTTTATACAGACAATTCAAAATATGTTAATACATTAAAAATTAAGTAAGGGATATTTTTGTGACCACTTAGGATTTTGTATGGGCTTTATTTTGTAACCTGCCTGCTTCTGTTTTATGGTAGGAGGTCATGATAGGACAGGAGTTTAAATTATTATTTTTATTTTATTTATCAAATTTTATACTTTATTTATTTTATATGTAAATGTATATATTTTGGTTGTATTTATATAATATATACCATAGAAAATTAATATGTGTGTGTAAATGTATGTGCAGGGCTTTTTTTGTCATAGAATGCTCAGAACAGAGTTCTGGCACCTTTTTCTTTTACAAAAAAAAGCAATGTGTATATGTAGATGCATATATGTGTGTGTGTGTGTGTATGTATATGTATATGTATGTATAGATATAGATATAGATACATATAGATATAGAAATAGAGGAGATAGATAGATAGATAGATAGATAGATAGATTAAATATATATAAATTATCAAATTTGTATACATTTATATATTTACAAAAATATTATATATATATATATTTTATTGAAAAGTTTTATCATACATTTTATCTTTAACAATCCCCCCTAGCCCTCCCCTATCCCTCCCTCCCTCCCTCCCCCCCCCTCCCCCCCGACTTCCCAGAGCTAAGTACAAGGTATAAAAAACCAAAAAAAAAACCAATCATAAACATTCATATGCTAACAACCATAAACTCTGAGATCCATCTCTCTCTAGCTCATATAGGATAACTACAAACACTATTAATATAAGATATATAAAAAAAGAAAAGAAAAAAAAGAGGAGAAAAAAAAGGAAGACTTATTCAAATGTTACATGAAACTTGTTAGTCCCATATTTGTTCTGGATATAATCAATTCATTTTTTCCACTCCATAATGTAACGTTCTTGCGAGTGATCTTTCAAATAAGCCGAAATCTTTGCCATCTCTGCCAGGTCAGAAACCTTTAAAGTCCATTCTTCTATAGTCGGCAGTTCCTCCTTCTTCCAGTATTGACCTACTAAGAGTCTTGCTGCCGTAATTAAATTCAACATCAGCTTAGTGTCCATAACCGTAACGTCTGTAATTATTCCCAACAAAAAAAATTGCGGACAAAACTTTATCCTTTGCTTAAAAATCTTCTGCATATTCCACCAAATTTTTATCCAAAAAGCCTTAACCTTTTTACAAGTCCACCATATATGAAAATATGTTGCATCTTCTTCACCACACCTCCAGCATTTAGGCTGATAGTTCGGATACTATATATATTTTTAAATATGTAAACTTATCAAATAATATAAATGTATATAAATCAATGGTAGGATTATAAGTATAGCCTTGGCCTGACCATCTGATATCTTTATGGGAATATATGTGGTGATGAGGCAGTGGCATTGTTACATTTTTCTCTAACCCCTTCATATGAGTTATAAAACTCTATCAGTCCTTTGGTAACAGATTGAACTGTAAGTGATTTTTCTCAAGTACCTCTCTCATCTTTAGCAAGAGTTTCATCAAATGAACAATTTTCCATATAGGATCAAATATTCCTATTTATACCTTGTAATAATTAGTTTTTCAATCTTTTTCTTGCAGCCGTGTAGTGCGCCAGAGAGAAGATAAGTCTCTTCTCAGGTGCAGGAGGAGTTTGCAGCTACAAATTATTTACAACAGTAGCTGGTTGAATCCTTGTCTTTCATGCAATATAACTTCAGAATTTGAAGGAACCATATATGTAATACAGTCCAGTATCCCATTCAGTGCAGATATCCATATAATGCAGATTGAGAGGTGATTTTTAGCCTGAAGGGGGTTCACATAGTATCAAGTTTTGAAGGTTGGAATAGATCAAACAGTGATTTTATCTTACATTCAGAGGTGACGCAGGACCAGTGTCTGCTTCCATGAGATAACCTTTCATAATCATAATCATAATCATAATCTGTACATATACCTACTTGAGGGATGCGGTGGCTCAGTGGGTTAGGACGCTGAGCTGGTCGATCAGAAGGTCGGCAGTTTGGCGGGTCGAATCCCGAGTGCCGCGTAGCAGAATGAGCGCCTGTTACTCGTCCCAGCTTCTGCCAACCTAGCAAATCGAAAGCACGTAAAAATGCAAATAGAAAAATAGGGACCACTACGGTGGGAAGGTAACAGCATTCCGTGTGCCTTTGGCGTCTAGTCATGCCAGCCACATGACCATGGAGACGTCCTCGGACAAGTGCTGGCTCTTTGGCTTTGAAACGGAGATGAGCACCAGCCCCTAGAGTCGGAAACGACTAGCATGCCTGTGCAGGGGAACCTTTACCTTTACCTTTATACCTACTTAGGATCGAATTTTCAAGGGCAGGCTCAGGATTTCCTTTAATCTGTCTTAGTGGGAATCACTTCTTGTCCCAGATCAACCCAGCTATGCTTCTCAACTTATTCCAGTTCCTTTTATTTTCAGTCTTCAGTTCACATTTATTTCCCAGAAGCCATCCACAATTCCACCCAGTTTTGTGTCATCTACAGTTTGATAAACACACAGGTCAGCAATAAAAATATTGAAAAATACAGAGGCCGGTACTGAATGTTAGAGCATTTTATTCATATTCTTAAAGCTATTGTTAAGTACTCTTTGAATACATTTTTTGAACTACTACAGTATATACCCAGCTAATTATCATAGCATCTTGCTCTCAGCTTAATTATATTTTTATTCAAGAGGCCATTTTACTTTGCAAAATGTTTTCTGAAATCAAAATACATTAAGAAAAGATGTTTCTTGATAAATTAATGCACTGTTACCATTTGATTAATACACAAAACCAAGAAGCTGTTGTATTTCATCTGTTTCTGCCCTAGGCAAAAGACTAGGTTAGGTGGTCCTAACCTATATTTATAGCCCTAGAGAAAATATCTAAGGAAATTAAAAGCCAAACTCCATGGCAGATTTGTCCATTCAAGCAGCACATTGGCATATGTCATACTTTCTTGTGCAAGTAGCACCCTCTCCCCAGTTATCATAATTTCATTTTATAATAACTACAAATTATTTAATACTTTATTTCTGACCTATTTCTCAGTCTTGGCTGACATTTATGAGTAGTCTCTGTATTTTCTGTAGAGATCTCTAATTATAGGTACTTATATGTAGATTATATTTTTTAGTACAACAAACGTGTGAGTAGTAGTTATGAATAACCAGTTCCCTGGAGACAGGTGGGTTCCTTCCACTGTTAGTCACAGAAAATCTGCTATAGATACATCTGAGAATATCCTAAAATAGAATATGAGGAGGAGAAGAGAAGTTGAATGCACTTAGCTATCCACTTCCACTCAGTGCTGCTCTATAGGGATATCCATAGTCCCAGTGCTTTTTTTGTAAAAGAAAAAGGTGCCGGAACTCACACATGTCATACAACCCGCCTTGCCTACCCTACAAGGTTCCATCCAAAAAAGGTGCCGGAACTCCGTTCTGAGCCTTCTATGAGAAAAAAAGCCCTGTCCATAGCAAATTTTCTAAGTGACTAAAGGTCAAAGGAATCCATCTGTCTCCAAGGAATTAAGAAAAATAAACTCTCATCCATGGGAGAAGGTTGCAGAACCCTAGAAAAATCCAGTCTGTACCACAATTGAGCCCAAAATTTGTTTTGCTAAGTGAAACATTTGTTGTGTGTTTTGCCCCATTTTACAACCTTTCTTGCCACAGTTGTTAAGTGAATCACTGCAGTTGTTAAGTTGGTAACATGGTTGTTAAGTGAATCTGGCTTCCTCATGACTTTGCTCATCAGAAGGTCATAAAAGGTAATCACATGACCATGGGGATGTTGCAACAGTCGCAAGTGTGAAAAATAGCAATGGACTTATATACTGCTCCATTGTGTTTTACAGCACTCTCTGGGTGGTTTACATATGTCATCCAAACAATCTGGGTCCTTGTTTTACTGACCTCTGAAGAATGGTTCAGTCAATCTTGAGAAGGTCAGAATCGAACTGGCAGCAAGCAGAGTCAGCTTGCAATGCTGCATTCCAACCACTGCACTACCACTACTCCTATATAAATCACAACTTTTTTGGAAAAGCATTCTAAAATTAACTTAGTTCCCACGATAGATAGATAGATAGATAGATAGATAGATAGATAGATAGATAGATAGATAGATAGATAGATATAGATAATAGATCTATCTATCTATCGATATTGATATGGATATTGATATATATAGATATATATTGGCAAGCCACTAAAACCTGAGAGTGTTTTTGCAGAGCCTTGGAATACATTGGTAATAAGGAGACCATCCTAACAAGCAGTGCTTTTTTTGAAAAAAAAAAGATGCCAGAACTCACACACGTGAGTTGTACAAATGGTAGCCTCAGGGAAAAGAGTTTCATTAGGCCATGGTTCCATCTCCATCCTATGATATTTGCTTCCCTGCAGCTACTGATAGATAGATAAGAAGCCTTCATCCTGCAGTGGATTGATTGATTTAGGTTAGTGATGAGAATAATAACAACTATTTAATGTCTCTTTTATTTAGAATAAGAATGACATGAGAGCTTTAGGAGTAGTGACAACAGATATAAAAGATCATCTCCCATTTATACCACCAGAATATAGGATATATCCAGCTGGATTTATTGGCAATAGAGTTAGGCAATGGCTTTTGTGGGGCAAGGGGGGGGGGGAGTTACAGCATGTGCACAAGCACCATCATGCAAATGCTGCTTTATCTATTTTGCATCCCACTGCCTGATGAAACTAAAAAGTTATGGTGTTTGCATCATAACCACCACAGCTTTGTGACACATGGATTCCAGACAGTGCTTCTTCATTATATACATATGTACATTATATACATAGTTAATCATATATGATCCTAATTATTTTCTTTTTTCAATTCCAGGATCTCTTTCCAATTAAACATCCAAATTTCTGTGGTACAATTGTCAAAAATTGGTAGCATAATTTGTGAAATTTTGAGAAAAGTTTCATAAAACTGTATTATAAGACCTATACTCGGCTCAATTTAGTTAAAATATGAAGTTGAACTGAAAATAAATCCTTTCTTTGCTCACAGTCCTTTCCCCAATGTGTAAATGTAGCCTTTATTTATCAGAATTACGTAACTTGATATTATCCCATGCATTCTTTATTTAGGATTGCATCCATAAACCTTCATGTAACACTTATATGACTGCTTTCAAAAGAAATTACAAGAAATCTGCAAAGATATTACTGGATTGGCTCTCCATTTGGATACTGATGCCAATCTTACATTGATCTTCCCACTACAATAGCATATAGGAAGAAAATAAAATAGCTTCCAATTATTGACTGACTTCTTTTATCAATAGTTTTGGCCGTTATATTGGTGTTATAGATATAAAGATGTTCAATTTTGCTTATAAAGTACAATGATCACTTAAATGGAATGTGGAAAGGAATTTGCTAGGACTATTGCTGTTGACTTACAGTAAGTATGTGTGTCTTTATGTTTGTTTGAGAAAAGTACTGTACTTAACTTCTCATGTTTTCACTGTTGCTGCCTTTATTGGCGGCAGCAGGTTCACTTAAGCATTGAATGACTTATGTAATCTTGTCAAATTTATGCATTGTCAAAGTAAATTTTTGAAATGTTGGTAAAATGCCAGAAAAAATGTGTTTCTCTTTTTAACAACTATTCTTTCATAATGTGCTCCTGAGAACCACGTAGACAGTGTAATAAAGATATGATTTGATTGTTAATAGGAAGATAAATATCAAACTGTTATTTTCTAATGGAGGAATCCAATAGAGAATTCTACAGCTAACAGCATTCTATCATTATTTATCTACTTTTTTATTAACTTAAAAATTAAAGAAAAACTTTTTCTCAGTTTAGTCCCATTGAAAATATTGCTGAAAATTGAATATGAACAGAATATTCCCTTGCTGATCATTACATAAAGTCACTGTAAACATCACATAAAAAGTACCTTGTACTTTTACAATACTAGTAAAATATATTTGATTTTTCCTATAGAAACCATGGTAAGTTGCAATGAAATATTTGTGATAAGGTATAAAACTGTTTTTCCAGAGGTTTGACTGCAAAAATACATTTGTTTCCAGATATGAATGTAAGCTTGTTGACACACGCAAATTTTGTGCAAAAATGAATACATTTTTCCTTGAAATCTGTTTCTACTCTCAACTTTGTCATTGTTTATTCTTTAAAATATACTATTTCTATCCCCCCCCTCTTTTGTTATTTTAAAATTTCTGAATTTATTTGCTAACATTCATCATTTATCTACAGATTTAGTGTAGGGTTGTATTCTAGTTTGCCTCTGACTGAGTCCAAGTAGTTCAGGATAAAATTTTCCTCACTAAGAAGGATGAGTATCTCTACTATTTTTACCTCCAGTTCAAAGCTCTAACTCCAAAGTCTTTTATTTCAAGAAATGCCCCTCCCACAAATAAGTTAAAAGCTTCTTACACTTGCTTATATTAAAAAAAAAAACCTGGCCAGTCTGTCATCCTTAGCAGGTAAAGAGTAATTCACATGAGCTCATTAGAAAAGTGACTGACAGCCATTCTTTTAAAACAAGGGAAAATAATTCTTTGTAAATTATTTTGGGGATGAGATTGAAATCCTGGGAATCAGTTTTATTGTTTTAATGGAGTGCCATTATTACAACAATACTTTTTGTTTGTGTGAAACTCCTTAACCCATCTGGCCACAATGCATGAACTTGACAAAGTTTATTCGAGTCAGAGATAGTCATCATTATTTGCCCCTGGCAAGAAAGCACTCTAATAACTCTGATGAGCATTGTGTGCTCACAGGCACAATTCTGTCTAAGCCAGGGAAATAGATGTGCAACTCATGATGTCTTCTGAGCGTCAACTAGGTTAGACTAGGTTATGGGGCCAGCTGGACTCGAGCTGCTGAACTTCCCCAGCTGGTTTTGGTCCCATTTATTATCCAACCCTCCTCGCTTTGGAGAAGAACCTCTGCAACTTGAATATTTGTTATCTCCAGGTTTTTTATGCCTGGCAATTGCTGCTGAAACCCCTCTTTCCCCCACGACCCCACCGGACTCAGAAGGTCCCGGAGATGAGTCACTGTGAGAGGGTGGCTCAGTTATACCATCTGCTGCCTCCCTAGAGGTGAGAGATCTAGGGAGGTATGCTTCCTCTGGGTTTCTATCCTGTTCCGCTGCCGGATTGGCCTGGGACCGCTGTGAGAGGGCGGTCCCCGATCTGTTTCGGCAGTTACCCAGAAGGTACCCAGCTCAAGTGGCAGAGGAGCTGGTGGACTGGATATTGCTGACCTTCTGTTTTAGATCCTCCTGACTGTCTATGGGACTGCCTTGCTGGACCTATCGGGACATGCCTTATATTCGCTATACTAGCACGGACTTGTTCGCCCTCAGGGGTGCCCCCCCCTCCTGGGTGCGACCCGCCTTGCCAGCCGATTATAACCTCGAGGAAGGGCCCATTTATTGGGACCCTGAGAGTTGGCTGGGCACGGGTAGGGGCCTTCAACGTAGACCTAATAAGAGGCCCCTGATTATTTTTCTGTCAAAATTTTTTAGGGGGTTAGGGAGGCGGGAGGGTTCTTTTGGTTGTTTGGACAAGGGGGGCTATCCAACAACCGCTGTTCTGGCTAGTGCCGATGTAGATCGCGGGGGGGAGGAGCGGGGGTCGGTTACCTCCGGGGCTCCAGGGCTGGTTGTGGGGCTACCTATTCCCACAACGTCAGGGAATGGCAGCAGATGTAGGAGCAGAGGGCCGTATCGATCTCAGGGAAGGCCTCTCCGCTGCTTACAAGCGGTGGGGCACTCCGACCCTCTGGCTCTATCCCAAGGTCCCGGGAGTGAGGGTGTGCAGCCCCCTGAGCTCCGGCTGGTGTATTTGAACGCCAGGTCTGTCTCTAATAAGGCTCCTCTCGTCCGTGATCTGGTCGAGGGTGAGCAGGCAGACCTGGCTTGCATCACGGAGACTTGGTTGGGCCCAGAGGGCGGGATTCCTCTGGTTGACCTTTGCCCACCAGGTTTCCGGGTGCTACACCGGCCTCGAGCTCAGGGTAGGGGTGGGGGTGTGGCTGTTGTTATGAGGGAGACCTTATGTCCGCGGGAGGCCACTGTCCCTCAGATAGTCGGGTGTGAGTCTCTCTTTCTGAGATGCGGCCCTGGGGCGCAGTTGGGCTTGCTGCTGGTGTACCTTTCGCCTAGTCACGCAGCAGCAGCCCTGCCTGAGCTGCTCGATGTCCTCTCTGGGCTGGTGGTTGAGTTCCCGAAACTTATAGTTTTGGGGGACTTCAATGTACCATCGCTGGGAGGATCATCTGAGTTGGCTCGGGAGTTCATGGCTTCCATGACGGCCATGGACCTGACGCAAGTAATTTCGGGACCGACTCATGAGGGAGGCCACACCCTTGACCTAGTTTTCTTATCTGGACGGTGGTTAGATGATCTTGGTGGGGGCTCTCCAATTATTATGCCCCTGTCATGGACCGATCATCATCTCCTGCGGCTGGTCTTCCGTTTTGCCACCCCCCGCCGTGGGTGTTTGGAACCAATTAAATGGTACCGCCCCAGACGCTTGATGGATCCCCAGAGGTTCCAGGCAGCGCTGGGGTCCCCACCTGCCTCCCTTGCTCACAGCTCGGCTGATGCCTTAGTGGAAGCCTGGGAAAGGACGGCCACTGAGGCTCTTGACCGGGTTGTACCCCTGCGGCCCCTGACCCGGTGCAGATCCCGTCGAGCTCCATGGTTCTCTGTGGAGCTCCGGGAGATGAAGCGTCGGAGACGGGGCCTAGAGAGCGGTTGGAGGTCCAGCCGATCCGAAGCCGACCGATTGCGACTAAGAGCCTATATTAGGTCTTATCTCGCTGCGATAAGGGAGGCGAGGTCTAACCACTTCGCCACCCTTATCGCGTCCGCAGATAATCGCCCGGCCGCCCTGTTTAGGGTGACTCGCTCCCTCCTAAATCAGGAGGTGAGGGAGGATCCCTTGCAGGGTCGTGCCGAGGAGTTTAACCAACATCTGTCGGACAAAATCGCTCAGATTCGGACCGGTCTGGACTCTGACTGGGCAGAGTCTGATGATCGGGACATGGGCGGTCTTGTCGATATCACCTGGGAGGAGTTTGATTCTGTGACTCCGGAGGAAGTGGACAGGATCATGGGGAGGCTGAGCACCACCACATGTTTATTGGACCCGTGCCCTTCCTGGCTGGTCTATGCAGCCCGGGAGAGGACACGCAGCTGGTTCCAGGCAGTTATATCGGCTTCTCTGAGTGAGGGTAGCTTCCCCGCCGTCTTGAAAGAGGCGGTGGTGAGGCCTCTCCTCAAGAAGCCTGCCTTGTACCCAGCTGTATTGAACAACTTTCGTCCTGTCTCCAACCTTCGCTTTCTTGCGAAGGTTGTTGAGAGTGTGGTGGCGCATCAGCTCCCTCTGGTCCTGGATGAAGCGGATTATCTGGACCCGTACCAATCGGGTTTCAGGCCCGGGCACAGCACGGAGACGGCATTGGTCGCGCTGGTGAATGATCTCTGGAGGGCTCGGGACAGGGGATATTCCTCTGTTCTAGTCCTATTAGACCTGTCGGCGGCTTTCGATACCATCGACCATGGTATCTTGCTGCGGCGTCTCAGGGGATTGGGAGTGGGAGGCACAGTCTTACAGTGGTTCTCCTCCTATCTCCAGGGACGTTCACAGTCGGTGTTGGCAGGGGGGCAGAGGTCCACCGCGAGGTCTCTCATTTGTGGAGTTCCTCAGGGGTCGGTCCTCTCGCCTCTCCTGTTCAACATCTACATGAAACCGCTGGGTGAGATCATTCGTGGCTTTGGAGTTGGGTATCATCAGTACGCTGATGATACCCAACTTTTCCTTTCGACCCCAAACCACCCCAGTGATGCCCTAAACGTGATGTCCCGTTGCCTGGAGGCGGTTTGGGTCTGGATGGGGAGGAACAGACTTCAACTCAACCCCGACAAGACTGAGTGGCTTTGCATACCTTCATCCCGGGTTTATTCGGACATTCCACCTCTGGCTATGGGGGGTGAACTATTACCCCCCGTAGATAGGGCTCGCAACTTGGGAGTCCTCCTAGATTCACGGCTCACCTTGGAAGACCATATAGGAGCTGTAACTAGGGGGGCCTTCGCCCAGGTTCGCCTGGTGTTCCAGTTGCGGCCCTATCTTAGCCGGGATGATTTGTGCACGGTCACCCATGCGCTCGTGTCCTCTCGTCTGGACTACTGCAACGCTCTCTACATGGGGCTGCCCTTGAGGACCACCCGGAAGCTCCAACTGGTACAGAATGCAGCCGCGAGAGTTGTGTTGGGAGTCTCCCGATACTCCCACGTTACACCTCTGCTCCGTGAGCTGTATTGGTTGCCAGTTGTCTTCCGGGTGAGATTCAAGGTACTGGTAACGGTGTTTAAAGCCCTCCATGGCATGGGGCCAGAGTACCTTAGGGAACATCTGCTGCCGGCATCAAGCTCCCTGCGCCCTGTGCGTTCCCACAGAGAGGGCCTCCTCAGGGTGCCACCGATCAGAGAATGTCGATTGGTGGCCCCCAGGGGGAGATCCTTCTCTGTGGGCGCCCCGGAGCTGTGGAATCAGCTACCGGTAGAGCTCCGGATGGCGCCCGATCTTCGCTCCTTTCGTCGCGATCTTAAGACGTTTCTGTTTGTTCAAGCCGGCCTAGCCTGATGGGGATTGGTGGGGTTTTTTATTTTTGGTGTCTTAATTTTAACTTGGTGTTTTAGAATTTTATTCCAATTGTTTTAACTTGGGCAATCATTTAATCTTTTTTTTTAATGTTTGTATTTAGTATTTTATTCTGCCCTGTGAACCGCCCTGAGTCCTCAGGGAGAAGGGCGGTATACAAATATTATTAAATTAAATTAAATTAAATTAGACTGGACAATCTTGGGCTAGAGGGCAGTTTAGAGGAAGCATTGCATGGAGCACTTTTACCGGGTTATTGCAATAGCACCTAGACTTATACATTGTTCCACAATGCTTTGCAGTCCTGTGTAGCAAATTTCCAGAGTCATCCTATTGCTCCCAACAATATGGGACCTCATTTTATCAACTTTGTAAGGATGGAAGGCTGAGTCAACCTTGCACAGGTGAGAATCAAACTGCTGAACTGCTGGCAATCAAGAGTCATCAGAATTAGCCTGCAATACTGCATTCTAACCACCATGCCACCACAGCTCTTTACGTCCAGTCTCCAAAGTTTTGGACTAGATCTGACCCTAGTCAGGTCAGGTTGGATGTGGATCAGTATATCCAAGGAAGAAACTCCCTAAATGCAAGGATCAGGCCCTCATGTTTCCAGGCCTGGTTGAAATGGGCTGCCTTGGCCAGCAGTGAACATGAATGAGATGCTGCCAATGTTCCCTGGAAAGTTTAGCCAATGGCCCTCTCACTTTCCTAGGTAAAAAGCAGAAGCAGCAGCTTTTCTGCAATTGAGGGGTGATCATATTCAAAGGAAGCAAAGGAAGGCACTGAAAAAAGAGGTCTGCAGAAAGAAGTTTGTATGTGTAAGTCAATGAATATTGAGTGAAGAGATGCAAAGCTTGGTTCTCCATGCTTGGGGTTTGGAAGCAGCAGTGCTGGCATTGCCCTGTCCTCTCTGCTCCCCTCAGACATCCATTTCTCTTTGCAGAAATGTACTCCCTTGAACAGCATCTGTTTCCAATACAGATAGTCCTCGACTTACAACAGTTTGTTTAATGACTGAAGCTAGAAGAGCACTGAAAAAAGTGACTTACGATCGCTTTTCACACTTAAGATCATTGCAGAATCCCCATGATCACATGATCAAAATTCAGATGATTGACAACTGGTTCATATTTATGACAGTTGCAATCTCCCAAGGTCATGTGATCACCTTTTGCGACCTTCTGGCAAGCAAAGTCAATGGGAAGCCAATTTCACTTAACTACTGTGGCAGGAAAGGTCGTGTTGTTGTTAGCTGCAAAGTCATGTTCGACCCATCGTAACCCCATGGACAACATTCCTCCAGGCCTTCCTGTCTTCTACCATCTTCTGGAGTCCATTTAAACTCATGTCTACCGCTTCAGTGATTCCATCCAGCCACCTCATTCTCTCCGGTTGTCCCCTTCTTCTCTTGCCTTCAACCTTTCCCAGCACTAGGCTCTTCTCCAGTGAGTCCTTCCTTCTCATTAGGTGGCCAAAGTATTTGAGTTTCAACTTCAGGATCTGGCCTTCTAAAGAGCAGTCAGGGTTGATCTCTAGGACTGACCAGTTTGAATGCCTTGCAGTCCAAGGGACTTGCAGGAGTCTTCTCCAACACCATAGTTCAAAGGCCTCCAATCTTTGCCACTCAGCCTTTCTTATGGTCCAACTTTCACAGCCATACATTGCAACTGAGAAGACCATAGCTGAAGTAGCCTAAGGACCACTCAGGACGACAGGCTAGTTAACAACAGGTTTATTAAGAGCAAGGCAAACATAGAATAACTTGTCCGGCTTTTATAGCCGGCAGCTGGAAGCGAGGACCAATCAGAGGTGTTTATTTTGGCGCCGTGTCAAGCAGGGACCAATCCGCGCCGTCTTCTCTTGACAGCTCTGGCTTCCGCATGGTTGGTGTTTTGACAGCCGCGAGCTGTCAGTGGTTGCGCCTGCGCTGTGCGGTGGACGCTTTGACAGCTCAGGCTTCCTCATGGTCCGGAGTTTGACAGCCGCGAGCTGTCAGTGGTGGCGCCTGCGCTGTGCGGGGAACTTTGACAGCTGTCAAAGTTCCCGCGTGTTTTCCTGTCAGACGGCTTCTTAGTTTATATACTTTGTCGATGAAGTATTATTGAACTGTTTACATATATAACACACCCCTTACCCCTCCCCTGGCGCGTTTCTTCCCTCTTGGACGTTTGAACCTGCCCACTGATAGTCTTTTAGGTAGGTGGGTGGTCTTCGATTCCTGTTTGAGCGGCGAAGGGGTGGAGGCTGGTCTGGTTCTGGTTGTTCGTTTTGCTGTTCCTCTTCCTGGTTTGGGATAGGCAGCATTTCCGGTGGGGGTTGTATCTCGGTATTGTCTGGTTGCTCAGGATTGTGTGGTGGTTGTCTGGGTCTGAGCTGGTCAATATGGCGGCGTATGTTGCCATGTGCTTGCGTGGCTATAAGGTATGAGATGGGCCCCGTTTGTTTTATTACTGTCCCTTGGACCCACTTGTTTTTTTCTGTGTATGACCGTGCCCATATCAATTGACCAGGGTTGAGTGTGCGGGTGGGGTGGGGGTGCTCTTTTTCTTCTGGACATGTGTCAGGGTGCAGTCTGTCGAGTCTTGTTATTAGCCGCCTCCCCCATCTTAATTCAGCCGGTGATTTGCCCGTTGTTGTGCAAGGAGTTGTGTGTTGTGACAAGAGGAACTGGCTGAGACGCCTCTGCCAGTTCCCTTTAATGAATTTTTTCAAAGCTTCTTTTGTGGACCGTACCATAATCTCAGCCATCCCGTTCGACGATGGGTGGAATGGCGCCGACGTGACCAGCCTAATACAATTCTTCATAGCGAACATCTGAAATTCACGAGAGGTGAATTGAGGTCCGTTGTCTGAAACTATGGTATCTGGAAGGCCGTGTGTAACGAATATTTTTCGTAAGGCTTGAATAGTGGCTTCGGACGTTGTTTTTCTAAGGGGAGTGACTTCCAGCCATTTAGAATGGCTGTCCACTACAATTAAGAAACTTTGGCCCTGGATAGGTCCTGCAAAATCTATATGAATACGTGACCAAGGGTTCCTAGTGGTTTCCCATTTATGGATTGGCGCTTGGGGTGGCTCGTTCCTGGTCGCTTGACAGGTATAACACCCACCCACATACTTTTCTATTTGTTTATCTATGCCTGGCCACCACACATAACTTCTAGCCATCGCCTTCATCTTTACAATGCCTGGGTGTCCTTCATGTAAAATGTGTAATGTTTGGTCTATGTTTTTCTCTGGTATGATGACCCTATTTCCCCACAGCAGGCATCCTCTATGTGTTGAGATCTCATTTTTTCTGTTAAAATATGGTTGGAATTTGGGTTGTGGGTTTTGAGCTGGCCACCCTGTTGTGGCCCATTTGAGGACTCTGGTAAGTATTTTATCTTTAGCTGAATTACTGGCTATAATGTTTGCAGTCAAGGGGCATTCTGGAAGTTGGGAGATTGCTAAAATCTGACCGGCAGGGGCTGGGTCTGAGTCTATGTTTTGCATGGGTAGTCTGCTGAGGCAGTCAGCGTGTCCCAATTCTTTACCTGGCTTATGTATTAGTTGATAGGAATATGACCATCGTAATATTCTCGGAGAGAGAATTTGTGGAGTAGTTTTATTCCAGGTGAATATGCCTAGCAGGGTTTTGTGATCCGTAATTATAGTAAATGGTCTTCCATACAAGTAGTCGTGAAATTTTTTGACCCCTGCTACTATCGCTAGGGCTTCCCTGTCTATTTGTGCGTAGTTTCTTTCAGCTTTGGTCAGAGTGCGTGAATAGAATGCTATGGGTCTTTGTGTACCGTCCTTGAATAAGTGACTTAACACAGCCCCGATTCCATAGGGAGAGGCATCACAAGCGATGCATATTGGGGTGTCTTCTCTGAAAAGGGTAATAGTTGAGCTGTGACAAATAATCTTTTTTAACGATTGGAAACTATTTTCATGTTCCTTGGTCCAGGACCAAGCTGTGCCCTTGTCCAGGAGCCTATGCAGAGGTTCGGCAATAGTGGCTTTATGGGGGATGAAGGCATGGTAAAAGTTTAATAGTCCTAAAAAGGATTGAAGCTCTTGCTTATTCCTAGGGCTGGGTGCGGTTTGAATAGCCTTTAGTTTTTCTGTGGTGGGGTGAATGCCCTGGCTATCAATTTTGTACCCTAGGAATTCTGTAGATGTGACTCCAATAGAGCACTTTTCACGCTTAAGTTTGAGGCCGGCTTCTCTGAGCCGGCTCAGCACAGCTGACAGCCTGTCAGCTAGACTAGCTTCGTTTTCCCCGGCGATGAGAACATCGTCGAAATAGGGGCAGACCCCGGGTATTCCCTTCAGGGTCTTCTCCATGATACCCTAGAAGATAACCGGGGCTGCCGATATGCCGAATTGGAGCCTTTTTACTTTAAAGGCACCGCGGTGGGTGACAATAGTCTGAGCTTCCGCGGTGTCGTCAGTGACAGGCAGTTGCAAATATGCCTGCGTGAGATCAAGTTTGGCGAAAATGGCGCCAGAGCGGATGGAAGCAAATACGTCCCTTACCGCTGGCACCGGGTAAGCATGGGGGCTGAGGGCTAGGTTGATTGTCGCCTTATAGTCTGCGCACACTCTCACCTCACCATTAGGTTTGATTGGGGTGACAATAGGGGTCTCCCAGGTTCCCCCCTCTGTTGGCTCAAGCACCCCAAGTCCTATGAGGCGATCTAGTTCGTTTTCAATTTTTTCTTTAAGGGCAAAGGGTACCCTCCTAGCTCTTATTTTAATTGGTTGGATTGCTGGGTTTAGCTGCAAGGAAATGGGGGGACCGGTATATTTCCCTAAAGTGCCATCGAAGACGTCGGCATACTTGTCGCAAACGGCTTCCAGGCTGGGTGCTTGAATGGTATTTACCCCCGTTAAGGCGATACCTAGTGGGCCGAACCAGTTTAGCCCTATCAAGTTGGTACGGTTCCCCGGCGTAACTAAAACCTCTAAGGGACCCTTGAACCCCTTGTACTGCACTACGACCTTAGCTCTCCCTTCCAGAGGAATGGGAGTTTTCTGGAAATCAGCTAGATGTACCTGGGTTTGTCTCAAGGGAATTTGTTCTTGGCCTTGCTGACAGATCTCCTGGTATGTTGTTAGCGAAATTAAGGAGACTGCTGACCCTGAGTCCACTTCCATGTGGCAGGGCACCCCCTGAATTTTGACCCAGATCTTAACCTTGGAGCTTATGCTGTTTACCCTGTCAATTGTCTCTACCAGGGGCCCTGGTGGGTTTTCTCTGCTGGCCTGGGCAGCCGGCCTACCTGGGGAATTTGCCTCCACATCATTGATGTTGTCCCGGCCCTTGCTGCGGCACACCGGCTTGATGTGGCCAGTCTTCCCGCAATTGTGGCGTTTCGCGTTTCTAAAGCGGCAGCTTCCTCGGGCATGATTGCCCCCGCAGCTGGCACAGGCGGCTCGTTGCTCGTAACGCGGTGGCGGCGGAGGGGGGTTCCTGGACCTACGGCGGTCCGACGGGTCGCCTCTCCTCGGTTGCCGGTGCTCCATCCTGCGCTGCAGGGCTTCTCCATCTGTGAAATCCACCGACTCTCCGCTGTCGCTGAAGGTTGCGCTTTCTTGATAGACGGTCGCGGGGCTCTCTGGGGTCGTGTTTGCCGGCTTCTTCTTGTGGCTGTGCTCGTAAGCCATGATCTCTCTGGTCAGCTCTGCCAGGCTCATGTCGGGTTTGGAAGTTAGTTTCTTCTGTAGCCTCTCGTCCCTCAGACCGATCACCACCTGGTCTCTGATGCGGTCTTCCAGGTCGGGGAAACAGCAGCTCCGTGCGGCGTGTCGGACCCCGGCGATGAACTCGTTGGCGGGCTCGTCCGGCCGTTGTTTCTTTTGGGCGAATTGCACCCGCCAGTACAGTTCTGAACGAGCCGGCATGTAGTACTTGTTCAGCTGGTCCACCAGGTCCGCGTAGGAGACTTCTGTGATGGGCACCGGGCTGAACAACCCGACGGCTGCATCGTACACAGGAGGTCCGCTGATGTACAGCAGAGCGGCGGCCTTTGCTCTGTCGTCAGTGATTTTACTGACGAGGAGGAATCCCTCGACCTGGCCAAGGTGTGATTGCCATCTCTCGGGATGGCGGGTATCAAATTCCCTCACACGGCCGAAGTTTGCCATGTCGTCCGGTCCTGGGTTGCTCCGATGGAAGTTAAAACTTCCGTGACTGCTCTTGCCGGGAACTTCTTCCTCGGCCGTGACTTCAGCTCCGGAGCGATCCCACCTTCGTCGCCAGTGAAGTAGCCTAAGGACCACTCAGGACGACAGGCTAGTTAACAACAGGTTTATTAAGAGCAAGGCAAACATAGAATAACTTGTCCGGCTTTTATAGCCGGCAGCTGGAAGCGAGGACCAATCAGAGGTGTTTATTTTGGCGCCGTGTCAAGCAGGGACCAATCCGCGCCGTCTTCTCTTGACAGCTCTGGCTTCCGCATGGTTGGTGTTTTGACAGCCGCGAGCTGTCAGTGGTTGCGCCTGCGCTGTGCGGTGGACGCTTTGACAGCTCAGGCTTCCTCATGGTCCGGAGTTTGACAGCCGCGAGCTGTCAGTGGTGACGCCTGCACTGTGCGGGGAACTTTGACAGCTGTCAAAGTTCCCGCGTGTTTTCTTGTCAGACGGCTTCTTAGTTTATATACTTTGTCGATGAAGTATTATTGAACTGTTTACATATATAACACAATAGCCTTGACTATATACACTTTTGTTGGCAAGGTGATGTCTCTGCTTTTTAGTGTGCTGTCTAGATTTGCCATGGCTTTCCTCCCCAGGAGCAAGCGTCTTTTAATTTTTTTTAAAGGTCGTATAATGGGGGAGAACAGCTGTCTCACTTAGCAACAGAAATTTTAGGCTCAATTGTAGTCATAAATCAAGAACGACATATACCTAGAGCAGAATAAGAGCAGTTGCAGGGAACATATGGGGAAGAAGCAAGGCTTCTTCCATGTATGTGTATAATGACTGCTCCATAGCCATCAAGAGGCACAGCTTACAGAAACTTTATTCACAAGATACCCAATAGAATTATCAGAAACTTATTTTGTCTTCTTTATTTTTTGTTCATCCATGCTTTCACTGCTTATATCACTGTGTGATAGTTGCTGAGCTGGAAGTCAGCACTAGCATGAATTCGCTTCTGATAGAACATAAGACCCCATTCTTGTTCCCTGAAAGCTATTATAAGGGTTTTAATTTGAGTAATTTTAGTAATGATTGAAGATACAGTTATTGCTGTAGTTCCCACTTGGAAATTATTAAAGGCTTTCTGTTCTGTGAATTCAACCATGACTTAATTTTCACATGGTTTGCTGATTTTTGAATTTTATCTGGAGGGAGAAGTACAGGTTTCTGCAATGTGTTGTCTGTTTGTTTGGGGAGGCAACAAAGGGGAAAATCACAGCAAGTAGCATCAGTGAAGGCTGGAACATAGAAATGGTCAAGAGATCTTTGTGTAACTTTTAACAATATGTATCTGTTAAGGTTCAGACAGACGAGGACTCAGAGTGGTTTAACTATGAACGAGTTTATTGAATACACAAAGTCAACTGTCAACTGTCAAATGTTGCAACCTTTTATAGGAGTAGTGTTTGAACTGTAACCAATCAATGGAGTCTATTTTCCCGCTCCTAGGTTATTGCAACCAATGATTGCACCAGGATCTCCCGCTCAAAACCCTGCTATACTGCAATCTGCTAATTCCCTGGATAATAACTATTTACATACACAACACCCCTTACCCCCCAGTTGTTGTTATTTCTTTACAAAATCCTTTAAATATTTTGGTGGCCTATGTATTCTAGAAGGGTATCTATTACTCTGGCTGCTAGGGCCCCCTTTTCCTGATTGACTGCTTGGCTGCTTGTCTATGTTGGACCTAGGCTCTGGGTTACTAGACTCTGATGTTTCCCTGTTGCTGTTTTGTGCATTGGTTTGTGTTTGATAATCAGTGGTCACTGGCCTACCTCGCAGGGGTACCTCCCAGTCGATTTGACTAAATTGTTGTTGTTGTTGTTGGGTACCAGGGGGAGAGATGTTTTGCCATTCCTCTACCACACTCTCTGGCATGTTGTTATTACTGAACCTGGATGTACTGTTTCCCCCAAATATGCTATGGTCCCCCTCTACTGGCAAGCATCCACTGGATCTCTTCCTCAGCTGATCTGTGTGTCTTTTACAGATCCTATTCCCTTCCCCCTCAATAGTGTACGACAGGGGGCCTAAAATTTCAGTCACCACCCCTGGAATCCATTTGTCCCCTTGGGCGTAGTTTCTGGCCCAGATCAATTCCCCCACTTTAAATGTTCTGTTAGGAATGTCCAATTCAGCGCTTGGTAGAAGTCTGTCAGGGTGTAATCTGTCCAATTTGGTGGTTAGTCTCCTTCCCCACCTCATTTCAGCTGGACTTTTCCCTGTAGCAGAACATGGGGTCGTATGTTGGGCCAACAAGAACTCGGCCAGTCTCTGATGCCAGTCGCCCCGAATGATTCTTTTTAAGGCGTCCTTCGTGGTCCTCACATTCCGTTCAGCCAAGCCGTTGGTGGATGGGTGGAAGGGTGCTGATGTCTTGTGCTTAATCGAGTTGGCCTTGAGGAAATCCTGAAATTCAATAGATGTGAATTGTGGCCCATTATCAGACACTATTAAATCCGGCAACCCGTGAGTGGCAAAGAGGCCCCTTAATGCCTGTATGGTTCTACCTGAGGTTACTGAACTGACTGGTACTACCTCTAGCCATCTAGAGAAGCTGTCAACCACTACCAGAAATGTTAACCCTTGGAAAGGTCCAGCAAAGTCAATATGAATCCTGGACCAAGGATTCCTAGCTAACTCCCACTTATGCGTACGGATGTGTTGTTGTTCAGGCCTAGAACGTTGGCATAGATGGCAATTGGCAACACATTCCTCAATGTCCTTGTCCAGTCCTGGCCACCACAAGTGACTCCTAGCCAACGCCTTCATCCGTACTATTCCAGGGTGTCCTTCATGTAATTCTAGTAAAATAGCTGATTTGTGGATTCCTGGAATAACCACACGATTTCCCCAGAGTAAACATCCCAAATGAACTGACAGTTCATCTTTCCTTCTAAAATAGGGAATGTATTTTTCATCCGGGTTGGCGTTTGGCCACCCACTCAGGACCCAGGCCATTATTCTTTTTAAAGTGTGGTCCTTATTTGTTGCCTCAGCTATGTCCTTAGCAGTTAGGGGCCAATCAGGAATATCCTGTAGGGACATTATTTGTCCCACAGGTGCAGGGTCTTCCTCTGTTATGTTTAGGGGCAATCTGCTAAGGGCGTCAGCGTGTCCCATGTCCTTGCCCGGTCTGTATTGGAGGGAGAATGAGTATGCTGAGAGGAAAATGGACCACCTCAGCATTCTGGGCGACATAATTTGGGGAGTCTGTTTATCCGTGGTAAACAGTCCCAACAGGGGTTTGTGGTCAGTCAGTATGGTAAAGTTCCTACCATAAAGGTAGTCGTGGAACTTTTTTACTCCTGCCACAATTGCTAATGCCTCCCTGTCTATCTGAGCATAATTCCGCTCTGCCTTGGTTAGAGTCCGGGAATAATATGCAATTGGTCTTTGTATTCCTTGGTTGTCTAAGTGGCTGATCACAGCCCCTACACCGTAGGGCGAAGCATCGCACGCCAGGTAAATCGGTTTGTTTTCTATAAAGTGGGTTACAGTTGATTTACTGGAAAGAATGTCCTTTAAAGTTTGGAAACTTACTCTGTGTTTGTTCAGCCATTGCCAAGGAGTCTTCTTATCTAAGAGTCTGTGGAGGGGTTCTGCAATGGCAGCCTTGTGTGGCACAAACGTGTGGTAAAAGTTTACCAAGCCAAGGAAGGCCTGTAGTTCCGCCTTGTTCCTTGGTTCTGGGGCCCATTTAATTGCTTTAATTTTGTCAGGAGTAGGGTGGATTCCGTTTTTGTCAATCCTAAAACCCAAAAAATCAGTAGATTTAACCCCTATGCTACATTTTTCCTTTTTTAGTTTCAATCCAGCCCTCCTAAATCTACCCAGTACCTGTTCCAGCCGCTCTACTAACATTTCCTCATCTTTTCCAGCTATCAGAACATCATCAAAGTAAGGGCATACTCCAGGTATGCCCTTTAAGGTCCTCTCCATCACTTCTTGGAAGATGCCTGGAGCTGCTGCAATACCAAATTGCAGTCTGTGGACTCGGAACGCCCCCTTGTGGGTAACAATCGTCTGTGCCTCTGCAGCCTCTTTAGAAACAGTCAACTGTAAGTACGCATGCGCCAAGTCTAGCTTGGCAAACATGGCGCCGTCCTGGATTGTGGCGAGGACCTGCTTCACCGTCGGGACCGGGTAAGCATGCTTTTTCATTCCAATGTTCAGGGTGGCCTTGTAGTCAGCGCAGATTCTCACATCCCCATTGGGTTTGAGGGGTGTGACAATCGGCGTTTCCCACAAACCACCCTCAACAGGTTCTAATACACCTTGGCCTACAAGCCTTTCGAGCTCGGCCTCGATTTTTTCCTTTAAGGCGAAAGGTACCCTTCGGGCCTTAAGCCTGATTGGTTTTACTGAGGGGTCTAGGTTAAATTTAATTGGGGGCCCTTTGTACTTACCCAGAGATCCATCGAATACGTCTGCAAATTCATTGCAGACTGATTCGAGGGTCTTATTTTTATTTACTGACTTTATCCCCCCAATCCAAATGCCCAGGGCAGGGAACCAGTTAAGCCCAATTAGGCTAGTCCTATGTCCTTCCGTAACTATTAAGTCTAAGACCCCCTTAAATCCCTTAAATTTAACGCTAAGGCTGGTCTTTCCTTTTATTTTTATGGGCTTTTCTGAAAGTCAGTTAATTGAATATTTGTTGAACTAAGTGGAATTCTCCTTCCACTTATTTGTTCAATCCTCTCAAGGGTTTCAGTGGAAATTATTGACACTGAAGCCCCTGAGTCTATTTCCATTCTGCAAGGGACCCCTTGCAGATGGACTGTGATTTTTAGTTTTCCTACTGGAATTTTGTGACCTTTTCCCAGTCTCCTCCGGTTGACCCGCGCCACCTCCCCTAGATTTGGAATTTTAACCCAGGGTTTAGGGGTCTCCTTGCCACTGAAATAAGGGGTTACCTTACCCTCGGGCCACACATCGACTTCGTGAAGGCGGTTGTCGCGAACACGGCTCCTACAGATGGCCTGGATGTGGCCGGTCTTGCCGCATGCTCTGCACTTTGCGGTACGGAATTGGCAAGAGGCGCGGGGATGGTTGCCTCCGCAGCTGCCGCACCGGTTCTGGTTGTCCATGTCGCGCGGTCTGGTTGCGGTGTCCCGCCATGGTCGTTGTGTCCCCGTCGCTTGTCTTTGCGGAGTTGCGGGTTGTTGACGGCGGGCAGGTTCAGGCCCCTCACTTCTGGGTTGTCTTGGCGCCAATTTTCCGAATCGCCTGGAGACTTCAGCAATATCTTCTTCCCACTGCTGGTCCGCCTCCCCGCAGTCCACATAGCCTTCTTGGTTGATCTCGGACACCGCTGCCGTGCTGCTGCGGGGGGGGTCGCGATACCCAGTGGACTCGTAAGTTAAAAGTTCGTCAATCACTTCCTGCAAATCGCCGGTGGGTTTGGCGATTATTCTGTTTTGTAGCTGCTCATCACGCAAGCCCAGTACTACTCGGTCCCGAATTCTTATTTCTAAATTATCGTATTTACATCGTACTGCAGCTTCCCTCACGGCAGCAACAAATTTTTGTATGGATTCTCCCGGTCTCTGGTTCCTCTTCTCAAAGATGCGCCGCCAGAAGAGTTCGGATCTTCTCGGTGTAAAGTGGACCTTAAGTTTGGCTAGGAGGTCGGCGTACGGCACGCTTGAGA
This sequence comes from Vipera ursinii, assembly GCF_947247035.1. Taxonomy (NCBI): domain Eukaryota; kingdom Metazoa; phylum Chordata; class Lepidosauria; order Squamata; family Viperidae; genus Vipera; species Vipera ursinii. Next base: position 17,395,926 of record NC_139521.1, read on the forward strand.
CCGGTTGCGGTTGACACAGTCCGACAGCGATTCGGTAGACCGGTGTGCCGCAAATCGTCAATAATGCTGCCGCTTTTTTACGGTCGTCTGTGATTCCGTTTACTAACAGGAACCCTTCGACTTGTCCGATGTATTCTTCCCAATCCTCGGGGAAGTTTGGGTCGAACTCCTTCAATGACCCGATTTGCGCCATTCGGAGAATTTTTCTTATTCTGCCACGGCCGCTCGGTTGACTGTGACTCGTTCTGAATTTGCCGCCTTTGCGCGATGATTCCGCCAATTCTCTGGTCTTCTGTCTATCCCACCTTCGTCGCCAATTGTTAAGGTTCAGACAGACGAGGACTCAGAGTGGTTTAACTATGAACGAGTTTATTGAATACACAAAGTCAACTGTCAACTGTCAAATGTTGCAACCTTTTATAGGAGTAGTGTTTGAACTGTAACCAATCAATGGAGTCTATTTTCCCGCTCCTAGGTTATTGCAACCAATGATTGCACCAGGATCTCCCGCTCAAAACCCTGCTATACTGCAATCTGCTAATTCCCTGGATAATAACTATTTACATACACAACAGTATCAGTCTGACCTTTCAAATATTTTATCCAAGAAGGAAAGATCCACAGAATCTACTAACCAGAACATAATCACAAATAACTTTATTTAGAACTTTGCGGTTAAATTTGCAAATGGATGGAGATAGATATATTTTAGGGCAGATTTAATTAGGACAGTCCCTTTCATCTCAAAAATTATTTTCTCAGCAGCTTATTGCACATCCTGGATTTTGCAGATCTGCAAAAAGCAATCCTATACAGTACATGTGTTTACTGTTCCATCATCATAAAACAGTTAATTAAAGGAATAAATAAGCTTACAAAGTAGAAATGGTATCATTCTCCAATTAGCTGCTATTAGCAACTCTTAACAAGATCTTTCTGGCTACAGTAATGATAAGTGTACTATTTGTCTTGTATTTGGGTCAGTTTAGACAATGGGTTTTTAGGTTAACTGATATGATGAGCTGGAATCAGAACTTGGCTTGAACTGGTTTATATATTACTTATTTAAAGAAACTGTCATATATGTCATTCACTAGGTCTCTCTTGTAACATCCTTAATAATGAAATTTTTATTGAGTCACCTTTTTGCCTATTAGTGACTAATTGTTCACTTGAGAGGAGGCAGAACCCTAGGACATAACAAGAAAGAAGAAGCTAGTGACAAATATTTAATTCTGTATTGAATAAAGCAAGGGAAGTGCATTCAATATCAAAACCTATGAGGAATTCCAAAGGTTAATTTACCTCTTGGTAAGCTAGAAAAATGTGGCATACACAACATCACCACCAGATGGATTTGTAACTGGCTGACCAATTGTACTCAGTGAGTCGTCCTTAATGTAGTCCAACCCCCTTCTCAGGCAGGAAAGCCTATACCATTTCAGAAAAATGGCTGTCCAGTCTCTTCTTAAAACCTTCCAGTGCTGGAGCATTCACAGCTTCTGGAGGCAGGTTGTTTCACTGATTAATTGTTCTAACTGTCAGGAAATTTCTCCTTAGTTCTAGGTTGCTTCTCTCTTTAGCTAGTTTCCATCCATTGCTTCTTGTCTTGCCTTCAGGTGCTTTGGAGAATTGCTTGACTCCCTCTTCTTTGTGGCAGTCCTTGAGATATTGGAATACTGCTATCATGTTACCCCTCTTCCTTCTCTTCATTAAACTAGACATACCTAATTCCAGCAACTATTCCTTGTATGTTTTAGCCTTCAGTCCCCTGATCATCTTTGTTGCTCTTCTCTGTACTCTTTCTAGAGCACATACTCTTTCTAGAACCTCAATATCTTTTTTACATCATGGTGACCAAAACTGGATGCAATATTCCAAGTGTGGCCTTACCAAGGCATTGTAAAGTGGTATTAACACTTCACGTGATCTTGATTCTATCCCTCTGTTAATGCAACCTAGCACTATGTTGGCTTTTTTGGCAGCTGCAGCACACTGCAGGCTCATATTTAAGTGATTGTCCACTAGTTCTGTGAGATCCCTCTCACAGTTGCTATTATTGAGCAAGGTACCACCCATATTATTGCAAAGCACATTTGATTTGTGCTTAGATTATAAGCCGCCCTGAGTCTTCAGAGAAGGGTGGGATATAAATGGGATTAAAAAAATAAAAATAAAAAAATATTATACTTGTGCATTTGATTTTTCTTGCCATTGAATTTCATTTTGTGGAGAAACGCAAGGTTTTACACCTGGGCAGGAAAAACCAAAGGTACAAGTACAGATTAGACAAAATCTGGCTCAAAAACAGTAAATATGAGAGGGACCTTGGAGTCCTAGTGGACGATGACTTAAACATGAGTCAGCAGTGTGCGGCAGCAGCCAAAAAAGCTAATGCAGTCCTTGGTTGTATAAACAGAGGCATAGAATCAAAATCACATGAGGTATTAGTACCGCTTTATAAAACCTTAGTAATGCCACATCTGGAATACTGCATCTAGTTTTGGTCACCACATTACAAAAAAGACCTAGAGACTTTGGAAAAAGTGCAAAGAAGAGCAACTAGGATGATTAAAAGCCTGGAGACTAAAACATATGAAGAAAGGTTGCAGGATTTATGAATGGCCAGTCTGGAGAAAAGAAGGACTACGGGGGACATGATAGCAGTGTTCCATGATTTGAGAGGCTGCCACAAGGAGGACGGGGTCAATTTATTTTCCAAAGCACCAGAAGGCAAGACAAGAAACTGGTGACCAAAACTGGATGCAATATTCCAAGTGTGGCCTTACCAAGGCATTGTAAAGTGGTATTAACACTTCACGTGATCTTGATTCTATCCCTCTGTTAATGCAACCTAGCACTATGTTGGCTTTTTTGGCAGCTGCAGCACACTGCAGGCTCATATTTAAGTGATTGTCCACTAGTTCTGTGAGATCCCTCTCACAGTTGCTATTATTGAGCAAGGTACCACCCATATTATTGCAAAGCACATTTGATTTGTGCTTAGATTATAAGCCGCCCTGAGTCTTCAGAGAAGGGTGGGATATAAATGGGATTAAAAAAATAAAAATAAAAAAAATATTATACTTGTGCATTTGATTTTTCTTGCCATTGAATTTCATTTTGTGGAGAAACGCAAGGTTTTACACCTGGGCAGGAAAAACCAAAGGTACAAGTACAGATTAGACAAAATCTGGCTCAAAAACAGTAAATATGAGAGGGACCTTGGAGTCCTAGTGGACGATGACTTAAACATGAGTCAGCAGTGTGCGGCAGCAGCCAAAAAAGCTAATGCAGTCCTTGGTTGTATAAACAGAGGCATAGAATCAAAATCACATGAGGTATTAGTACCGCTTTATAAAACCTTAGTAATGCCACATCTGGAATACTGCATCTAGTTTTGGTCACCACATTACAAAAAAGACCTAGAGACTTTGGAAAAAGTGCAAAGAAGAGCAACTAGGATGATTAAAAGCCTGGAGACTAAAACATATGAAGAAAGGTTGCAGGATTTATGAATGGCCAGTCTGGAGAAAAGAAGGACTACGGGGGACATGATAGCAGTGTTCCATGATTTGAGAGGCTGCCACAAGGAGGACGGGGTCAATTTATTTTCCAAAGCACCAGAAGGCAAGACAAGAAACGATGGATGGAAACTAATCAAGGAGAGAAGCAACCTGGAATTAAGGAGAAACAATTGGTGAGGACAATTAACCAGTGGAACAGCTTGCCTTCATACATTATGGGTGCTTCATCACTGGAGGTTTTTAAAGAAGAGACTAGACAGCCACTTGTCTGAAATGATATAGGGTCACCTGCTTCAGCAGGGGGCTGGACTAGAAGACCTCCAAGGTCCCTTCCAGCTCTATTCTGATTGATTCTATGAGACTTCTGGGGCTTGGGCTTGTATTGTTCTGTGGCCCCAGAGCCAAAGTGCGTGCCAGAAGCCTCTGGGCTTCAAAGTATTCTTTTTCCAGCTTGCCAAAGCTTGCATGTACCCTCTTTATCTGGGCTTCCAGAGTTTGCACTATACTTCAGCACCATCCCACACAGTCCTGTGAGCCTGTGCTGAGCCTCCCATGGCCTCCCCCACCCACTATGATACCTCTGTTGTGATTCAGGGTCAGCCTATGGGTTCGGCAGTTGGGTCGGACGATTCAGAGGAGGAGGAGGGGGTGTTGAAGAGCCTGCAGAGGACAACCCTGAGGCTTCGCAGAGCCCTCAGCCAGGCCCCTCTCATCTGGTTACTACGCAGACCCAGCTGTGTGAGCCTGACAGCGTGGATGAAGATGACCCACAGCTGGCCCTGTTCAAGGACGCCCGACGCAGGAGGCAGTCAATCAGGAGTAAACAGAGGAAGGCGATGGGGCACCTCGGAAGGAGGCAGAGAGAAGCCACGCCTTGAACTGTTTAAAAGGGGAATGTGTGGGAGGAATGGCTTGCTGAAGGCAACTGTTTGAATAGCTCCTGTTTCATGGTTCGTGTTTCTGTTTTGCTCTGTTTGCTCTGTTTTATGTCAATAAATTTGGCAGGCTTAGTTCCAGCCTCTTGCCTTTTTGTAAAGTGGTTGTCCCTGCCTTTTCTGCAGGGCCGGTAGTAGGCTGGTACAGAACAACTTCTGAGCTCCTTACCTGGGACTTCCTCTGTTTCTTGCTTAATGGCCTAATGCATGTCCAGGTTCCATCTGATGATCCCAGTGAAGTAAACACACTTGAGACATTCTGATCTCTAATGCAAAACTTTATTGAGCACAGTATACCAACACTAATAAATAGAAAACTAGCTCTGGCAAATTGGCACCAGAAAGATAATTAAAAGAGTAAAACCTTTCCTCCCCTCTCTGACAGTTCAGGTCACATTGTCCAATTATTCTTCAGGCAGTTGTTATGAGAAGAAAGTCTCTGCTTGCCATAACATCTCTTCTGCAACCTTGCTTCCCATACAGATAGACACCAACTGTGCATTCCCTTCTCTCCCCTCCTGCCTCGGAACTGTTGGCAAGCTAGAAGTGGCATGGCTGTCCTAGCGCAAGCCATCTTCACAGCTTGACAGTTACATTAGCAACTGAGACTGCCAGGTTTGCTGTAGCTAAGCCAGGGGTGTCAAACTGGTGGCCCGTGGGCCAGATGTGTCACCTGCAGGCCACGCCCACCCCAGCTCTGCAAAGGCAAAAAAGTCACAATGTGTCACGATATGTCACATGATGCGATCTAGTTTGATACCCATGGTTTAGAGCAGAGATCCCCAATCCTTTGGGCACCAGGGACCAGTTATGTGGAAAGAGATTTTTTCCACAGGCTGGAGGGTGTGTGGTTTTGTGTAGTGTCTGCATACCATGGCTGGGGCTTTACTTGTTTGTGCAGCCTGGTTGCTGGCATGCTGTGGCCCAGTACTGGTCCAAAGACCGGGGGTTGGGGACCCATGATTTAGAAAGAGTGACTGGCTCATGCCTTAGGATGGACTCATGCTTGGGGGGGGGACCGGAACTCATTGTATTCACTTTCTAGCTTTGATGCCTTAACCACTACACCAAATTGATTCTAATTTCAAGAGAAAAACTGTGAAATAAATAATGCATGAGAAGACTGGGATCAGAATTAAGAAACAACAGCTTAATTCATACTGAACCCCTTATAATGCTGAGACATCCATGCAGCCCTTGCACTTATACAAGTTGAAGCAAAGGGAGTATCCTATTGGGCTTTGGCTTGTCATTATAATAATGTATCCTTTATCTAAGAAATGAATAAGGGCTACGTGTGCGCCTGTGGATTATTTTATTAAGAGAAAAAAGGATGCTGGCATGCAACCTTTTGTGAACATTTTTTTTCCATTTCTGTTGCATGCAGCTTCCTTTTTTCCTTCCGTTTGCCTGACTCTCCCAGGATCTAAAGTCTCAATAAATTGACTTCTGTTTACAGCTCAAGTACCCTTTTTGTCTATATTAATGACTGTATTGTTGAACTACTTTTGTACCATACACTCTATAAATTCCAGCATCCTGCAAATCACTCTTGTTAAGAAAAGATAGCTCAGTATGTTCTAGCCTGAGCTTTTGCTGTAGCCATAAATCCCATAGAAAGATATTGTTTCAATGAGCATTGCTTTATAGACTAAACTGATGCTTCATTTCAGATTTTGCTTTTGGACTGTTTTTTTTATGACAATTCAAATCTCTTCCACTCCTGCAGTTGGTATTCTGTGAAGCAAGCAGCTATCCAATTCTGCCTTTCCTTCTATAAGCATTCCATTTAATGGGGTGGTCTTTTTTTGTTCTTATTGAACCTGAACTAGTGTAGTGGACTGCTTCTTTTAAAAGCAACAAAGGATCTCCAATATTGATAATGAATCTCAATGTCCCCTCTCCCCATGTATGGAAGACTAAAAAGATTAAAGTCTGTTTTGCTTGCCAAAACAGACTCACTTAAGTAATGTAGGAAGGCCCCCCCTCCCCAGATTAAAATATTCTTTATTCTTAATGTTATGTATTGGTGTAATTTACTGGGAAACCATTATTGATAGTTAACTGCTGTGTTTGTTTAAACTCCAGACTGCTTGTCTCCAGAGTTGTTACTTGTGTTTAGAGCGGGAAGTACTGCTTTAATTCCATTGGCCGCCGCCTACCGGTGGTCTGTATAAATAGAAGTTTAGCGGCAGTTCGTGCTGCTTCTGTGTTAACTTAATAAACGTGTTGTTGCTTTTCGCTATTGCCTCGTCAATGTCTCACCGATCCCGATACTTAACACTTAATATTAAAGAAATATTAAGTGCAGGGTAGAATATTTCTCCTAAAGGAGAAATGGAGGGAAAACAGTCTTAACAAAAACAGAAAGCAGCCCCAGTCTTCCTGCTACAGGAAAAAAGCCTCAAGCAAAAAGGCCAATCGTTAGAAGATTTTGAATGGATATTCAGAAAGACTGGGCCAAACTATTCATAAATAAAACACCTTCAGCCCTCACAGCTGATGGGATTAAGAATTTATATTTCCCCCACCCAAATTCTAAGGACAGGGCATGACCTTTAGGACATAATAACATTAACCCACCACCATTAACATAAGGCTCACTACAGTGCACCCACCCCTGTAGCATCTCAATCAGAAGGTATAAAAACACACCCATTCTCAACTGCATTTTGTCAGCTGTCCCAGAACTGCATGCCATTGTTGGTTCTGCTCATCATTAAACCTTTCTTCCTAATCAGCTAGCCTCCATTTTATTTCCAACATCTTAGCCTCCATTTTATTTAGTCCTAGTTTGGAACTGGACCTGATTTTCCTTTCAACAATAACTTCATTTATATAAGTGCAGAACTGAAGAAAACTCCACCAAAAGTCATCCAAAAGAGGCAATCCCCTTGATAATTTCTTACTTGTTGGCTAGAAAAGAACTTCAAAAACAAACCTTTGTCCTTGTCTGGAAAAAGCAACAGTCTCTTCAGCTACCATAAACTTTACCATTTTCTGTGAAAGTGAGAAAAGGGACAGGAGGAAGAATCTGCTTATGAATGTATAAATATTAGACCAAAAAGACCTTATCCAGCCATCCTTCCATCAATGAGTATGTGCTGAAACCCAAGAGTCTAATCAAAAGGGTAAAAAATAACTAGTCTGAGTGCTCTGACAATAGAATTTGAAATTTGTGGTACGATTGTTGTCTTCCTTTGTTTCCTAAACAGTAAAGCCTTGATTTAGCAGGCTGTGCTTTAGTGTACTTTAGATATAATAAATTTTCTCTTTAATAATTAGAGCTTTGCTTTCTTTGGTTATATAAGCAAATTTTTTATTAAAACTTTTCCATGTGCAAAACTACATAATCACACAATGATTTCTTGCATTTTAGGTTTGGCACAAGGTTTGTGAAGTCTTTTATTCTGGGCTTTGGACTGAAAAATCTAAAACACTTTCCTCAGAATTGGGACAAGTCCTAGTGAACGGTTATGGTTTCTCTGTTTAGCAGGCCGTCAGGTGTCTCAGTCTGTCTTTTACTCACTCACTCTCAGAAGAAGGAATCTGAATTATCCTTTCTCCCAGCTTGAAACAAGAAGAAAAATATTTCTAGTTTGAACAAAATAGCCTTGAACTGAGTCATGAACTGTTCTTTAGTTGACATGCAATGCATAAATAATCTATCTAAACTGAGATATAAAATGCTGATAAGTGGGCTTTTAACCTATGGGTTGTTTATACAAGTTGTATGAGTCACTGCATTGAACAAGTATGTCATTATGACTGAAACCACTTAATTTCAAGAATGGTTTCCATTGACATTAACCACTGACAAGAAATAACAGAAAATATATATTTTTTAAAAGTAATAACCTTTGCAGTGAAATCATAAACCACTGAAGTGTTTCATAGTGACAGTTGATTTCCAGTCCCAAAATGGTGGGTTAATGATAGAGAATTCTCATCTATAATCTTCAGTAGAAAAGATATAAAACCTTTCTGATAAACTATCAACTATTGAATTCTTGAGCTGGCACGTAATATCAGCATCCTATGTCTGATGTATTTGTTCAAATCACAATCTGTTGTAATCATGCTAGTTGTTACGGGTATGGTGATTGGATTTCTCCTATACCAGTTAGGAAAACATCTGCCAATGAGAACACTGCAAAATAAATGGTGTGGGTCTGACTTCTACTCTTGTTTGTTTTCCCTTCTATATTCTCTTTGTGCTGCTCTTGAATTAAAATAAAGTAAAATTTAAAACAAAAACAAAAACATGTAGGGTGATATTAGATCACAAATAGTTCCCAAAATAAAAGCAGCAGACCTTGCCATGATTGTAAAATGAGCTAAGCCTGTGGCAGGTTAATGGGAGCTAACTCACTCCTGGATAACCACTCTCTTCATTCACAAAAGGGATGGAAGAAATGTAAATATAAGCAACGAAAGCATAGTTTAGCATCCTTTGTTGAAAGAAAAGCAGGGGTGCTGCATATAAAACTATTACTTGTACCATCTTAGAATACAAGTGAAGTGGAATAAGCTAATACAACTCTTTTCTTTCCTAAATAAAATATAATCACTCTAAAATACTATAAAAAGCAAATAGCACTACTATGCATGCTTTTTAAAGATGGAAGTCTGGTCATTTCAGAACACTTACAGTGCAGGTGGAATTGCATGTATTTCATTTATTTTTCTTCTTACCTAAATAAAAATCCTCCCCATATTCTTAAAGGCAGCCTAGAGAGAAGTATAGGTACAATAGTAGTGACAGATTAGAGAAGAACTCAAGAAAAACAGTGCTAAAGAAAAAAAATGAATATTTGAAGAATGGCAACAGTGGAAGCTGATCAGTGGTTAGGCAATACACCAATGTATCCTAATATTTATTAAGCACATAACTAGTGAAACTCATAGTAAACTGATAGACTGTGTGTAAGGACCAACTTCAATCTACATCTTAAGAAAACAGAAGTCTTGGAAACAGTCTCTTCCAACAGGAATTTTTATTAAGAGAAACTGACTGTAGGCATGCTAGACAGGATCTGAGGGATACCATTCAATGTTTTCAAGTTTTCCCAAGCAGCCCCCCCATCCCGCAGTTCTTCCGGGTGATTCGAACCAGCAGATTTCTAGGTGTTAACTCCAGGAAAAATAACATCAGTCTGGCTCCATCGGCACGATCATTCAATCCTCTCTTTACCCAGATCCCAGGCGTTGCATCTCCCCCGCCCCTTTTCCCTTGCTGCCAGTAAAGAGGAGAAGTTCAGAGGGGCTTAGGATGAAAGGCAGATGGCCACATTGTTATGGTTACCAGACCGGAAGTGAATCAACAAAAGGTTACTTTGTAGTGAACAGAGGACATGAAAGTAGTAAAAAACCCATGCATACCCCCCTCCCGCTTAGCAGTATGAGGGAATCCAGGAGATAGTAAGGATTGTTTTTTTTTATCAGAGAAGATAAATAGAAATGAAATATAGCTGGATTCTGACATCGTGCTTCTAAAATAATGGTTGACAAAGGATAAGTGTTTTTATATTCTTTGAAGCCAGGGTAGAATAGTGATAACTTTAAAAAGATGGTAATACTGCTTTGTACAGATGCAATTAGTGATAGTTTAAGTTTTTTTCACTCAAGAGGCAGAAGAAGAGATTAAGGTATCCTACCAATAACAGGAAACAAATGGGATTGTCAGGCATGTATCAGCAATAGGTAGACCTGACTAGGAAATCAACTTCACAGAAAAACTAAAGCTACTTTTATTGAGATTGGCTATAATAATTGAAAGTCTGATTGTGCTTTACCTCTTTACCCTTCTTGTACTCCTGTGATTTAGGGAGGTGTCTGTATGAGTCTCTTCTGAATATTATCCATCTTCTGTAGATTTAAGACATGTTTCACCTGCGCTTGAGACTCAGTTGCTGCTGCAGGATGGGGTAAGCTCCTGTCACTAGTTCCAGCTTCTGCCAATGCAGCAGTTCAAAAGCGGGCACCCAGGAATAGATAGATGAGTACCACCTGGGTGAACAACTTAATGGAGACTTGAAAGAAAATCCCCAACTGAGCATCCCCCAGGCAAATGGTGATGTCATCGGCAAATCCTTTCAACTTGCAAGTGCTTTGGTGCTCCTGACATGAATGTAGTAATATTTCTAATTGCTTTGTTAACAGGGCTTATAAATCAAGATCATTTTCCTTACTTTTTACATCAAGACTGTGCCATGATAAACTGTTTTTATGGGTGAAGCCATATGTTTTATTTCTACGCTATTTGATATGATGTGATGTAAAAATAGGAATACACAGTTGGACACACTGTCAAATGAGTCTTGTGTAGCCAAGTTTATTAATAATTAGTTTGTAAATACAGGTAATCCCCGGGTTACGAGCATTCACTTAATGCTCATTCAAAGTTGCATGATGAGCGCCCCCTAGTGCTTACAAGTAAATCCTGACATTACAAATATTGCAATATTCACCCCGTTATTCCCTCCCTCCCCACCCCTGCCCAGGTCTCTCTAGGCACCAGGCCTTCAATACTCACCCTGCGAAGATTGAGTTCCTTCACTTTCTTGGCTGCTCCAAGCCTTCAGTACGTTTGCAGAGAATGGATGCCTAAAGTAACGCAAGATCACGCGAGATCAGTGGGGCGAGATCTCATGCTACTGATCTTGCATGATCTCATAGTACTTTAGACCTCTGTTCTCTGCAACAAAGAACAGAAGCAAAGCCGGGGGACACTTCCATGTGCCTCCAGAGGCTGAATCGGGGCTCCAGAGGCCTTTTCCAGGCTGCTGTAGCTCGGATCTGAGGCTAGGGAATGCTTCCTCATGTCCCCCTGGCTCAATCCAGGCTCTGGAGGCTGCTGCTGCTCAGATCTGAGGCTGAGGAATGCATCTGCATGCCACCCCGTGGCCCAATGTGGGCTCTGGAGGCATTTTCCAGGCTGCTGCTGCCCAGATCTGAGGCCAGGGAATGCTTCCGTGTCCCTCCCCCACAGCTTGATCCAGGCTCCAAAGGCATTTTCCAGGTCGCTGCTGCACAGCAACCAGCCACCGGAGGACTACATGAGCATCCCCCGGCCTCAGATCCAGGTGGCAGTGGCCAGGAAAATGCCTCTGGATCTGGGATCAGGCCCTGGGGAGGGGTGCAGAAGTGTTCTCCAGCCTCAGATCCGGGCAGCAGCAGGAACCGCAGCAGAGAGGTGACAGATATTCAGGTGAGTCCAGCGTGGTAGGAAGGAAGGGGGAAGCATGTGGTATCTTAATGGGTCAGAGAGGCCATGGGGGCCTGTTCCATCATTAGGCCCTCCATGGCCTTCCCCACCCTGAGATACCTCATGCTCACTTTACGAACCTCATGCATTTTAACGAGCAAGGGAGTGATCTTGTTTGAGGTACGAACTCTACGGGTTTTCGAGTTACAAGTGGAATGGTCAGGCTCCATTACACTTGTAACCTGAGGACTACCTGTAAATGAATCAAATCTCAGTCTAACCCAAATCTTTGCTAGTCCTTATGGATGCCATTGTAATGTCTATGAATCTAGCATATAAATGATTACAGAAATAAGTAAAAAAAATTTGAGTTTACTATATAAAAATAATTCTACATTCTGTCTTACATATATGAATTCTATCTTCTCTCCTCTCCCCCCACTTTGCTTTTCCTTTCCTTTCATTATAATCTGCTACTATATTACTGGAAATGGAAAACAAAACAAGCCTTTTTCTTCTGTAGCCAGATGGAGTTATATGCCTTTTGACAACCTCCTATTTTGCAGCTGGCAATATCAAAGCTTCCGAAGATCACTTGTTGATTTCTTCAGTAGCATCATCATTTTGAATTAGTTGATTAGAACAGTTCCATACCAACAACATTTCCATTCCATTCATTCACAAAGTATTTTGAAAAAAGCATGCAATTATTTTCATTTCAACTGACTTGAAACAGGGAACATACAGTAAATACAATGAATTACCTCTCACTGTCTTCTTTTCTGACTGACCCAAAAGAAATTGCAAAAATGTCCCCTATCTAGTAATGTTCTACCTCCTGAGCTACCACCAGCTGATTCCACACAAAAAAGGAAATTAAAAAAAATGTTATTGCTCTCTATCCATGTTTTTCAGAACACAGTTTTGTATGCATTTGTCTGGCAATTTGCAAAAAAGCCTTCTTAGGTGGCTTGCTGCCACTCAATGTTTGCATTTAAAAAATGTTCTAGTTTCCAATAAACTAGAACAGAATGAGAAATACTTCCCAGAAAATATTATAAAATAAATCAGGTGTGGATGCAATTCTGCAGTAACAGAATACATTGTAGAAACAACCCACTTAGCTAAAACTTATTTTTCCTTTTTAAAGGCTGGTTATACATCTTATTCTCATCTAAAATGATGCATTTATCACCCACACAATCATATGTAGTAACGGCATATTTCCTCCCATGCTTTGGTATGCTTCATACTTGTAAAAAATAAATTATATCAATTCAAAAGAAAAGAAGGTCATGAAAAGTAATGGAGAGTAGTCATTTAACTTTCACCAAACAATTGATACTCTACTAAGAGGAAGTGTAAGGAAGATGGAAATAATTATGTTTAATTTTTTAAAATAGAGTGCTTTGATAAGGTGAATCAGTTTGATGGTGATTCTGTTGAACCATTAAAGCAGATCCATGAAACCATGTTACCCTCTTAATAGGCCTCTGTGAGTATTGAAAGTATAGAACCAAACAGATAAAGCAACATGAAGCACCTTATTAAAACTACACCACCATTTTGCTTAGATTAGAGGAATAACAACATCTGTCCAATGCAAAGAATCTCATTGTCAAAAATTGTCAAAAAAGCCAAAAAAGCCAATCCAATCATAGGTTGCATTAATAGAGGGATAGAATCAAGATCATGTGAAGTATTAGTACCACTTGATAAAGCCTCAGTACTGCCACACTTTGAATGATGCATCCAGTTTTGATCAGCACAATATAAAAAAGATGTTGAGACTCTGGAAAGCATGCAGAGAAGAGCAATGAAGATGATTAGGGGGCTGGAGGCTAAAGCAAATGAATAATGGTTGCAGGAATTGGGTTTGTTTAGTCTAGTTAAAAGAAGAACTAAGGCACACATCATAGCAGTGTTCCAGTATTTGAGGGTCTGCCACAAAGAGAAGGGGGGGTTGGTGGCAAACTATTTCCCAAAGAACCAGAAGGCAAGACAAGAAACAATGGATGGAAAGTAATCAAAGAGAGAAGCAACCTAGAACTAAGGAGAAATTTCCATATTTTTATACTGTTAGGGTTAGGATTAGGGTTGGGGTAAGGGTTGGGATTAGGACTGGGGTTAGGGTTTTTTAAAATAATATTCTTAATATTTAGCAAACAGCAGGTTGTCTGGGTTCATGTATTTAAAAACAGTAAGTAATAATTAATTTCTATATTATCATAATCAATATGCTAGTATATTGCTCAGAAGTCTTCTTCCTACTAGTATATATTCAGTGTTACATAGTACATATAATGTTCATTTCTCTCTAACTCGTTTTTCTAGCCATTAATAAAAATTATCCCATGTTCTAAAGTATACTGAGTCTTTCATCTTTAATGTCAATCTGTCCATTTCACTACAATCTACATTTTTCTTAATTAGTTCTTCTTCCGTTGGTAAATTGTCATTTTTCCAATATTGGGCAAATATGATTTTTACTGCAGTTAATACATGTACAGTTAAGTATATACAATCTTTCTCATAGTTTCCTCCTATTATGCCGAACAGAAACAGTTCTGGCTTAAAATCTATATGTTTTTTAGTCATTTTCTCCAACCAAATATGTATTTTTGACCAAAATCTTTTAGCTTTAGGGCATGACCACCAAATATGGTAATAAGTACCTGTTTTTGTTTACATTTTCAACACTTGTTTGATGTATTTTTAAACATTTTTGCTAATCTCACTGGTGTTAAATGCCATCTGTAAAACATTTTATGTAAGTTTTCTTTATAAGCCACTGCTTTTGTTAATTTAGCATTTCTTTCCCATAAACTTTGCCAGTTTTCTAATTCTATATTATGTCCAAAGTTCTTTGTCCATATTATTATTGTTTCTTTTAATTGTTCCTCTTCCATCTTTAAGCTTAACAAATATTGTAGAGTTTCTTAATCAATTTTTCATCTGTTTTTAACAGTATCCAATCAAATTCTGTCTGTTCTTTATAAAATCCTGTGGTTTTAGCATCTTTTTCATATCTCGTTTGAATTTGCAGGTAAGGCCACCATGATAAATCAATACCTTGTTCTTGTAAATCTTGTCTATCTTTCAGTTTCCCTTCATTGTCCAAAATATCTTTATAGGTCACAACTTTCTTGTAGTTATTTATAATATTTGTAAACAAATTAAAATATAGAAAATAATACATAGTAAAAATCTAGCTAATGGTATCAGCTTAGGTTGTTTGGGCTAAATACTAAAATGCTTGTGAAAATCAAAATGCAAATTATGTAAAAAAAATATAAATCAGAATGAAAATTAATATATAAATTTACCCTCTTTTCTTGTACCTTTATATCCAGTAACTCTATATACATGCCTAGACTTTCAATTATCAAATGTTATTGTTCTAGAAATTCTTCTGAATATATGAAATGTTTTTGATCATAAAGGCAGATCTTAAGAAACAAGCTATTTTTAAAATAAACAAGTCCTAAAAGATTCATTGCTTAATAATTAGTTTCTTTTCTAAAAAGCATAAATTTTCTTCTCCTGCTTAATAAAACCAAAAGAAAGTTGTACATCTTAGTGCTTATCATGGCATTTCCAAAGTATCCTGGCAGATTCAGGTCATCTGTTCTGCTCTGCTTTTCATCATCAGCTCAGGAATTGCAAGAAGGATTTCAAATTAAATAAAGCAGTTGGTTTTAAAAAATGAAAAAAAAGAAAAGAAAGATTTGTGTACATACAGTTCAGTCAAAAATTATTTTTGTTGCACAGCACATATTCAAATGCTATTTGCTATTGCTATGGTATATGCAAAAAAAGAGGAATTAAAATGGATCATTTCAAACTGGACAGAAGGATTCTAGATTTTATTTCCCTTTTAATTAACCTTCTGATGAGATATATTTTTGACTGAAAACATGAAGCCGCTATGAAACACATAAATATACAGTAAGAAGAACAGCAAACTGAAGTTGTTCATAAATTGGAGTAATAGCCAGCCACTAGAATTTGTGTTGCTGCTGCTGAAATTCTCTTTACTATTGCAAAGAGAAGTAGCCCTTATGAAAAATACATTTTATAGGAAACTTTCCACTGACAAATAATTAAAGACTCATCCTCAAACTCTGTTTATGTGATGTATATATGAAAGTGTCTCCAGTTTCCTTATTGAGAATTTTACTTCTTCATTTTATCTCCAGAAATGACTATACCAATTTTTAAAGTAGTACAGATTTGATTCCTGCAATTAATTAACTGATGCACTTTAATACTTTACATTTGTTTATTTGACAAACTATTATATCCAAAACTGACCCCCAGCAACTTACCATATGATTTAAAAATACATGTAATAAACTCTAAACATAAAAGTAACAAGCAATAAAGAACAATCACAAGGCAGCTTGGGTGCCAGCCCCAACTCAGAAATAACAGTAATTAGATGTTAGAAGCTTTAAGAAAAAAGTTTCCTCTTCCCAACCTTGTAGAAACACTGAAGAGTATGTAGTCTTTGAAACTCTATTGGTAGGCTTTTTCACGGGATGGGGGACCATCACAGAATAATATTGTTTTTGTGCTCTTATTTACTTATCCCCATTTAATTCACATTAGTGAAACAACAGTCCAGAATGGACCAGTTCAGTGTGGAGAAAGCAGTGCTAAAGATACCTGGGAGTCAAAGCAATACTTTCAATTGTATTCAAAAACCTATAGGAAGCCAATGTACATTTGCACTGTTGCAGTATAGATGTTATGTGTTACAACGGTCTTCCCTCCCCAGCATACAAGCTGCTTCTTTTTACAAGTAATTTCCAAAAGTACTGCAGTAGTCCATTCTCAGGGTGATGAGGAATCACCCCCAAGCCAGTTAGCTGTGACTGCGTTGTGTACCATTGCTAAGTAAAGTCTCCTCGGGCCAGGATCTCCACATCAATTCAGCAATAGTTATGAGTCCAAAAGAACTGCAAATTACTGAACTGCTCCTTCAGACAGACTGAGATACAACCAGAGCAGAGTCCATCTTGTTAGAGTTCAATAGACTGTTTTATCCTACTTGGCCCACACAGACCCCTAGCCCCTGATCAAGACTCTACAATTTCCTTGCTCTGGCTTGAATGCAGATATACATTCAATGTATGATGCTTCAACCCCAAAAGCTGGGGAGAAGAAGACTAAGGCAAATAGCAACCCATAAGAGGTTATTCACCAGGCTTCTTTCTCCCTTTAACTTTGAATCTATCAGCTATTCAAAAAGGAGCACAACCACAATAAAAGTGCACTTCTAATTTCCAATAGTTGCAAGAGATAAAAAAGTCAGAAAAATTAACAAAAGAATAATGTATTTATTTATTTAAAACATTTATGTAGTTGTCCTCAGGGCTTTTTTTTAAAAAAAGGTGCTGGAATTCTCATCTTGGTGGGTGCAGGAGGTGGGGGGTGGGGGGGAGCGCTGCTGTGGTCATGGGCGTGAGGGGTGTTGATGGCGGGCTGCCCCCCGGGGCCAGAGCTGGCGTGGCTGGTGCCCGCTGTATACAGCGGGGCTGTGCAGGGCGGGCAGTGGAGGTGGTGCGGGCCAGGTGATGCAGGGTGGCCATTTAGGCATGCAGGGCGAGGTGACAGTGGCGCAGGTCCAGCACTGGGTAGGCCACCAGCCTGGCTGACATGGGTGAGCACAAGGAAGGAGTGCACATGGACTCCGCATAACCCACCTCCCACTCCTTGTCCTCTCCTACTTACCTAGCTGAGATGGTGTAGTTGGGCAGCAGGGAGGGATGCAAAGTTCCTGCCAACTCACCTTCGCTGCAGACAACTTGCCGGTGCAACATTTGCCGGCCGGGTTTTTTGGCGCGCTCAGCAGCAATTCCTATTGGCTTTCGAAAGCTAATAGAGGGAGTAGCATAGCTTGTGCAAAAGCTTTTTTTTTGTGACTAGAGGAACATCTACAGTGGTCATGGTAAGCCATGGTCATGGTCATGGTAAGCCATGGAGGCACTAGGCAACATGACTTTCAGGGCAGTGGTGGTGATTTTATTACTTTTTTTAAAAAAAAAGTCTGTGGTCTGTCCAAGGGTGCTTGGTAGGCTGCATGTACAGGCCTGGTCTAGAATTTATTTATTCAACTATCTAGAACAGGCATGTCAAACTCGTGACGTCATGTGACATTGCACGATGTATCACACTTTTTCCCCATTGCTGGCAATGGGGTGGGCGTGGTTTCGTTGTGACGCATCTGGCCTGCGGGCCAACAATTTGACATGCCTGATCTAAGACATCCATTTTTTGCATTGCAAAGGGCCTTTAATCTGTTGTATATATGGTTTTATTTTTGTGTGCAAAAAGGATTCTAAATTAATTGAGTCATGTCCTGGTGTGAAGTCTGATAGCTTGAGTTAAAGAGCCTATAAAATCTCAAATGACTCCAGTTGTTTTGTTCAAGTATGCTAATGTTCTAAGGTAAATATTATTCATATTATATAACATCCAGATGAGCACCTCAGTAGCATATTGTAGTTCTATGAGGTGTGGTGGGCTTCATAATTTGTTGACTGAAGAACCACCATGCCATATGTATATATGCAACTGCCATTATTTTTCAAGCTGCATTACTTGAACACATGGCACACATCACAAATCAGATTCCTCTGTAATGCACTATTCCTTTGCATGACTGTAGGACATTTAGAAACGCAATTACATTCTTATGCTTCCAAAGCATTCTTCCTTATCTTCCTGTTACATTGATAACCATAAAAATACTCAAGGTCTCTTGGGATAAGATAGAAGTATGGTATTTAAGGAATGCAATAGAAAGCATTCACACTGCACAATGTATTTAAATTTCATTTTGTTTGAGGCAACTTCTTATAAAAGAATTGCCATTAATTTGTTTTAATAAAATAATTTAAATCAATTTTTACTTGATTTCAAATTAAATTAATTATATTGGTTGACAATGAGATTTTTTTAGTACAATTGCCAAATGCAATGAACTGGTTTTAGGTATATGTGTGCACTGATTATTTCAACACCAATAAATTTTAACAACATATTCTATTTGAATGCAAATGCAAATTATACAATTTTTTGTGCAAAAATAAAACAAAATAACAGATTTAAGAGCTGTTATCATTAGTTATCCTTAGATAAAAAATAATTCCATCATCCAAAACTTTGTTATACTGTATTTAATGAACAGATGCTTTGGGATTTTTAAAAAAAGACTGACTACATTTGATTGTGTATCACAATGGCATTAAAACAAAATTTGAACAGTGTATGAAAAATAAAGGTTCCCTAAACATCTGCAGGCTATATTTATACATTTTCCTTGATAGCACTCTATTGCCTTCTTTTTAATATTTTTTTCAACTTCCCAGCTTAAAAAAAGCAAGGCGTCCTACACCAGGAGCTGAAAGTTTGTTTAAGCAGGCTGCTAGGCAACCTGTTCACACTCGGCCCTTCTTACCCTTCCACTTTTGAATTAGCCTGTAGGGATCGCATTTCCTTCAATTTGAGCCATCTGAAGGTCCATCGCTGTGATGCATTCTGGTGCTCTGCAACCTGGCTGCCTGAGGAGAATTTGGCTCTCCGGAACAGTTTCCTTCAGCTTTTTTTGGTTTGTGTGTGTGCAAAAAAAAGGTGCCGGAATGCCGTTCTGTGCGTTCTATGGGAAAAAAAAAAGCCCTGGTTGTCCTATACCACAGGTCTGCAACCTGCGGCTCCGGAGCCACATGTGGCTCCCAGTCCTCTGCCATGTGCAGTCCCAAAAAAAAGTGGGAATAAAAAAGTTCAGCCAATCAATTCAAATATGCAGGGTAGGTGCATATCTCGCCTTGGCTCCACTCTTCAAACCCTGTTCTGCGCATGCGCGCATGTACGCGCATGTGCACACATTTTTTGTGGCTCCCAGTTTTTCCTTTTGTGAGGGAACCGGTTCCGAGTGGCTCTTTCACTGTTTCAGGTTGCTGACCCCTGTCCTATACCAAACTCTGAGTGGCTCAAAAATTAAAACAACATAAGAAACATATCGAATGTTATAAACAAAAACCTGGGACCAAGTCAGGTTTCTGACATACAGTCACCTCATTTTGGGGGCGGGGGCGGGGGGGAGCCAGATCTCCAGTGCTTTTTGGAAGGTTCGGAGGGTAGAGGCCTGCTGAACTTGAGGGGGCAGAATGTTCCATATGCCTGCTACTTCCAAGGGTAAAATGATAGGAAAAATGAGACTATTAATAAAATTACAAATCAGACTGAACAGAAGAAGAAAAATTGACAGTGAAAAATGAGATTTGAGCCACTGTGGAAAGATACTTGAAATATGTGGTATAAGAATGGTTGCCAAGAAAGAAATGAAACGGTATTATAGCAGTGGTGTCAGCTTTATCTTTTTTGCTAGTGTATGCTAACATTATTATAATTGCTATTATTAGATTGCTTTTAACATAGTAAGATAATTTGAAAGGTAATCTCAAAGGGCAGACAGTTCTCTTTATCATGAGAAAGGACAACAACAAAATACAACAAAGAAGGGAAAGGATGAAAGTCACAACGGTATCAAGAGATAAATATAAAACATGCGGCTATTTATACTTTGTTTTGGGCTGAAAGCAAAGCTGAAAGCATAGTGGTTCACTGGGAAGCTTAACTTGCTTTGCTTTCACTTAAACCACAGTACTAACATGTCCCAGCAATTTTTTTTTGTCTGTATCCTGTGATTTAATTTTTCTTTACAGCTTGTATGGCCACCAATCCCATTAAATGACTCTAATTAGCTCACAATTATCCATAAAACGTAATTAAAAAATTACCCATCCCCTAGGTGACAAATAAAAGATTCTCACAACTCAACCTCTCATTCTAGCCCAATGTTTGGGGAAAGAGCCAAGTTTTCACAGCCTTCTGTGAAAAGGACTGGGAAAGTCACCAAGAAGGCACACCTCTGAAGTCCCATTGTTTATGAAAGGGGACTTGGAGCACACCTATTCCATGATGAATTAGTAGGATGAGCAGATACTCTCAGAGAGAGGCAGTTCCACAAGTAACCTGGCCCTATGAATTACACCTAGAAAGCAAATGGAAACCAGTGCAGCTGATGCAACAATGGTGTTATTGTGAACCACAGGACATACAAAGCTGGAAGTGTCACTGCATTTTGGACCAGCTTCAGCTCCAAATGGTCTTCAAGGGCAGTCCCATGTAGATCACATTGCAGTAATCTGACTTGGAGGTGACCATGAGCAATAACTCAGTGAAAAATCATCCTCAGATGTTCCATTTTTAAATTACAGGTAGTCCTCAACCTATGACCAAAATTGAGCCCAAAATTTAAGTTGCTAAGCAAGATAGTTGTTAAGTGAATTTTGCCCATTTTACAACCTTTCTTGCCACACTTAAGTACATCCCTGTGGTTGTTAACTTAGTAACATAGTTGTTAAGTTAATCTGGCTTCCCTATCAATTTTGCTTGTTAGAAAGCCACAAAAGGTGATCTCATGATACTGGAACATATAACCATAATAAATATGAGTCAGTTGCCAAGTTTATGAATACTGATCACATGATCATGGGGATGCTGCAATGGTCATAAATGTGAAAAACAGCCATGTCACTTTTTTAATGCCACTGTAACTTCGAATGGTCACAGTTGGTTGTAAATTGCATTCTACCTGTACAGTTGTATTCTTAAATATGAAACAAATATAAACCAATTATCTGGGTGCACTCTGACCTAGTTCATTAATAATTCCCTTAATGGTGCAATCAGGTGACTTTAGGAGGGTAGGTTATATCCAGTTCCTATAAGCCTTCCTCAGTCCCCTGGGTAGTATTTTCCAGGGACATTGTATTTTCAACAGTAAAAGAGTCTAGTTCCTTCAGATAATTTACTTTTTCTCCCATCAGGTCTCCAAGCTGATTCCTTACTCTGATCAGCTGAAAAGAAGTGACCAGCAGTGATACGGTGTTTCTGTCTCCAACTTGGTGGAGCAGTGGGCTAATGCCTCCTTAAGTAACACCAGCTGCCTGCAATTAGTGCAGATTCGAGTCCCACCAGGCTCGAGGTTGACTCAGCCTTCCATCCTTCCGAGGTAGGTAAAATGAGGACCCAGATTGTTGGGGGCAATAAGCTGACTTTGTAAAAATGCCACTGGGGGGGGGGCGAAAGCCCTAATAAGCAGGCATATACATAGAATGAAGGCTATTGCTAAGCACATTGTGCTTTAGATTGTAAGCCGCCCTGAGTCTTCGGAGAAGGGCGGGATATAAATAGGATTAAAAAAAAACTTCACGGCACTTATTGGGGTCTTTTTAAACACACCACTGAAAAACATTTGCTCAAAGTCAGAATGGCAGATATTCTCACATTGGCTAGAGATGTTTTGCAAGGCAGAGGACGGAAATAAATCCAGTGGAATGCAGCAGTGCCCTGTATAATGTAAATAAGCATTTGCTGACATCTTGTTTGTGGCAAGATAGCTATTATCACATTTACTGTGGTTCAAGGACTAGAGGACAGCATTTTAACTCAGCCATGAGAAAAAATCTTGAACAAAGGAATTGGAGAGGAGGAACAGGCAAAAGAGAAGAAGAAATGACACCATATCAAAATGTGTAAAAAAATAAGCATCATGGGTGGTGGTGGGGAATCAGGAGAATAACTTCAAAGTATTTATTTACAAAGCTTTTTCACATGTGTGGGTGCAGGCAGAAACAACTCCCTCTAACAATGCAGTCTCTAGTGTTCAGTGGATTCTTCACTTTGCTGTTCCTGCTGAGGGGAATGATTTGCTAGAAAGATAGCCAGACGTCTGTTTCCACTTTTACTCAGTGGTGGGATTCAAATACCTGAACAACCAGTTCTCTGCGTGGATGCAGGCCTGGGCCTCTGAGGCCTAGAATGGACTTCCGGAAGTGACATCCACACACTTCCTGTGGGCCATTCAAAGCCTTGGAGGCGTCCTCCAGGCCTCCGAGGCCTAGAACAAACTTACAGAAGTGACATCCTCGCACTTGCTGTGGGCTGTTCTAGGCCTGGGAGGCCTCCTCCAGGCCTCCAAGGCCTAGAACAGACTTCCAAAAGCAACGTGGGTTCAGCTGATTCTCTGAACTCAACAACATTTAGCTACTGGTTTTCCCGAACCGGTGCAAAGCAGCTGAATTCCACCACTGCTTTTACTTGTAGTAACCTTGAGCCTCTTGAACCATCCCAACAAGAACATTAAGACTCTGCTTCCTCCACATGCTTCCCTTTAAATGCTGGTAGCAGTACCAAACCATTGCATGCACTTTCTCCTTGAACTATCTCCAATCAACTTTGAATGTCTTGGCTCAGTTATTTCTTCACATTCTCTGCTGGCGAGAGTAGCAACTCCTTCAACCATGGAACAGTAAACTTATTGAAGATTTCCATTTACTTCTGAAAAAGAAATTACAAACGAAGTACCTGGCTGAGAAAAATATAACATTCATGGAGGGGGGCGGGGGGAAAGGAAGACTAGTACAGGATGACATGGTTTCCTGTTTTGGCAGCCAGGACACATTTTCCCCATCAAGTCCATTTGTTGGTTGCCCACTGTACCAGAACAAGTACATGGATTCATAGATTCGTCCAAGCCACCCTATTCTGTAAGCCACTTTTACAGAAAACCTCACTTGATCTGCTTCTCTGGAGTTGCTTAGCTATCACCTTTCATATTATTTAAAGTAATATATTAAATGTATGCCTGTGTGGAAGTTCACAACAATAAAATTATAATGAAACCAATAAAACATAATTAAGAAAAGATGGCAAACATGATAGACCAGATGGAAAGAAACAAGCTAAATAATAAGGAAGGGAGAAATTGGAGCTCAAAAACTTTAAAAAAACAGAGAGAAGAAAAGGATAAATAAAACTAATGCAATAGTAAGAAAGTTAAATAAATAAGGTAGAAAAATGAGCACAAACAGGCAGAGAAAAGCATAAAAAAATTAGGCATAATTACCTACAACAAAGAAGGGAAAAACAAGGCTAACAGCAAAGCACACCCAACCAACCAAAAAAGAGGGATTTTCAAACAACAAACTCATGGAACAGGCGACTGATACTATTGTGGTATGCAATACATGTTCCAAATTATATATGCATTAAATGTAAACTATGTGACCTACAAGAGGAAAAAGTAAGGGATTTAGAGGCAATTCTAGCCAAACTCCAACCTACACAAGAAAGCTATAACCAAATTGAACCAAATAATGAACAAATACCGTAACTCCCAGAGGATTTGACCCTACCGATAAACCCTTGGAGGAAGACAAATAGAAGTATGTCACACATACAAGGAAACAAATAATCAAAGAAAGAAGCAGCATACATATAACAAACAGCCCAAACTAACCTAACCAGAAGCAGCCCCATTAAAAATGAGCAATCAATTTCTTCCCTAGATGGAAATATGCAGACCCACAAGCTACCCACCCCCCAAAGAATACATGTAGACACCTAGCAAAGAAACATCACAAATATCCCTAAAAAGCCACATCAACAAACACACCTGAGATAAACAGAAAAGCACCCCAGGCTGTACCCCTCCCAAAAAAGGTGAGTGTTGGTAATAGGAGATTCTATCCTCAAAAGAACAGAATCAGCCATCTGCAGACTGGACATACAATCCAGGGAGTTATGTTGTCTTCCTGGAGCAAAAATCAAAGATGTGGCCGAGAACCTAACCAAAATAATTAGGCCCATAGATTACTACCCTTTCCTCCTCCTTCACATTGGGATGAATGACACAACAAAGCACCTGAGTACAATATTGAGAGATTATAAGCAACTAGGCCAGGGGTCAGCAACATGAAACAGTGAAAGAGACACTCGGAACCGGTTCCCTCACAAAAGGATAAACTGGGAGCTGCAAAAAATGTGTGTGCATGCATGTACATGCGCACATGCGCAGAACAGGGTTTGACTGAAGAGTGGAGCCAAGGCGAGATATGCACCTACCCTGCATATTTGAATTGATTGGTTGAACTTTTTTAGTCCCACTTTTTTTTTGGACTGCACATAGCAGAAGACTGGGAGCCACAGGAGACAGCTAAAAGAGCCGCATGTGGCTCCAGAGCCGCGGGTTGCAGACCTGTGAACTAGGCAATAAAGTTAAGGAGCTAGGAGCATAAGTAGTGTTCTCATCAATATTTCCAACAAACGGCCAACACCCATTGAGGGGAAAAAGAATTCCAGAAATAAACCACTGGTTAAAGGGTTGGTGTTGCCAAGAAAAGTTTGCTTTCCTGGACCATGGAGTGAATTTCCTATGCGAAGGACTCTTGGCAAGGCATGGGCTGCACCTCACGAAAACAGGGGAAAATGTTCTTGGAAAAAGACTGGCTCAACTCATCAGGAGGGCTTTAAACTAAAATTGAGGGGGGGAGGGTGACCAATCTTTAGAATCTCTAGAACCCAAAACCAATCATAAATCCCAAGAAAACAAATCAAACAATGAGGTATGGAGTGATAGAAAAAAGAAAAACTCAAACATCAGGAGATGCAGGAAACACACCTCTTGTAAACAACAGTAGAGGGTGGGGGGACATCCAGATTTGAAGGGAACTTATTCCAGAGGGCGGGTGAAAGTCCACTTCCAGGATCCCAATAGAAGAATATTGTTTAATTAAATGAATTTGGAGTGGACCAACCCTGTATGATTGAATCGGCCAGGCAGGTATTATGGGGGACAGGCAGTTCCTCAAATAACAGGTCTTATCAAGTGGCCTATACTAACTATTCACTGCAGCCTTCTCTCTCCCCGCCTTATTTCCCAGAAGTAAGTTAAACATGTGAGCAAAGCATGGATATACTGTATCTGTGTGGTATCATAGACCACTTTGATGTATGAGACTGAGCTTATACATTTATATTCTGATGTGATGCTATTATTGTGCCTTTATCAGTTATCATGGAACTGTATTAACTGCTCTAAAATTCACTTCTCCATCATGTGATTTATGTTATGTGTTCTGTCTTCACTACACATGACTCTGTGTGCAGCTTGACATGTAGCTTAATCCACCTATCCTTCAATAAAACAGGCCTTGTGCGTAGATCTGGATGCTTTATTAAAGGAACAGGATGATGAAACTGGAAAAAATAGAAACACAATATGAACCCAAATACAAAATAAGCAGTGTTGAGTTGCTGGTGAGAAAAACAATTAATAAATACATATAAATCTGAAGGAAAATATTTGTAGCTCAGGGTTGAAATGAGGGGTCCTTGGTGCTCTATGAGCTTGCTTGTTTTCTTGCAGATGTTTCATTACCCTAACTAGGTAACATTATCAGTTAGTAAGGAGTGCTGTTTGCTCTGTTTATATTCTGGTGTCTTGCCTGTCTGTGTGGGTGGGGGCGGTCTTAGGGATTCTTTGGTTGGGCTGTCTACTAATGGCTCTGTGGCAGTCTCTTGACTGGGGTATTGCTTACTTGATTGTTGGTCTGAAGGTTTTAACTTTGAAGTCACCTTCAGACCAACAATCAAGTAAGCAATACCCCAGTCAAGAAACTGCCACAGAGCCATTAATCTCAATTGCAATCAATTTATTACTACAGCCAAAGGTCAACACAAAAATTAAACATTCAAATAAAACAAAACTAAACAGAACCAACACAAGAAGACATAGCAATATATTACAATTAATGATGTAATCAATGGGTGACCAAGGTCTGCCTAGTTTTACAAACAGTATAACAAAAATTAGCTAGCTTCAGAAAAACTGAATCATACTGACCTGACAATAAAAATACATTGAGTATAGTCTAATGCTGGATAAAAACACATAATAAAATTAATTATAAAAGATTATTAAAAAGATCTAAAATGTTTATGTTTCTGGTGAGTCCCCAGTGTTGCTGCACAGAATCTAGCCACCTGTGCCATGATCACTGCCTGCTCATCCTTAAGCAGCCACTGGAGATAAATACTTTCCGAATGACCAAGATACCTATTAATTATAGGGGGGGGGATATGTTTTTTTCCAAATAGCTCTATAGAAGGAACATCAAAGGAGTATGTATCCAATGGTCTCCACCTCTCCTGAGCCACAGGAGGAGAGTCTTTCAGCCTTAGGTAAAGGTAAAGTTTCCCCCACACATGTGTGCTAGTCATTTCCGACTCTAGGGACCGGTGCTCATCTCCGTTTCAAAGCCAAAGAGCCAGCGCTTGTCCGAGGACGTCTCTGTGGTCATGTGGCCGGCATGACTAGATGCCAAAGGCGCACAGAACGCTGTTACCTTCCCACCGTAGTGGTGCCTATTTTTCTACTTGCATTTTTACATGCTTTCAAACTGCTAGGTTGGCAGAAGCTGGGACGAGTAACAGGCGCTCACTCTCTTTCAGCCTTACATACCAAAATATGATACTTCTACTGCTCTATGATAGAAAAGAAGGAAGTTCACAGAAGACTGGATGATCACATCTATTTTTTCCACCAAATTCTATTTCCACAATATATTTTCCCTGGAAAAAAAGTAACTGTCTTTGTGCTTCAGGAAGTGCCTACAGTCAGTGGCTCAAAAGATGCTGTCAAGTTTCTGCCTTTGGACTTCCTTCCATGATCCCTCCCAACTGCCTTCTCCTGTGATATACAGTATACTGACACCTGTGTCAGAAGGAGGCAATGAAGAGTGGTAAGTCAGCTTCTGTGGTATGCAAGGCTTCTCTACTTAACCTGAACGTGCACTGTTATGCTTTATTTCATTATTTTTTCATTTATTAATTCACAAACTATGCTGCATTGTGATGCACATTTTATTTACAAAGCCAGAATCATGTGCATATTATCATTATTCATATAATACTTCTATAAAGAAGTAATCTTAGAACCCAATATTTTAAGCAAGGATTAAATTGAAAGGATGATTCAGCTCCAGCTTTCTCAAACTGAATTCCCCCTATGGATACTCTGGACAGCTCTAGTGGGAAATTAGTCTACTTTATTGATTTCAACTATTTGCATTGACTAATCAGTTGCAAAATGGTTTTACAATGGCATGGCACCTAATTGTATTTAATGGAGATGGTGTATAATTACCCAAGTCTTTGCTTAGATGCTGAATTCTTGCAAGAATCGGTTCAGTGGATGCAAAGGGCTACCCTAAGAGTATGAATCTAGACCTGGTGGTGGAAGTGCCTCTAAGGGAACTGGAATTTTATTCATCATCAGCCAATTTGCCATAGCAACAGTCAGAGCCGATAGCTAGTACCACCCACCAGCCTCTTCTGTACCTAAGTGATTCATTCCTTGGATTCTGCATGAACTATGAAGGAATGATGAGAGGAAGGAGCCGATCAAAAAAATATCCATTTTGATGAAACTAAAGACACCTAAGCAGCTGGCTTATTTTACCAGACTGAGTAATGCTGGCCTATGAGGAAAGCAAGATGCTGAATCACCCCCATTTTTTCCTGTGTTGTTTTGATTATGCTTGGATTTCTATGACTGTATCTCTTAAGAAGTTGAAAAACCTCACTGTTTGCCTTTTTACATGCATTTGACATTAGAAATAAAAAAAATTCTGAGCTCATTTTTAAATCTTCAGCTATCATAATTCCTATACTACAGATATGTGCTTTGGTGATATGTGAATTTAACACAGAGCAAAGCTTCTTTGGGCAGAATGTTGGCAGAATATATACAGTCTTCAAAAGAATGAAGATTCTGGAATAATATAAAACGGCAATATTCAAGGAACATTGGGAAAGGTTATTGTGCTTACTTCAGCCGTTTCCAATTGTGTGAATATACAGTATATACTGTATGTATGCATTTTTGCTTCTTTTCCCTTACAGATAAAACTGATAAGAGGCACATATCACTTTATAACTCAATCATCATATTCATGAATGAAAAATACTTAAGAAATATGATTAAGGATCCTGGTTTATATAGAAAGAGTCTCCTTACTGTCTGTAAAAAAATAAGAATTGATTCAGCTAGATGACTATACTGTGGAGCCAATTTAGGACATTTTTTTGTTTTAGGGCAGATGTTTTGGAATTAGGAGCTTATACCACAGTTAAGCAGGTCAGAATTACAGTAGGCTAAGACTGAGGGTAGGAGTATCTGGGGACAGCACTAATGAATTCCTTTCAGTGACGTAGCGTGGGGGGTGCAGGGGGGGCCGGCCGCACCGGGCGCAACATCTGGGGGGGGGCGCGCTCGCACTCGCAGCTCTCTGCCCCTGCCTGGCTCACTTACTCTCTCTCACTGCAGTGCTGGCTGTGCGAATCCGATCCGAGCCGCCGGGTCGCCGTCCACTGTGGAGGGGGGGGTGCAAATTACTTGCCTTGCCCCGGGTGCTGACAACCCATGCTACGCCACTGATTCCTTTCTTTTTTTCTCTGTTCCTTCTTTTCTTTTCCTTTTTTCCCCATGCCTCTCTCTTTCTTTCCATTTTCCCTACCAAAATCCTTTACACAAAGCAACTGGTTTCCATGAAAAATCCCATTCACATGAAATGGAACCTTATTTAATAGCATGCAATCAAAGAACAGAACTCTTTTTTTTCCTTAACTGCATCCTGTTTCTGAAAACTGTTATAGCACACATTTATTCTATACATTTATTAGACTTGAAGAGAGGGTTCTACGCATTTTGCTCTGTGGGAATTTTTGGAGTAAATGGCAGGAAATGGGTGGGTGGCCTAACCTCCCTTCTCAGGAGTCACCCTCCAGAGTTATGTCTCCCCAAAGAAACAAAACAACCCCTCTACATTGTTGGAAAGGGATCAGTTTTTTTATCATTAGGTCTAGTGGACTATGAGAACGGAACAAAAATGAAGCAGACTATACATAGATCATAGCCAGCCCATGAATTAAAAAATCCATTTGGATGCTATGGATATGGATTGTATTCTACTCTGTGATCTTTCCTCTTTCTCTTCTTAAAAAGGTAAAGGTAAAGGTTCCCCTGCACATGCGTGCTAGTCGTTTCCGACTCTAGGGGCCGGTGCTCATCTCCGTTTCGAAGCCGAAGAGCCAGCACTTGTCCGAGGACGTCTCCGTGGTCATGTGGCTGGCATGACTAGACGCCAAAGGCGCACGGAACGCTGTTACCTTCCCACCGGAGTGGTCCCTATTTTTCTACTTGCATTTTTACGTGCTTTCGAACTGCTAGGTTGGCAGAAGCTGGGACAAGTAACAGGCGCTCACTCTGTTACGCAGCACTCGGGATTTGACCCGCCAAACTGCCGACCTTCTGATCGACAAGCTCAGCGTCCTAACCCACTGAGCCTCCTTCTGATTGACAAGCTCAGCGTCCTAACCCACTGAGCCTACTTCTTCAAATACAATTATGTTAGAGAACAGTCCCAAAAGAAATATATAAAGTATATACAACTGTGTCTCTGCCAGCCACAAAATATCTTTCCTCCTATATTGAATTATTAGTGTGACATTGTACTCTTTTTTAAAATAAATTGGTTACATTTTGTAGCACTTTGTATATATCAAAACTATATCCTGCATCCTTGACTGGCCATATGGTTGGGATTTTTGGAAGTTAAAAGCTTTAATTTTTGGCTGGCAACAGGTCCGTTATGTCTTAAAGCATTTCTAGGTTTTATTCCAATTTTCCATGGAGACAGTAACAGCTATTTATTTCCCTGTCAACACTTTTCTTGCAAAGAGAATATCTTCAGCTTTTTATTCATAAAGCTAGAAGACAAAGACAAAATTATTTGTTTACCTTTCACACTTTTCTTTGCACATATCTTTAATTTTTTCTCTATAGAAATATGTATTCATACTGTGCAGTGCCCATTACTTTGACAGCAGCAACAAGATGTTCTGTAGTTCAATGGCACAGCACATGATTTCTATGCAGAAAATCCTCTATCACTGCAACTTCAATTAATTACGAAGACTCTTTCCTGAAAGGAAAGCTATGCCAGTCAATGTTGAAAAGATTGTAATAGAATCAATTATCTGAGCACCATGATGATATTTAAGAAATTATTCTCCCAGGCTTTGAGGCACATTAGTGTTGATCCCTATTGGATAGGATCAAGAAGATGATTTTTTATTTTTTGTTTTTTTAAAAAAAATATTGAAAGCTGCCAAGAGTTGCTGCAAATTGGGCATTCTGCTAAAGGAAGGAAGGAAGGAAGAAAATAAATGACACTTTTCCATGATCTTCAGTGCATATGAACTGCTACCTTATGCAGGCCTCTGATCTCCAGTAATAATTTACATAAGGATGTCAAATGATTTCACTGAGAACTTTCAGTAGTATTTCTGAAATCTGGATGGAAGGAACTCTTAAGTTATTTTATTGTACCCTTTTATCATATCATTTTTCTCTAGCTGATGCAGTTGATTAGACACTATTGTTAAATTTCCTTTCATTTTACCAGGACTTTTGATTTTGTCTGTCCCTTTGAGATCATACTCCATGAGACATTTTCAAGTGAATAGAATTGTTTTAATCATCAGAGGGGAACTGATTGGCAGTAATTTGTCAAAGAAGGAAAATCGCTAATATTTTTCAGCTTAGCAAACCTGCCAGCAGCTCAGTCAGTTCTGGTGTATATGATTCATTGTATTCTTTTCAAGACAAATTAATTTCTTAAAAACCCAATTTGTCCTTTCAAATGTGCCCATATTATTCAAGATTATGTTGGTTTCTTTCCCCTCCCTAAATAATCACTATTTATAAAACTGAAGATAAAATGTTCTTTTGGTTAAAGCGTTTTTATTTATCCTCAGGATGTTCTCAATATTTATAAAGTGAGCTTTTTTTACAATAAAGGAATGCTTTAGATTTCATAATCTGTGCCTCTATAACTTCATAGAATCCAGAGCTCACCAATTCTAATAAAGCTTATTTCACCTAATTTCATATCAGCAGATGATTGCTATTCCTGCTGCATAGCTTGACCAGTTCCATGAAGAGAATTAGAGTCATTTTATAAATCTCCTTCTATACTGTATAAATTCATTTCTTTTCAAATGACTTTTTATTCACTAGTGACTGACAACTGTAATTTAATTTAATTTAATTTAATTTAATAATTTGATTTCTATACCGCCCTTCTCCCGAAGGACTCAGGGCGGTGAACAGGGCAATAGACAATAAAAATATTATACAAAAATTAAAAAGTCATTAAACATTATGCCCTTAAAATTAATACATATTACAGTTAAAACTATTTATAAAAACCCAACCCCATCCCATCAGACCAGGCCAGCTTGTTCGAAAAAGAAAGTTTTGAGATCGCGCCGGAAGGAGCGAAGGTCGGGGGCCATCCGGAGCTCAACCGGTAAGCTGTTCCAAAGGTCTGGCGCGCCCACAGAGAAGGCCCTCCCCCTGGGGGTCACCAATCGGCATTCTTTGATCGGTGGCACCCTGAGGAGGCCCTCTCTGTGGGAGCGCACTGGACGGAGGGAAGTTGACGCCGGCCGCAGGTGTTGCCGTAGGTAATCTGGACCCATGCCATGAAGGGCTTTGTAAGTCATCACTAACACCTTGAACCTCACCCGGAGAGCAACCGGTAGCCAATGCAGCTCGCGGAGCAAAGGTGTAACATGGGAGTATCGGGAAACTCCCAAGACAACTCGCGCGGCCGCATTCTGCACCAGCTGGAGTCTCTGGGTGGACCTCAAGGGCAGCCCCATGTAGAGAGCATTACAATAGTCTAGACGAGAGGTCACGAGCGCATGAGTGACTGTGCGCAAGGCATCCCGGTCTAGATAGGGCCGCAACTGGCGCACCAGGCGAACCTGGGCAAAGGCCCCCCTAGTCACAGCTCCAATATGCTCTTCCAAAGAGAGCTGTGAATCTAGAAGGACCCCCAAGTTGCGGGCCCTATCTACGGGGGGTAATAACTCACCCCCCGTAGTATGTCAGTTCTTGAAGTTCTTGCAAATTTAACAGTATCCAAGGAGTCATGATCAGCAAGTGCTAAAACAATGTGTGCTCATGTGCAAGTCAAGCTGTGATGTACATCTTAGCAGAGCCAAGATCCAATCTCTAGCAACTGTACCTAAAGGGATGAATTAAATATGATATAAAATGCATTTGTCAGACACTCTGAAGAACTGATATCATTGAATGCAGACAATTCTGGTTAGAATTATCTCAGTTTGTTAAGTGATGCCTCCTGGAACACTTTCTCAATATCCCTTATAATATCTGCTTCTCCCCGTGGCCCAATGAAAATATAGTTGATTTTACCCATTGTTTGGTCTCCACAGAAAGGGGACCTTCCATACTGGAAATTGTTAATGCATTAAAAAA
Source organism: Vipera ursinii (assembly GCF_947247035.1). Lineage (NCBI taxonomy): Eukaryota > Metazoa > Chordata > Lepidosauria > Squamata > Viperidae > Vipera > Vipera ursinii. The sequence continues at coordinate 17,428,860 of NC_139521.1, forward strand.
GACCCCCACCTCCACCTGCAGTATATTGGTTCCTTCCTTAACTAATTTTGTTGATCTAATGTTAATATTTATCATTTTAATTTTTTATATTTTGTTTTTATCATGCCGTAAGCTGCCCAAAATCATTTAATAGCAATATGGATGGCATATACATTTAAATAAATAAATACTGTACTGCCTTATGTACGGATTTAATTTTAACCAGATATAAACACATACTATGAAGAATTGTATTTACATTTAAGGACAAATCCTTCATATTTCCAACCACGCCCATGGAAAATCTGTACCAATATCTCAAAAGATGGACATGCTAGGAATTATAGGAACAGCTGCATCAACAATCTGGAAGCCATCAGTCTGAGAAAGAAGAAACGTGGTAATTGAACACAGCTAGCAAAGATATGCCAGTAAAAGATAAGAGAGAGTATATGGAGATTTGTATATGTGTGTCTTCTACCTTCTATCCAGCTGACCCAACATACGTTTCTTACCAAATGCTTTATGGGCCATTGTTATATCATACCTCACATTTGGGTATGATTTAACCTAATCAGTATCAGTACTACGTTTCACTTGTACTTAATCACATGTATCTTCCATATAACTCTCAAATACTATATTTTTAAAAAATTCGTACTTGTAGATTTTTTCACACATAGCATTTTCAAATTTGCACCTTTACATATATCTTTAGAAATAATTTTAAAGTATAGTTTCACCATTAAAAATATTTGTATGTCTATAAAATCCAACATAAGAAAAGTGAAATATTTTTTAATATTTTGGCATTTATTCTTTATTTTTACCCAAGATGGTCTCCAAGGAACACGTATATGTATTGCTAATCCATTACCTAGTCAGAAATAAGTATTAAATGGCTATCAATCCAGAGTTCTTTACCTGATATATTGTTTTGCTTGATTAACTCATCTATAAAATCAATTATAACTGAATATAGTAATATACAATCAAAGACTTTAGGGAAATTGTTACAAGAACACTTCTGAACACATAATATTGAAGCATATTGCTTCAATTTGACAGTAAAATGAGATCTATTCTCATTCAGGGTACGTATGTGTCCTAGATACTTGGCTTTTCCATCCAATTTTCTATATCTGGGACAAAAGCTAATCCTGTTTTATTGTTGTTCCCTTTGATGCCTTCCTGACAAATAGCTAAGAAAGGTGAATATATTGTAAGAAAAGTTTCCATATATCCATTTTTAGCTCAAGACCTAATTGAGAAGGGAAAATTCCTATGGGCCTGCAAGAAATATCTCTGAAATCGGAAAGAAGACCAGATAAATGCAAATGGAAAATAGAACAGTACAGGTTCCATTAATCAAGGAGGGAAGTGCTATTTTAATTCATTTGATTGATTTTTGGTTTATGAATAAAATATTTATTTTCTGGACTAAATATTCCACATGGCATATTTTAAAAAATATGAAAAAACAAGGGCTTTTTTCTTTTTCCTGAGATTCAAGGTTGATACCCAGCTGCAGTGTGATTAAAAAAAATTGAGAGGAGAAAGGAGGAAGGAATTGGTTTGAATGAAAAATAGTTGTAGGGAAGTTGACACAAGATAAGAAAAAAAATACAATTATTAACTTAAATAGCTAGATTGCAAGATGAAAGAAATAGAAATCTTGGAAATGAAAGCTAGAGGTTTTGAGAAGAGATAGGAAATTCTTCCAAGATCTGCTGGCTTCAGGTTATAGTTTAACCTGGCTCAATCCCTAAACATCATGCAGGAGGGTAGAATTCAGGGGGGAAAAAAGCTTCTTTGGTAAAGAAGGCAGACAACTAGTTTAGGAATATACTGTATACAGGATTCCAGCTTGCAGTAGGGTAAGGAGGAGGAGAAAGGGAAAGAAAGAAGGAAGGGCATTTAGAACTAAGTAGAACAGGGGAGCCCTCTCTGTGGCAGAAGGGCTTCTTATGAGCCTGAAGAAAAAAGCACAAGGCTTTGTGCATACATTCCAGGAGCACAATACTAATTTCCAGCTGAGCTAATATGAAATATAGAAGCTGAATGTTACCAGTGTGAAGGGTACCAGTTAAACTCAGCACTGCTTCAATAGTGAACACTTGGAGCAACTTCTGTGAGTCCAGAACACCCCAGATAGCATACCAGTCTTGAACAGGAAATAGCTACTCCATGCACAATTGCAGATGAAAATACATTGTTCTTTGATACAGAGTACAACGACAGCCACTTGGTCATGTCAGAAGTGAGCCTATGTTTTCTCATATGCATACTTGTTTACATGACCTCATCTAGCAATTGCATATAGAGGTTAAACAGGAGAGGCAAAAGCATTGGACTCTGAAGCAGTTCACAAATGAGGATGTGTGGGTGTGGCTTTTCTTCCTACCATCACTGGATATTGATCATAGAGGAAGAAGGGGAAACTCATACAGCACCCCAACTCCAAACACCACAAATGTTCCAAAAGGATACCATGATGATTGTACTGAAAGCCACTGAGAGGTAAAGAAGCACAAGGCTGGATGCAATCACACCCAAAATGATCCCATCAGAGGGCATCTACAAATCTTACCAATGCTGTCTTCATCATGCATCCTGGCCTGAAATAAATAAAACAGGTCTAGATCATTCACTTCTTTCAAGATCCCTCTACAACTGTTGTCTGACCACCTTTCCAACAGTCTTCCCTAGAAAGGGAATGCTGGAAATGGGATGATAGTTGTACAGAATTGTTGGGTCTTTCACTGGCTTCTTCAGGAGTGAACACATCACTGCCTTCTTTTGTCAAGGGGGTCATTACCTCCACTTACTCTTGGGCAGCCTTGACAGCCCAAGAGGGACCTAAAACTAATAAACATTGCCCAAACTCAGAATTTAGAGGACTTGCCCATGTTTTTGAGAGTTCAACTCTCAGTAGATCAAAGAGATTACCTATCGGACTTATTATTGCTAGTATTATAGAATTGTTATTTACTATTTTTTAAAAAATATTATTGTTCATTGCATAGTCAGACAGATGTTCAGACTGGATTGGCATTTTGTTGGCCTACTGGGTCCTTCCCAAAAATCTAGGATAGGCAGACATGGCTGTTTGATGGTGTTACAGTTATCATTACAGGATTATCATTATGATTATTATTGTATTACAAACTTGGAAAAATCTGTAAAAACACAGAAAGATGCAAAAAGCCTTGGTGGAGCAGTGGGCTGATGCCTGCTTAAGTAACACCAGCTGCCTGCAATTAGTGCAGGTTCGAGTCCCACCAGGCTCAAGGTTGACTCAGCCTTCCATCCTTCCGAGGTAGGTAAAATGAGGACCCAGATTGTTGGGGGCAATTAAGCTGACTTTGTAATAATGCCGCTTGGTGTGTGTGTGAAAGCCCTAATAAGCAGGCATATACATAGAATGAAGGCTACTGCTAAGCTTGTAAGCCGCCCTGAGTCTTCGGAGAAGGGCGGGATATAAATGGAATTTAAAAAAAAAAGGCCCCATAATTAATAACTAATAACGAACAAAAAGGGAAAGAACAATGTAGCATACCCCCTATATACTAAACAATAAACTTTATATAAAGACTATTACTATCTGCGGTTATCACATCATATTTTAAAGAAAATCAATGTAGATTTAAGGCTCCTGTGGTTAATTCTTTGGATGTAAAGTATTTTAAATTTATTTGCTTTCTTCATTGGTTTTCTCACTAATTATATTTATGAACTGAATACAAAGGATGGAGAAATACATCAGTTACATTCTCCAGAATCCTGATTATGTTAGATTTGCTAGATTATACTCCATTTTTTTAATGTTGTATGTTTCCTCTTCAAGCATTTTTGTTTATTTATATATTTATTTACTTATTTATTTATAAAATTTATTGGTGCCCATCTTATCTCAGAGTAACTCTGGGCAGCTTACAATAATAAAAAAATATAAATCTTGTACAAAGATAAAAGTATAAATAAAAAACTACGGAGTCAAATACAGTGGCCCAATTATAAGATGGGAAGGACATAAGCAGGATTGGGGGGAGGTGGGATCTGTTATTAATCAATCAACCACCTCCACTATTATACTCCCCCATTGGGGCCCCAATCTAACTGGCAAAGCCAGTCCTTTAGGCCAGGGGTCCCCAACCTATGGGTTGTGGCCTGGTATCAGGCAGTGGGCTCTTAGCCAGCAGGCCACAAAAATGGCTGGCCAGGGCACACACAAATGGGCGTTCATTCCCCCCCACTCACACTAGCACCCACAGCCCTGTTTGTGCATGTGCAGGAATGAGCCGCTAGTGTGTGTGTGTGCGTACAGCCCATTTGTGTATGCACAAATGGGCGCTAGCTGCTGCAGGGGTATGCAGGCCATTCATGCATGTGCATGGCACCAGCACATGGTGCATGCACAAACACGGCCACTAGTATTGCGCCTGTGGGCATGGCCCCATTTGCATCCATGCAATTTGGAAGCTGCTCTCCCCTCCAGGCCATGAGCCTGGAAAGGTTGGAGAACTCTGCTTTAGGCTCTTATGGAAGGTCCCCACAGCCTCCAGGCATTGCAAATGGGTAACTGTAACTACAGCATCACAGGTAACCAGGGATGGAAATATAAACGGGTATTATCAGTGTATGTCAGATTCCTTAACCCATGGTGATGGATGATCTCACCCAATGGCTTCATGTAGATTTTAAAAAGGAGCGGAGAGAGTACCAAGCCCTGAGGCATGCCACAAGATACTGGCTAAGGGTTGTACCTCTCACTACCTATTAACACCAACTGGGACTGGCCTTGGAGAAAGCAGCTGAACTAGCACAAGACTGTGCTGCCCATCCCCATAGTTAACCCAAAAGGATACCATAATTATGAATAAAAATTGAACAATGCAGCAAATACAGTGTTCTGTAGTAAATTAGCAACATCAAAAATCTAACAATCTGTGACAGCCAGATGGTTATCAAATTTCTTAGTCTCAGTGTTGAAGCAAAGAAAATTAATACTTCTAAAGGTATACCTAATGCATACTGGCAAAAATGGAATATTGAGACATACATATTACATGGTACCATTTTAATACATCACAAAATAAATTGATAAGTGGGTATACTGCAAGATTATAGATCTGACAATCCAGTTAGGTGTGATAGTAATGAATATTAAGATGTCAGTACTACTCAAGAAAATTGCATCAGTGTGGTAAATATAACTATCTCTATGACTAATATAAGAGGTTTGCTTGTTATACTATTCAATTTTGTTAGTTAAACCACTGTAATCTGTCCATACATATTACTGAACCTAAGATATACTTTACAAAGAAGAGCAGTGGATTCACAAACATCACAAATCATTCTTTACAAATCATTCAAGCAACATTGTAGTTTAATCGGGTATTATTCAATACTTGGATGGCTTCAACACAAGTAAATTCTGTTGGTAATAAATAATAAATTGATCCAACTCTTAAACAGCTGCAACAATTATCTGTAGGGCCCTAAAAGACTCATGTGTTTCTTTTGGTTTGGTGGACAACTTAAGATAATAATAGAAATTTGAAGATTAATGGAGACAAATCATTCCCATTCCTAGTTAAGTCTAAAATTGAATTTTTGAAGTTCAGCAGCAAAAAAGAATAAAGAGAAAAAACTGAAAAGAAAAACTTATTGTAGTTTTAAATGATTACAACCACAGTTAGCAGTGTATGAAACATTAATTCTACTATTCTTGTGTAGAATGGCACTTAAAACAAATGAGTGAAAAACTCTAAAAATGCTGGACAGAATATGAATGTCTTTTCAGGTGCTAAAAATAGATTAACCTGAGCACCAGGCACCCCACTGTGTGGAAATCACTGTGAGAAGGACCCCTTTTAGCCAGCTACCTCACTTCATTGAGTTGAGATAGCCAAAGAATACGAGCAGCGTTTAAGAATAGTGCTGTTTTCTGCTAATTTCAATTAGGAGTGAAAAACAGAAGGGAATTCTATTTTCTGTGCTTATAACTTACATTTTTAATGCAATGAAGCTGGCCTTCCCTGTCTATTTGTGATATGTATATTTATCTTAATATTAAGGTTATGTTTTTCATTTTTCTATCAGTTTCCAAAAGAATAATTCATACTTAGTGAAGTTGCCATTATTCATGATGACAATTATTATTCAATTTAATTTATATTTGCTCTTTTTCTCTTAAACATTTTTTTCCTGATTTTATCTTACTTAGATGCATTAATACCCTCAAAAACTTTCTCCAAATCCATACTCTTAAGCTGTCTTGGGCTTGTGACTATCAAATGTTCTTTAACCTTTCTCTCTTTATAGACTATCTCCAGAGAGAGCATTGCTACTGTAGATTGTGACTTTGGCTAATCTTTGGTCACCTTTAAGTTATCTGCTATTATCTATTTAATATGAATTGATAATTGCCTGGACTTTTGAACATTTGTATTTAAAAAAGTTGACTTTTAATGGGAACATAACAATTCATCATCTTGAATTGTCAGCACAGGATGAAATGTTAGTGTGCTTACTCTAGAGTAGCACTAAATTTTATTTATTTATTTATTTTATTGGATTTGTATACCGCCCTATTCCCGTAGGACTCAGGGCGGTTTACAGGGCAGTTAAAACCATGAATACAAAAAAATTAAAAACAATTAAAACAATTAAATTAAATTCAAGCCCCAAGAGTAAATCTAAAACCCAGTTAAATTAACAACCCCACAGTCTGGACCAAACAGATTGAAGAGCCAAGTTTTCAGGTCCTGGCGAAATGAGCGAAGGTCGGGGGCAGTCCTAAGTTCTGTGGGTAGTTGGTTCCATAGGGCAGGCAAACCCACAGAGAACTCCCTTCCCCTGGGAATAACCCGCCGGCATTCATTAACCGGCGGTACCCTGAGAAGGCCCTCCCTGTGGGGGCGCACAGGACGATGGGAAGATGATGCTGGCAGCAGGTGTTCCCTTAGATAGTCCGGACCCAAGCCATTTAGGGCTTTATAGGTCATTACCAGCACCTTGAATCTCACCCGGAGGGCAACCGGAAGCCAATGCAGCTCACGGAGAAGAGGTGTTACACGGGAGTATCGGGAAGCTCCCATCAAAACTCGCGCGGCTGCATTCTGCACCAGTTGAAGCCTTCGGGTGGTCCTCAAGGGCAGCCCCATGTAGAGGGCATTGCAGTGGTCCAACCGGGAGGTCACGAGCGCATGAGTGACTGTACGTAGAGCATCTCGGTCCAGATAGGGACGCAACTGGCGCACCAGGTGAATCTGGGCAAAAGCCCCCCTGTGCTGTGGCAGGTCTTAGTTCAAATAACATTTTGGCTGGAGGCTTGAATCTAGGTTGAAATTTATTATATAGAGAGGAAACTTCATATTGGAAAAGATTAAAATAACCAGAAGTTGTATGCAAAGGTTTAACAAGATCTGTCTAAGAATTATGACAGTTTTTCAGTGAGAGTGAAAAACGCATAATTCTTAGATAGATCTTGTTAAACTGAGGTGATGGGTTTCATATTTTATAAGAAATTGAGATTTATTTCTGGGTGGAATATGAAATAGGAGCATGATGGAAGCTGAAAGAACAATTGCATCAGCTTTTTGGTGTATAAAAAAGCAACAACTTGCTTACAAATGTATTCTTATTCTCTTTTAATTGGTGGGAGAATTATGAATGCCTGTGAAATACTTGATACCAGTGATGGGATTCAGCCAGTTCACACCAGTTCAGCAGAACTATTACCTACTTTCTCTTGAGTTCAGTGAACCGGTTATTAAAATGGCACTTGAAAAAAGCAGAGTCCATGTGCGCGCCTACCTCGTACTTGCCCTGCGTCCACCATGCTCTCCACACTGCATTGTGTGTGGCAGCCAGCAGGCATTGAAGCACTGCTGAAAACAGTGGAGTCTGTGTGCACCTGCCTTGCCCATGTCAGCCATGCTCTTCATGGTGCACTGTAGCTGATCCAAGGAGTGGAGAACATGGATGATGGGTGAGTGTGTAGCAGGCGCACACACAGACTGTGCTGTTTTCAGCAGTGCTTCAGTGCCTGGCTGGCCACCTAGGATAAGCTGCAGCACACCGTGGAGATCAAGGTGGACGTTCCTCCATCATGTTCCTCTGCCGCTGTCAATCTGCTAACATCAGATATTCTTGTTTTGACAACATAGGGAGATGCAGCCTTTTTCTTTCCTATGCTTTACTCTTAAAATTAGATGATACTGGGGGAAGAGGAGGAATGTGATAGGAGTTAAGACATAACAATTCAGGGGCTTTTGAAATAAGAGATGATAAAGAAATGTCAGGTTGGAGAATGGGAGGGAAAGCTTGCATTTCAAACTAATTGGAGAATGTGATTTATGACTGTAAATTAGGGGAGTGAATTGTGCTTTGATACTATATGTTTAGGAGAGAGGAATTCAGATTTCGGCTTCGACCATGTATGTGCCGAAGCTATGCTACTTGAACAAAATTCTTTAAGGTAAATAATGCATTGAAGTTCTTTGAAGAGTTTCATTTGTCAGAACCATGACAGCTGCATTGTGTAGTCCCCCAAACAAAAGAAGTTTGTGGGACTAAAAAACCAGTTCAATCAATCAGTTCCAACTTCTCGCCCCCAAAAAGATCTTGCAAAGTTGGAATTGATTGACTGAACTTTTTTTTTTTAGTCCCACAAACTTCTTTTGTTTGTGGGACTGCACACAGTGGCAGAGGAATGCGATGGAGGAACGCATCAGAGCTGGAAAGAACAGAAATGCTTTGGGAAGGGAAGTCATCTGGGCGGTGGTGGGTGGGTGAGGCAAGCTTTCCAGCTCCACGGTGGCAGAGAAATGCAACAGAGCTGGAAAGCAGGTGCTTTCTGGTTCCAGTGCTCCACCTGCCACTTTGGTGGCTGTGTGGGCAGAGCTGCGAAGAGGGCCAGGTGGCCAAAAGTGCCAGCAGTCTGGCTCAGAAAGGGAATGAAAGAGCAACCTCCCTAAGGGTGCCAGGTGCTGAAATGGGCCCATCACTTTCTAGCAGCTGTCCAGGCCCGCCAAAGGGAAGGCTGGCATCTACCAGTACCGGCACTTATGGTAAACATGGCAGCATTCCGGCTCTGACAGGAAAGGGGTAAGACACCAGCTTGCTTCAGCACCCTCCCTGACCCTCCAGTGCTCTGCTGGTGCTTTGGCCTTGGACTACCACCGCATGCTCAGACCATGCCCTGCCCCCACATGCTCGCCACCTGCTGTAAGACATCTCCCGGAAATAAGACCTAATGGGTCTTTTGGTGTGTGTGTGTGTGTGTGTGTGTGTGTGTGTGTGTATGTGTGTGTGTATGTACAGTATATGTACAGTATATGTAAATGTGTACATATATATATATATATATATATATATATATATATATATATATATACATATATATGTGTGTGTGTGTGTGTGTGTGTGTGTGTGTGTGTGTGTATGTGTATATGTGTGTGTGTATATAAAAGACCCAGACCCAGACTTATTTTAGGAGAAACACGGTAACATTATTTAGCTTTGTGTACCTCTTTTATTGTTCTTATTTAAGTATTAAATACACAAAATAATAAATTACCTTTTGGTATATTGATTTTTTATACTTAAAACGGTCATTAGGGCAGAGAACCAGTTGTTAAATTATTTGAACCCCACCACTGCTTGATACCCATGATGGTGTGTGCTTGAAGGCTGCTAGTGCTGCTTTGCTTCAAGCAATAAAATCTTTTCTGCAAGTCGCAACAGGACCTATTGGATTCTATTATTTAACTATACAATATTTCTAAAGTTCATTGGTGAACACCCAGAAATAATTGAGTGGGGAATTGAAATTTACCCAAGCTTTGTCACAGAGCTTATTAGAATGAACAATATAGGTAGAGCAAATATTTATGTGTATTAGTAATTTCATTGAGTACAAAATATTGGCTACTTGAATTTGATAATAACAATAGGAGCCTCTTGCGTACATATCCTGATGAACAGAACAATTGTCTAATTGTAGATGTTATTACTTACTTATTTCTTTCCATGCATACAGATTTCTTTCCATATGCAGAAAGGGGGAAAGAATGAACGATATCATTTTTTCAACTGGATTAATAGCATCCTAATTTCTTCCTGGAACTGATATCGTATTTATTCATTTGAGGACAAAACATCTTTTTAGTATGTTAAAAAGTGGCATGCAAATTGAAACAGTGTGTTTGAAATATGTAAATCTAACAGAAATATTTTTGGGCATTTAGAAGCCCCCATTAACAGCAAATCTATACAGGATTTTTGTCTAGATGAAACTCTACTTAATAGAGGGCTTTTCAACCGTACGCATACCACTGGTGGTATGTCGGCACCTGGCAGGTAGTACGCATATGACAAGTTGAAAAGCACTGTAAAAAAGGTGTTTAAAAATGTAAAAGTGGATGAGGTGAAGTGGTAGCAGCACTGCACGGGCCTGCGGGAGAGTCAACTAAAGCTGCACGAGGTATTGCCAGGACTCTGCTGAGAGCCCAGGATTGGCGCATGCAACTCCAGCTGATTGGCGGTGGCCTTGGGGGTGGCAGGCAGCCCCACCAGTCTTAGAGCGAAGATTCAGCTGGAGCTGCATGAGGTTTGCCTGGGTTCTGCTGAGAGCCCAGGATCGGCATGTGCAGCTCCAGCTGATTGGCGGTGGGTCTAGGATCTTTTGTCTCCCACCCTTGGCCATACCTCCTTCTCCTTGAGCCTCCCGCCTCTGCCCATTTGCCTCCAGCATTCCTCTTCGGAGTAGCATGTGATTGCTGATAGGTGATTGCAGGGGCTTTGGGGAGGAGTGCAGCTTCTGCAGTTGAAGTGGGGGGCATGGGGGGTGTATTGGGGTGCTAGTTGGTTATCCCCCCCCAAAGATTCCCTAATCTTAAAACAGCTCTCAGGTGGCAACAGTTACCCAGTGCAAGAGGCTCAGGAGAAAAAGATGCCAGCAATGCTAACTCCCAAGAACGAGAGGCTCAGGGGCAACTACAAGCATGGGGGGGGGGGCAAAGAAAGCAAATCAAATCTGATTGACAGGGAGCATAGTAACTCTGTCTCTACTCCGCAGAAGGCTGATCCTCATCATCCCTGGCCCAGCAAGGGTTTTCCTACTGCACCAATGCAGAAAAAGGGGGGCTCCAGTGAGGAGGAGGAGGAAGAGTGTTTAAGCAAGCTTAGCATCCAGAGTGGGAATTCCCCCCCCAAAACTAATGTGCACTACAAATGACAGAAGCCTCCCCCTGCCCCCAAAGCCCCTGCAATCACCTATCAGCTTCTTTGCATCAATCAGAAGGAGAGAAGGGGACAGAACAGTGCAAAGATTAATGTCAGAGAAACAGGCACAATTTTCCCATTAAAAGTGTGGTAAGTGGGTACAGATAGTCATCAACCTACAACCACAATTGAGCTGAAAAGTTATGTTGCTAAGTGAGAAATTTGTTAAATGAGTTTTGTCCCATTTTATGACTTTTCTTGCCACATTTGTTAAGTGAATCACTGCAGTAGTTAAATTAGTGAATCTGGTTTCCCCATTGACTTTGCTTGTCAGAAGGTTGCAAAAGAAGATCACATGACCCCAGGACAACCATCATAAATATGAATAAGATGTGAAGCATCCCATGTAAATCATGTTACCTTGCGGATGCTGCAACGGTATAAGTGTGAAAAATGGTCATAAGTCACTTTTTTCAGTGCCATTGTAACTTGGAACAGTCACTAAGCAAACTGTTGTAAGTCAAGGACTACCTGTATTTTATCACTTTTTTGGTCATCAAGTTTTTGACACCTTGCTAGGTGGTACTCGAATATTGCCATATACTAAAAAGTGGTACAATTGGTGAAAAGGTTGAAAAGCCCTGACTTAATCTACTAGTCCAGTTTACAGGCATCTTCTTCTATATTTCTAGAGCACATTTAATAACCGAACAAATTCTTACCCCACTTGTACTGATTTGTTGCCTTAGAATGCCTACAATAATCTACTTTTTTCTGCCAAATTAGTTCTTATTTTTTGCCACTAGCAAAAATTCCTTTCAAGATAATGTATTTCTTCTTTAGTAGCAGTTTTAATTCTTTTTAATAAAATCATGAAAGGTCAAAACAAAATATAAATAATACTAAATAAATCACTTAATAATTATTGCCTTTTTAAAAAAGAATGAAGTTTATATACGACTGAAATTTGTACAACACTTCAGAAAAGCCATCATGTGTTGGATTCAAAAATAAAACCAGAAGCATTTTTTATATATAAGTACACATGAAAAACTAGAAATGATCCTGGCTTTAGAAGCCTTTAAAAGTGTATGACCAGCTTTGTACTGATACACATTTAACAAAGCAGAAATCAAAATACCATACCGTATAAACAAAAGTGTACAATAAAGGACATTTTGAAATTTACACAAGAATTAGCCCACAAATATTTTGGTTGTTCCATAAGAGTTCTCTATAAAATGAACTTTAAAAAACCTTAAGACAGCTGTCATCATTCATCACTATTTTTTCCACTTAAATATACACAGAATATTTATATAGCAATATATACTGGCGTGTTGTAACATGGATAGTATGATTAACTTGTTTTAAAAATGAGATGTTATTATCCAATCAACATTATTGGTAATTTGAAGACTGAAATACCAATACAGTATGCATTCTCATCATATTGGTAGGTATAAAAACATGAAAATATAATTTTACAATATTTTCTTTATATACATTAGTTCAGGCTTGACAAAGAAATATTTGTACATGACATTTTAAGAGAAGTAGGCCCAAGATACAATCAACATAGATTTTCTTGAATGCAGGAATGAAATGTTTGTTTCTGTCAAAGAAAACTGGTTGGGAATGGTATGCACATGTTATTTTAATTTATCATTGTGGAGCTGGACAATATTCAGTTTCCTACTTAGATATGAACAGGACAGCTGTAGATTGTATCATCACATTTCTGAGTGATGCAACATTACTGGAATTTGACAGAAAGATGTTTTAGAATCAGTGGGCTTACAGTGTATGAATGTGACCTGTAAGTATTTACCAAAAAAGGGGGCAGGGTTAAAATTTATGACAAATTTACACTGTAGGATTTCTCATAATAATTTTTAAAATAAATGCACATTAAAGGAGAAGGGCAATCCCAGAAAAAAGCTCTGAGTAATTTATAACAAGGCTGAATACAAAGTTATATAATAGCTCTTGTTGCATTTTCAGAATATAGCAGCACCACTCTTACAGAATATTACCAGTAGACCTGTTGTACCTAAAATTGTTCTAATGAAAAGGTGGGCCAACTTACTTAAAACAATACTAGAAAAGCACTCACTGTAAAGATGATTAATTGAAATCCATTTATTATTACAAATACAGAACTCTATTTCAAAACTTAGGGTTATTATGAAAATGAGCATAAAGAAACATTGTCAAGGTTTTGTTCTCCTTCTCCAGAAGAAAATTAATTACCCGAAACTTTATATAGATATCTCTGGAAATTTTACTTTTTGATTTAAGAATCAACAGCAAAATGTAGAAATAACTCAAAATCAACCTTGCTCTTTCTGTTCTCCTACTAACTACAGATCTTTCTATGATATGGAGATTATGATAATTGTATTTAGTACATTCTTAATCTCAGCTTCTCATTTCAGGTTCAGTACAGAATGTTTCTGGCCTCTGTTTGCCTTTTCCAGATCCTATCAGAATAGTTTCAAAGGACCCATACTACTTTAAATCAAGATAAACTGTAAGAAGTTGCTTTATGTATACAGCAATGGAATGTGAATCAAAATTCAAAGACATTATACTGGGAAATAGATGGCCAAGCAACAACTCACATTTGAAGTATGGATTGTGTTCAAAATGAAATATAGCAATTTTACCACTGAGATTAAAGTAGCTGAACATTCTCCGACAACCTTGACAATATCCTTTTACATTTTAAATTCATTATAATCAAACTGTAACTAGCAAAATTAACTGGACTACTTGCAAATAAAACCATAGAAAAGAGTTTATTTCAAATGTTGAGCGTTTGCAAGTAATTTGATATTAACACCAAATGTTAAAGAATAGATATTAAGTAAATTTTTAAGAACAATATTAAATTACAATGTTTTTGAATGTTTATTTTTGTATTTTATTCCCCAGCATTTACATATTTGGCTTTGAAAAACAGATACTAATATCTAAATCTTGTTTGTTGTTAATTTTCCATTTCTCCAGAGTTTAAATTCTTGTTTCATCAACCATAATGGAAGCAAATTTATTTAAAAGCCAGTTTGTCTGTGAAAATACCTAAAAATATTTTTTCAATTTTAATTTTTTTCTTATAAAACATGTCACATCTTGATGCAATTGATGTCAAG